>NC_142538.1:15100500-15439000 GCF_056151865.1 Erythranthe guttata | reverse complement strand
TACGATTAGAGAAGTGAAGGCACTATGATTAGAGAATACCGCGAATTGATCACTGCATCGTCTACGATTTTTGTCATATTAAAATAAAATTAAAAATTTCCCAAGATTAAATTTATAGATTTTCTTGGAATTGAGAGAGAAGTTGTGTCCTAGAAAATATTTATGCTCTATGTGCACGTTTAAACCATCCCCTCATATATCTATCTAAATTTAGTGCATGATTTTGGCAAAGTAGCATTGAGTCAAAATCAAATTCGTTTTGCTTGAGCTACAATCCAACCTAATGTCAATATTTTAACATTTATTATTATTTTTATAGAAAAATAGCAACAATAATTTAAAAAAAAAAAGGTTTAGTATAAAATGCCCAGAAAAATTGCTGCTTGAACAGAATCTCTCAATAAATCTTCCAGTTTCCCCCGTTAGTGGGAGCGTCGGAGTTTTCCCACCGTCGCAACGTCCGCCGGAGATGGCCGCAATTTGGAGTTAGGGTTTATTTAAATTACAGAAAGCTCTAATGCGCTTCTCTTCAGAATTGGAGCATTCGTCTTCAGCTATATTATCCTTCTTGAGAGGTTGCAAAACTATCCGGGATTTCAACCAAGTCCACACCCAAATCATTCGCGGAGGCTGTGAGCAAGACCATTTCTTGACTACTCACTTCATTTCCATCCGTGCCGCCGTTCATCCCTCCAATCTCTCATACCCCACCGCCGTTTTCGACTGCGTTACCCGCCCAAATATTTATCTATGGAACTTTTTGATGAAATCATACTGCCAGAACTCTTCTCTGAAGAAATGCTTCTCGTTTTTCAGAAGGATGAAGAGGGGGTTGGATGTGGTTCCTGATAAGTACACCTTCCCTTCTGTGATGAAAGCCTGTTCTAACGTTTCGGCTCTGGAGGAAGGCAGGGTTCTTCACGGGGTGATGGTGAGGTGTGGCACTGATGGGGATGTGTTCGTGGGGTCTAGTTTGGTCGACTTTTATGGCAAGTGTGGGCAGATCGGCTGCGCGCGTAAGGTGTTCGATGGAATGTCTGTGAGGAATGAGGTTTCTTGGACAGCCATGATGGTGGGGTACATGAGCCTTGGGGATATGGCTGCTGCGAAATCCTTGTTTGATGAAATGCCTAAGAGGAATACGGCGACGTGGAATGCGATGATCAAGGGGTTGGTGAGGTCGGGCGATTTGAATTGCGCAAGGAACCTGTTCGACGAAATGCCTGTAAGAAACGAGGTTTCGTTTACCACCCTGATCGACGGGTATGCCAAGGGAGGTGACATGGCAGTTGCGAGATCCTTGTTCGATCAGTTGACTCACAAGGATTTGTTTTCATTGTCTGCTTTAATGTCGGGGTATGTACAAAACGGGAAGCCATGTGAGGCAATCAATGCTTTTTCCGAAATGCAGGATTCAAATTTGAAGCAAGATGAATTCATAATGGTGAATTTGATGTCTGCCTGTTCTCAATTAGGGTGTTCCGAGCTAGCAAAATGGATCGATTCCTACATGAAAAATGGATCCTTTGACCTAAGGCGCGCCCACGTGGCTGCTGCTCTCGTTGACATGAACGCAAAGTGTGGCAACATGGATCGTGCATCTTCACTGTTCGAAGAAATGCCTGGACGATATTTGATTTCGTATTGCTCCACAATCCAGGGCTTATGCATTCACGGGTTCGGTTCCCAAGCGGTTCACCTCTTCGATAGGATGATAAATGAAGGGATATGGCCTGATGACGTGGCATTCACCGTTATCTTGTCAGCATGCACTCGCGCTGGACTCGTTGATGATGTGTGTCGTTTGTTCGAATTGATGATTAAGAGCTACTCGATCAATCCAACTCCTGATCATTATGCGTGTATGGTCAACCTTCTTGGAAAATCGAGAAAGCTTGAATCTGCTTACGAGCTGATACGGTCAATGCCTGTGGAATCACATGCTCGTGCGTGGGGTGCTCTTCTCGAGGCTTGTAGGGTCAACTGTGATGTTGACTTGGGTGAGGTGGTGGCGAGTAGACTCTTCGAGCTCGAGCCTCATAATGCCGGCAATTATGTACTGTTATCGAATATTTACGCGGAAGCTGATAGATGGAGTAACGTGTTTAACGTGAGGGATAAAATGAGCTAGAGCGGAGTTAGAATAGTACCCGGCGGCACTTATGTAGAGTCAACTATGGCCGCTTGATTCTTGAAGTTTGCCCCCACAGTCGAACATGTGCTTCATAAGCAAAGAAGGTGTCCGATGCAGTTCTAAAGTTGATGCTTCTTCGTTAGTGGGGCCCACTTTTGAAGCCGCAACGCTACATTTTGAGCAGAGTACATCAGTATATAACCAATGCCACTTTCCCCTCTCAGTGGTGGAGCTAAGGGTAATGAGGGGCCAAACATTTAAAAATCTCCAATTGAAGTGTTCGAATTTGGTCGGTTAAAATGTGACCAAACATTTTACGATTAGAGAAGTGAAGGCACTATGATTAGAGAATACTGCGAATTGATCACTGCATCGTCTATGATTTTTGTCGGATTAAAATAAAATTAAAAATTTCCCAAGATTAAATTTATAGATTTTCTTGGAATTGAGAGAGAAGTTGTGTCCTAGAAAATATTTATGCTCTATGTGCACGTTTAAACCATCCCCTCATATATCTATCTAAATTTAGTGCATGATTTTGGCAAAGTAGCATTGAGTCAAAATCAAATTCCATTGCTTGACCTACAATCCAACCTAATGTCAATATTTTAACATTTATTATTATTTTTATAGAAAGATAGCAACAATAATTTAAAAAAAAAAGGGTTTAGTATAAAATGCCCATAAAAATTGCTGCTTGAACAGAATCTCTCAATAAATATTCCAGTTTCCCCCGTTAGTGGGAGCGTCGGAGTTTTCCCACCGTCGCAACGTCCGCCGGAGATGGCCGCAATTTGGAGTTAGGGTCTATTTAAATTACAAAAAGCTCTAATGCGCTTCTCTTCAGAATTGGAGCATTCGTCTACAGCTATATTATCCCTCTTGAGAGGTTGCAAAACTATCCGGGATTTCAACCAAGTCCACACCTAAATCATTCGCGGAGGCTGTGAGCAAGACCATTTCTTGATTACCCACTTCATTTCCATTTGTGCCGCCGTTCTGCCCTCCAATCTCTCATACCCCACCACCGTTTTCGACTGCGTTACCCGCCCAAATATTTATCTCTGGAACGTTTTAATGAAATCATACTGCCAGAACTTTTCTCTGAACGAATGCTTCTCGTTTTTGAGAAGGATGAAGAGGGGGTTGGATGTGGTTCCTGATAAGTACACCTTCCCTTCTGTGATTAAAGCCTGTTCTAACGTTTCGGCTCTGGAGGAAGGCAGGGTTCTTCACGGGGTGACGGTGAGGTGTGGCACTGATGGGGATTTGTTCGTGGGGTCTAGTTTGGTCGAATTTTATGGCAAGTGTGGGCAGATCGGCTGCGCGCGTAAGGTGTTCGATGGAATGTCTGTGAGGAATGAGGTTTCTTGGACAGCCATGATGGTGGGGTACCTGAGTTTTGGGGATATGGCTGCTGCGAAATCCTTGTTTGATGAAATGCCTAAGAGGAATACGGCGACGTGGAATGCGATGATCAAGGGGTTGGTGAGGTCGGGCGATTTGAATTGCGCAAGGAACCTGTTCGACGAAATGCCTGTAAGAAACGAGGTTTCGTTTACCACCCTGATCGACGGGTATGCCAAGGGAGGTAACATGGCAGCTGCGAGATCCTTGTTCGATCAGTTGACTCACAAGGATTTGTTTTCATGGTCTACTTTAATGTCGGGGTATGTACAAAACAGGAAGCCATGTGAGGCAGTGAAAGCTTTTTCCGAAATGCAGGATTCAAATTTGAAGCAAGATGAATTCATAATGGTGAATTTGATGTCAGTCTGTTCTCAATTAGGGTGTTCCGAGCTAGCAAAATGGATCGATTCCTACATGAAAAACGGATCCTTTGACCTAAGGCGCGCCCACGTGGCTGCTGCTCTCGTTGACATGAACGCAAAGTGTGGCAACATGGATCGTGCATCTTCACTGTTCGAAGAAATGCCTGAACGAGATTTGCTTTCGTATTGCTCCACAATCCAGGGCTTATGCATTCACGGGTTCGGTTCCCAAGCGGTTCACCTCTTCGATAGGATGATAAATGAAGGGATAAGGCCTGATGACGTGGCATTCACCGTATCTTGTCACCATGCACTCACGTTGGACTCGTTGATGATGGGTGCCGTTTTTTCGAATTGATGATTAATAGCTACTCGATCAATCCAACTCCAGATCATTATGCGTGTATGGTCAACCTTCTTGGAAAATCGGGAAAGCTTGAATCTGCTTACGAGCTTATACAGTCAATGCCTATAGAATCACATGCTGGTGCGTGGGGTGCTCTTCTCGAGGCTTGTAGGGTCAACTGTGATGTTGACTTGGGTGAGGTGGTGGCGAGTAGACTCTTCGAGCTCGAGCCTCATAATGCCGGTAATTATGTACTGTTATCGAATATTTACGCAGAAGCTGATAGATGGAGTAATGTGTTTAACGTGAGGGATAAAATGAGTAAGAGCAGAGTTAGGAAAGTACCCGGCTGCACTTATGTAGAGTCAACTATGGCCGCCTGATTCTTGAAGTTTGCCCCCACAGTCGAACATGTGCTTCATAGGCAAAGAAGGTGTTCGATGCAGTTCTAAAGTCGATGCTTCTTCGTTAGTGGGGGCCACTTTTGAAGCCGCAACGCTACATTTTGAGCAGAGTACATCAATATATAACCAATGCCATTTTCCCCTCTCAGTGGTGGAGCTAAGGGTAATGAGGGGCCAAACATTTAAAAATCTCCAATCGAAGTGTTCGAGTTTGGTCGGTTAAAATGTGACCAAACATTTAACGATTAGAGAAGTGAAGGCACTATGATTAGAGAATACCGCGAATTGATCACTGCATCGTCTACGATTTTTGTCGGATTAAAATAAAATTAAAAATTTCCCAAGATTAAATTTATAGATTTTCTTGGAATTGAGAGAGAAGTTGTGTCCTAGAAAATATTTATGCTCTATGTGCACGTTTAAACCATCCCCTCATATATCTATCTAAATTTAGTGCATGATTTTGGCAAAGTAGCATTGAGTCAAAATCACATTCAATTTGCTTGAGCTACAATCCAACCTAATGTCAATATTTTAACATTTATTATTATTTTTATAGAAAAATAGCAACAATAATTTAAAAAAAAAAAGGGTTTAGTATAAAATGCCCAGAAAAATTGCTGCTTGAACAGAATCTCTCAATAAATCTTCCAGTTTCCCCCATTAGTGGGAGCGTCGGAGTTTTCCCACCGTCGCAACGTCCGCCGGAGATGGCCGCAATTTGGAGTTAGGGTTTATTTAAATTACAGAAAGCTCTAATGCGCTTCTCTTCAGAATTGGAGCATTCGTCTTCAGCTATATTATCCCTCTTGAGAGGTTGCAAAACTATCCGGGATTTCAACCAAGTCCACACCCAAATCATTCGCGGAGGCTGTGAGCAAGACCATTTCTTGACTACTCACTTCATTTCCATCTGTGCCGCCGTTCATCCCTCCAATCTCTCATACCCCACCGCCGTTTTCGACTGCGTTACCCGCCCAAATATTTATCTATGGAACTTTTTGATGAAATCATACTGCCAGAACTCTTCTCTGAAGAAATGCTTCTCGTTTTTCAGAAGGATGAAGAGGGGGTTGGATGTGGTTCCTGATAAGTACACCTTCCCTTTTGTGATGAAAGCCTGTTCTAACGTTTCGGCTCTGGAGGAAGGCAGGGTTCTTCACGGGGTGATGGTGAGGTGTGGCACTGATGGGGATGTGTTCGTGGGGTCTAGTTTTGTCGACTTTTATGGCAAGTGTGGGCAGATCGGCTGCGCGCGTAAGGTGTTCGATGGAATGTCTGTGAGGAATGAGGTTTCTTGGACAGCCATGATGGTGGGGTACATGAGCTTTGGGGATATGGCTGCTGCGAAATCTTTGTTTGATGAAATGCCTAAGAGGAATACGGCGACGTGGAATGCGATGATCAAGGGGTTGGTGAGGTCGGGCGATTTGAATTGCGCAAGGAACCTGTTCGACGAAATGCCTGTAAGAAACGAGGTTTCGTTTACCACCCTGATCGACGGGTATGCCAAGGGAGGTGACATGGCAGCTGCGAGATCCTTGTTCGATCAGTTGACTCACAAGGATTTGTTTTCATTGTATGCTTTAATGTCGGGGTATGTACAAAACGGGAAGCCATGTGAGGCAATCAAAGCTTTTTCCGAAATGCACGATTAAAATTTGAAGCAAGATGAATTCATAATGGTGAATTTGATGTCTGCCTGTTCTCAATTAGGGTGTTCCGAGCTAGCAAAATGGATCGATTCCTACATGAAAAACGGATCCTTTGACCTAAGGCGCGCCCACGTGGCTGCTGCTCTCGTTGACATGAACGCAAAGTGTGGCAACATGGATCGTGCATCTTCACTGTTCGAAGAAATGCCTGGACGATATTTGATTTCGTATTGCTCCACAATCCAGGGCTTATGCATTCACGGGTTCGGTTCCCAAGCGGTTCACCTCTTCGATAGGATGATAAATGAAGGGATAAGGCCTGATGACGTGGCATTCACCGTTATCTTGTCAGCATACACTCGCGCTGGACTCGTTGATGATGGGTGCCGTTTTTTCGAATTGATGATTAATAGCTACTCGATCAATCCAACTCCAGATCATTATGCGTGTATGGTCAACCTTCTTGGAAAATCGGGAAAGCTTGAATCTGCTTACGAGCTTATACGGTCAATGCCTGTGGAATCACATGCTGGTGCGTGTGGTGCTCTTCTCGAGGCTTGTAGGGTCAACTGTGATGTTGACTTGGGTGAGGTGGTGGCGAGTAGACTCTTCGAGCTCGAGCCTCATAATGCCGGTAATTATGTATTGTTATCGAATATTTACGCGGAAGCTGATAGATGGAGTAACGTGTTTAACGTGAGGGATAAAATGAGTAAGAGCGGAGTTAGAAAAGTACCCGGCTGCACTTATGTAGAGTCAACTATGGCCGCCTGATTCTTGAAGTTTGCCCCCACAGTCGAACATGTGCTTCATAGGCAAAGAAGGTGTTCGATGCAGTTCTAAAGTCAATGCTTCTTCGTTAGTGGGACCCACTTTTGAAGCCGCAACGCTACATTTTGAGCAGAGTACATCAGTATATAACCAATGCCACTTTCCCCTCTCAGTGGTGGAGCTAAGGGTAATGACGGGCCAAACATTTAAAAATCTCCAATCGAAGTGTTCGAGTTTGGTCGGTTAAAATGTGACCAAACATTTTACGATTAGAGAAGTGAAGGCACTATGATTAGAGAATACTGCGAATTGATCACTGCATCGTCTACGATTTTTGTCGGATTAAAATAAAATTAAAAATTTCCCAAGATTAAATTTATAGATTTTCTTCAAATTGAGAGAGAAGTTGTGTCCTAGAAAATATTTATGCTCTACAAATTTTGTATGTATGTGCACGTTTAAACCATCCCCTCATATATCTATCTAAATTTAGTGCATGGTTTTGGCAAAGTAGCATTGAGTCTAAATCAAATTCCATTGCTTGAGCTACAATCCAACCTAATGTCAATATTTTAACATTTATTATTATTTTTATAGAAAAATAGCAACAATAATTTTTTTAAAAAAAGGTTTAGTATAAAATGCCTAGAAAAATTGCTGCTTGAACACAATCTCTCAATAAATCTTCTTGTTTCCCCCGTTAGTGGGAGTGTCGGAGTTTTCCCACCGTCGCAACGTCCGCCGGAGATGGCTGCAATTTGGAGTTAGGGTTTATTTAAATTACAGAAAGCTATAATGCGCTTCTCTTCAGAATTGGAGCATTCGTCTTCAGCTATATTATCCCTCTTGAGAGGTTGCAAAACTATCCGGGATTTCAACCAAGTGCACACCCAAATCATACGCGGAGGCTGTGAGCAAGACCATTTCTTGATTACCCACTTCATTTCCATCTGTGCCGCCGTTCTTCCCTCCAATCTCTCATACCCCACCGCCGTTTTCGACTGCGTTACCCGCCCAAATATTTATATATGGAACGTTTTGATGAAATCATACTGCCAGAACTCTTCTCTGAACGAATGCTTCTCGTTTTTCAGAAGGATGAAAAGGGGGTTAGATGTGGTTCCTGATAAGTACACCTTCCCTTCTGTGATTAAAGCCTGTTCTAACGTTTCGGCTTTGGAGGAAGGCAGGGTTCTTCACGGGGTGACGGTGTGGTGTGGCACTGATGGGGATGTGTTCGTGAGGTCTAGTTTGGTCGACTTTTATGGCAAGTGTGGGCAGATCGGCTGCGCGCGTAAGGTGTTCGATGGAATGTCTCTGAGGAATGAGGTTTCTTGGACAGCCATGATGGTGGGGTACCTGAGCTTTGGGGATATGGCTGCTGCGAAATCCTTGTTTGATGAAATGCCTAAGAGGAATACGGCGACGTGGAATCCGATGATCAAGGGGTTGGTGAGGTCGGGCGATTTGAATTGCGCAAGGAACCTGTTCGACGAAATGCCTGTAAGAAACGAGGTTTCGTTTACCACCCAGATCGACGGGTATGCCAAGGGAGGTGACATGGCAGCTGCGAGATCCTTGTTCGATCAGTTGACTCACAAGGATTTGTTTTCATGGTCTGCTTTAATGTCGGGGTATGTACAAAACGGGAAGCCATGTGAGGCAGTCAAAGCTTTTTCCGAAATGCAGGATTCAAATTTGAAGCAAGATGAATTCATAATGGTGAATTTGATGTCTGCCTGTTCTCAATTAGGGTGTTCCGAGCTAGCAAAATGGATCGATTCCTACATGAAAAACGGATCCTTTGACCTAAGGCGCACCCACGTGGCTGCTGCTCTCGTTGACATGAACGCAAAGTGTGGCAACATGGATCGTGCATCTTCACTGTTCGAAGAAATGCCTGAACGATATTTGATTTCGTATTTCTCCACAATCCAGGGCTTATGCATTCACGGGTTCGGTTCACAAGCGGTTCACCTCTTCGATAGGATGATAAATGAAGGGATAAGGCCTGATGACGTGGCATTCACCGTTATCTTGTCAGCATGCACTCGCGCTGGACTCGTTGATGATGTGTGCCGTTTGTTCGAATTGATGATTAAGAGCTACTCGATCAATCCAACTCCAGATCATTATGCGTGTATGGTCAACCTTCTTGGAAAATCGGGAAAGCTTGAATCTGCTTACGAACTTATACGGTCAATGCCTGTGGAATCACATGCTGGTGCGTGGGGTGCTCTACTCGAGGCTTGTAGGGTCAACTATGATGTTGACTTGGGTGAGGTGGTGGCGAGTACACTCTTCGAGCTCGAGCCTCATAATGCCGGTATTTATGTACTGTTATCGAATATTTACGCGGAAGCTGATAGATGGAGTAACGTGTTTAACGTGAGGGATAAAATGAGTAAGAGCGGAGTTAGAAAAGTACCCGGCTGCACTTATGTAGAGTCAACTATGGCCGCCTGATTCTTGAAGTTTGCCCCCACAGTCGAACATGTGGTTCATATGCAAAGAAGGTGTTCGATGCAGTTCTAAAGTCGATGCTTCTTCGTTAGTGGGGCCCACTTTTGAAGCCACAACGCTACATTTTGAGCAGAGTACGTCAGTATATAACCAATGCCATTTTCCCCTCTCAGTGGTTGAGCTAAGGGTAATGGGGGGCCACCCCCCCCCCCCCCCCCCCCCCCAAGTGAACTTTTTGTGTTTATTTTAGCCAGATGAAGGCAAAATCCTGGTTATGCAGCGTTCTACGGTGGAGTGGAATTATCGGAACTAATGTGAATAATACCTAATTGCGTTTTTTTTCTCGAAAAGTTTGCTATATTTTGTTGACCTCAGGGATTGTGATCGTAGTGTTTTATTAACGGTGAAGTGTTGTAGCATTTAAGTTTTTTAAATGTAGGTAGTCGTAATAGATTTACGAACTGTTGTTTATATTTATTTGTAGCTTCGGGAAGGCGTGTTCTTCACTAAGTTGTACAGGAATATATTTGATTTTGTTGAATTGCAGATTGATTCATCAAATTAATGGATCTGATAATTTATTCTGTTGCTTTTTTTTTTCTATAATTATTATTATTACATGGCAAGTCAATCCAACAAGAAAACAAGATCTTCGACGAGCTACGATCGACTTCTCTTCACACGAGCTGCTCAGGTTTTCTTCCGAAGCTTTAACCTTTTAAACGTCTGTTCATCGTCTATTTAATCGAAATTGTTGTCACTAATCAATCTCCAATTGATTACTGCAGTAACAAATGCTGGTGAAAATACTTTGAATTTAATTGTTCCAGTCAATGATTAAACACTCTTATTTGATCAAGCGACCAAACATTACATAAAAGAGAAAAAAAAAGGAACAATTGTGGAAAAGTGGTTAAGTTACTATGATTATAGTCTAGAGAGCAGTTAAAGTAGGGTAATTAGTGGCTAACTAATTTAATTACTTAAATTAACAAACATGACTTTAATTGATGGATGTGTTACATTTCAACTGATGAACACTTTAAGTAGTGTAGTGTGCAAGTCACATGCCTTCATAATTTTCCACCACCAACATCATTTATTCATTCATTTCATTTAATTTAATTTAATCCATATTAATTATTATGACCTCAACAAGATTCTGCATATATAGTTTAATATACCTGTTTGCTTGTTGATAGATAGATTCATATTACAATGTGGGCTTTACTATTAGATATTATGAACATAAATAATTGAGAAAAAAATAGATATAATATACGTACACATATTACAGTAGACACGTGTATATTGCCATGTTTTTTAATGTAGATGTGTTTGTATTGAAGAAGAGAGACAAGACTTAGGTGATGAGCAACGAGGACAAATTTTTTTTGGACAAAAAAATCTGATGCATTATAGGACTGTGAGTTACATAATTTAAGGATAAATTACGGGTATACCCTTGAGATAAAACTAGGGGTGAACACGGGTGGGTTTGGGCGGGTTTGGGCAAAAAAATAACCCGACCCGACATAGGCGGGTTGACAAATCCACAAACTGCACCTGCCTAATTATCCTAAATACCCGCACGGATCGGGTTGGTCGGGTTTGGCAGTTGGCGGGCGGGTTGGCGGGTCGGGTGAAGAAAAACTATATTACCATTCTTTTTACCTTTAAACAATGCATACTAATGTCCAGAGAAAAAGACACAGACCTATTCTTACATCTAAAAAAATAATTTCAGAACACAGGCGAAGAAGTGGAGATCTCTTTATTCATCAACCAACCATCAAATTTAGAACTACCGTGGTCTGGGAAGAGTGAAGACTGAAGTAGTGGAGTTGCCACTAACGATTTTTGGGCTCGACGGTCGAAGAATCAGACGGCATCAATGGCTGTGGTGGCGAATCTAGCCAGCCGCGACGGTGTTGCAAAATAGATGCAGCTGTGATTTGTAATTAAAGTAAAAGATGAGAAGAATTGATTGGGTTAGATTTGGGAATAGAGGCAGACAGATGACGGGAAATGTCAACTTTATTCAATATATATTTAATTATTTTTTCATAAAACATTTATATATATAAATATAATGTGGGTATGCGTGCGGGTCGGGTTTGAAGCGGGTTACAGAAACAAAAACTGCCAACCGACCCGCTCAATGCGGGTTTCTCACATTTAAAACTGCTGGCACAATATTGAATTTTAAAACATGCGGGTTTCGGGCGGGTCGGTTCGGGTTGGGCGGGTCGGTCGGGTTGGGCGGGTATATGTTCACCCCTAGATAAAACTAAATAAATTACGAATCTCTGTTGTATTGGTAATTACAAATATGCCCTTAAAATTAACAACCTGTTACAAAAACTTAATATAATTAATTAATTGTCTAGATTACCCTTATTGCTAAACAAACAAATTCTGGGTAAATTACGAGTAAACCCCTCAAGTAAGATAAAATTTCACATTTACCCCAAGAGTAGATTTGGAAATTTATAATGATATTTCATGGAGTTTTTAAGATTATGTTACTCATAACTCTGTTAGGGTGTAATTGTAAAACAGAGAAGTAACTCAAGGGTATTTGTAATTAGTAATACCACAGAGGCTTGTAAGTTATTTAGTGTTATCTCAGGGGTATTTGTAATTATACTAAATTTAATATTGAGACTCACTAAAGTTTAATAAACAAAAAATGCAATTACTTTTCCCTACTTTTTTTTTTCAATTTGAGTATGAACCGTGTGTGTCAAGAGGCTTGAAGATACCTACTAAAGCTTAGCTTAAGTCATTAGCAAACTTAAGTTGTACAACATTGAAATGAATTAAAATTAGGCTGCAGATATTTGCAAGACGAAAATTACTAAGTTCAAGATCTTACTTCATGCAAGACCAAAATATAAATAAATTTACTAAAATCAAGACTGGAAATTACAAATATAACCCCAATAATAATTTAGATATTATTAATTTAAATTAAGCTAATTGCTATTGCAAGACCAAAAAAAAAATACAAAAAAAAAGAATAAAAAAAAAGGAAAAAAGAGAGGGAACTCACTCCCCCAACAAAACACCAACATCTTCTTCTTCACCTTCATTTTACACATTTTTTTCCACAAAAAAATCTTCCATATTCTCCAAAACCCTTATCGCATAAAACCCTCAAATCTTACTAAAACTTGAAAATAAGGACATTATGGATACACAAGACATAAATATGGAGGATTCTAAGGTCGAAGAACACAAAGAGGTAAGAAATATTCTACTTTGAGATCGTTTTTCTCGTTTTTCACACCTCATTTCACGGACAAAAAATTCGACATGTACAGGTCGAAATATCCGCTTTATATCGACACAGTAGTGTCGAAAATTTCAAAATAATTCGACACTCCTTAACTGTCGAATTATATTGAAATTTTCGACACTGTGGTGTCGATATTAAGCGGATATTTCGACATGTGCATGTCGATTTTTTGCGGATATTTCGACAACGGACTTCAACGACGACGGGGAGGTGGTGGACTTCAACGGCGACGGCGACGGGGCGACGACGACGGGGCGACTGCAACGGGGCGACGATGATTTTTTTGCTGCAATTGATTATTTTTGTTTTCTTCTTCCCTTCTTCCCTTCTCGTTTTTCAATTCTCAATTCAATTTCTTTTTTCTTTCTTTTTTTATTAATTTTTCTTTCTTTTTTTATTATTTTTTCTTTTTTAAATTGGTCTTGCAAAAGGAAATTAATAAAATAATTTTTTTTTGTTTGTATTTTATTAAGGTTATTATAGTCTTTTTATACTGAATTTAATAAAAAAAATTAATTTGGTCTTGCTCTAAGTAATTTTCGTCTTGCAAATAGTCGCTGCCTTAAAATTAAGATTAATGAATCAAAAGGATGCATGGTACATATGTATCACGTTTGATTAGTTATTATTATATATTATAATATAATGTTCGAAAAAATAAGGTTGTTGATGAATCATTACTTGTTGGAAAATCAATGAAATATGTATATTGTAAATAAAATAAAAATAAGAAAATGTAAATGAAGTAATAAAACAAAGAATATTCATTAATGCGTGAAAATCAAGAAAGATAAAAAGGAAGAATGGATAAAGACTGAAGGTGATGGTGCATCCGATACCAAAACTTGTACAAAAACAAGAAACTTCTCTATGTTATAGTTTTCAACTTTGTAATAAATAATAATTTAATGCCTTCATTTTATTGCCTAAATATTTTCTCTAATTTATATTATCATCCCTAATATATACATACACATACACAAACCATGGAATTACACACACATACACACACTTCATGAGACTATAGCTTGCTCACTAGCTCCATACACTTGTTCAGGTAAACCTTCAATTTTATCCACACTCAATGTAAATCGTACTGAACAAGTTGTATATGATGAAATTGACCTAGAAAATGCTGATAAAAAAAATGTTAGATGTGTTACTCTTCTTACTACATCAACTAGGTCATTACAAACTATTCTTTTTTAAATAAGTTTAGCCAAACGAACTTAATTGATAATAAATTTCACTGGATTTGAAATTGATTTTTTAATCAGCGTCAAATGTCAATTTTTGATTTATGAATACTATAATAATTATTTTTAATTACCATCCTTCGCGGTAATTCTATTGCAAAATATTAATTTTGAATGATATACAATGTTGGCTCTTTTAGAAATACAAGGTTAATTTTTTTTCAATATATCAAAATAATTATTTAATAAAAAAAGTGTAAAGAAATTAAATATTGGAGTTAAAAAGAAGCCGTCAATGTCTAAAAGGACTTTGTGAAGACCAAAAAAGACGGTCGTGTCCCACTAAAATACACACAACCTTAAATTAAATTAAAATAAACTATTAATTATCCCAACACCAAAATATTAATCATAAAAAAATCAAGTAGAAGTACTTTAAAGTTTAAACATTAATAAACAAATGCTTATTAATTAATTAATTAATTAATATTACAAAGTTGTTATGGTATGGTTAGCGTAACGTCCCTCTAAAGTTTCTAAACCCCGAACCCCACCCCTTGTGTGAATTTACGAAAAACCCTTCCGTTTCCCCCAAATTCTCACCCCACCACAAACCATCACTCTTTCTCTCTCTAAACACACACAAACACACGCTCAGAACTGAGTCTCTCTCTCTCTCTAAATTCTCGCCGGAAAATCACAACTCTTCCCTTGAAAATTTCTATATCTAGTACAGCTGCAGTGGTCTACAGCAGAGCCCAGGAGCGGAAAATGGGAGAATCTCGGTAAAAAATGTCGAATCTTTCGGACACCCATTTCGATTTTTTGAGCTGCAGCGGAGTTTCCTGATCTTTTGTCGCGGGTTTCAGATGCTGCCGCCAAGAGGGCTTCTGGGTAAGTCTGTTTTTTCCCCGGAATTCAAAATGCCCAGAAAAATTGCTGCTTGAACAGAATCTCTCAATAAATCTTCCAGTTTGGCCCGAGTGTCGGAGTTTTCCGCCGGAGATGGCCGCAATTTGGAGTTAGGGTTTGTACTTGTTTATTTAAATAAATTACGGAAATCTCTAATGCGCTTCTCTTCAGAATTGGAGCATTCATCTTCTATATTATCCCTCTTGAGAGGTTGCAAAACTATCCGGGATTTCAACCAAGTCCACACCCAAATCATTCGCGGAGGCTGTGAGCAAGACCATTTCTTGATTACCCACTTCATTTCCATCTGTGCCGCCGTTCTTCCCTCCAATCTCTCATACCCCACCGCCGTTTTCGACTGCGTTACCCGCCCAAATATTTATCTATGGAACGTTTTGATGAAATCATACTGCCATAACTCTTCTCTGAACGAATGCTTCTCGTTTTTCAGAAGGATGAAGAGGGGCTTGGATGTGGTTCCTGATAAGTACACCTTCCCTTCTGTGATTAAAGCCTGTTCTAACGTTTCGGCTCTGGAGGAAGGCAGGGTTTTTCACGGGGTGACGGTGAGGTGTGGCACTGATGGGGATGTGTTCGTGGGGTCTAGTTTGGTCGACTTTTATGGCAAGTGTGGGCAGATCGGCTGCGCGCGTAAGGTGTTCGATGGAATGTCTGTGAGGAATGAGGTTTCTTGGACAGCCATGATGGTGGGGTACCTGAGCTTTGGGGATATGGCTGCTGCGAAATCCTTGTTTGATGAAATGCCTAAGAGGAATACGGCGACGTGGAATGCGATAATCAAGGGGTTGGTGAGGTCGGGCGATTTGAATTGCGCAAGGAACCTGTTCGACGAAATGCCTGTAAGAAACAAGGTTTCGTTTACCACCCTGATCGACGCGTATGCCAAGGGAGGTGACATGGCAGCTGCGAGATCCTTGTTAGATCAGTTGACTCACAAGGATTTGTTTTCATGGTCTGCTTTAATGTCGGAGTATGTACAAAACGGGAAGCCATGTGAGGCAGTCAAAGCTTTTTCCGAAATGCAGGATTCAAATTTGAAGCCAGATGAATTCATAATGGTGAATTTGATGTCTACCTGTTCTCAATTAGGGTGTTCCGAGCTAGCAAAATGGATCGATTCCTACATGAAAAACGGATCCTTTGACCTAAGGCGCGCCCACGTGGCTGCTGCTCTCGTTGACATGAACGCAAAGTGTGGCAACATGGATCGTGCATCTTCACTGTTCGAAGAAATGCCTGAACGATATTTGATTTCGTATTGCTCCACAATCCAGGGCTTATGCATTCACGGGTTCGGTTCCCAAGCGGTTCACCTCTTCGATAGGATGATAAATGAAGGGATAAGGCCTGATGACGTGGCATTCACCGTTATCTTGTCAGCATGCACTCGCGCTGGACTCGTTGATGATGTGTGTCGTTTGTTCGAATTGATGATTAAGAGCTACTCGATCAATCCAACTCCAGATCATTATGCGTGTATTGTCAACCTTCTTGGAAAATCGAGAAAGCTTAAATCTGCTTACGAGCTTATACGGTCAATGCCTGTGGAATCACATGCTCGTGCGTGGGGTGCTCTTCTCGAGGCTTGTAGGGTCAACTGTGATGTTGACTTGGGTGAGGTGGTGGCGAGTAGACTCTTCGAGCTCGAGCCTCATAATGCCGGCAATTATGTACTGTTATCGAATATTTACGCGGAAGCTGATAGATGGAGTAACGTGTTTAACGTGAGGGATAAAATGAGCTAGAGCGGAGTTAGAATAGTACCCGGCGGCACTTATGTAGAGTCAAATATGGCCGCTTGATTCTTGAAGTTTGCCCCCACAGTCGAACATGTGCTTCATAAGCAAAGAAGGTGTCCGATGCAGTTCTAAAGTCGATGCTTCTTCGTTAGTGGGGCCCACTTTTGAAGCCGCAACGCTACATTTTGAGCAGAGTACATCAGTATATAACCAATGCCACTTTCCCCTCTCAGTGGTGGAGCTAAGGGTAATGAGGGGCCAAACATTTAAAAATCTCCAATTGAAGTGTTCGAATTTGGTCGGTTAAAATGTGACCAAACATTTTACGATTAAAGAAGTGAAGGCACTATGATTAGAGAATACTGCGAATTGATCACTGCATCCTCTATGATTTTTGTCGGATTAAAATAAAATTAAAAATTTCCCAAGATTAAATTTATAGATTTTCTTGAAATTGAGAGAAAAGTTGTGTCCTAGAAAATATTTATGCTCTATAAATTTTGTATGTTTGTGCCCATTGAAACCATCCCCTCATATATCTATCTAAATTTAGTGCATGATTTTGGCAAAGTAGCATTGAGTCAAAATCAAATTCCATTGCTTGACCTACAATCCAACCTAATGTCAATATTTTAACATTTATTATTATTTTTATAGAAAAATAGCAACAATAATTTAAAAAAAAAAAGGGTTTAGTATAAAATGCCCAGAAAAATTGCTGCTTGAACAGAATCTCTCAATAAATCTTCCAGTTTCCCCCGTTAGTGGGAGCGTCGGAGTTTTCCCACCGTCGCAACGTCCGCCGGAGATGGCCGCAATTTGGAGTTAGGGTCTATTTAAATTACAAAAAGCTCTAATGCGCTTCTCTTCAGAATTGGAGCATTCGTCTTCAGCTATATTATCCCTCTTGAGAGGTTGCAAAACTATCCGGGATTTCAACCAAGTCCACACCTAAATCATTCGCGGAGGCTGTGAGCAAGACCATTTCTTGATTACCCACTTCATTTCCATTTGTGCCGTCGTTCTGCCCTCCAATCTCTCATACCCCACCGCCGTTTTCGACTGCGTTACCCGCCCAAATATTTATCTATGGAACGTTTTGATGAAAACATACTGCCAGAACGTTTCTCTGAACGAATGCTTCTCGTTTTTGAGAAGGATGAAGAGGGGGTTGGATGTGGTTCCTGATAAGTACACCTTCCCTTCTGTGATTAAAGCCTGTTCTAACGTTTCGGCTCTGGAGGAAGGCAGGGTTCTTCACGGGATGACGGTGAGGTGTGGCACTGATGGGGATGTGTTCGTGGGGTCTAGTTTGGTCGAATTTTATGGCAAGTGTGGGCAGATCGGCTGCGCGCGTAAGGTGTTCGATGGAATGTCTGTGAGGAATGAGGTTTCTTGGACAGCCATGATGGTGGGGTACCTGAGCTTTGGGGATATGGCTGCTGCGAAATCCTTGTTTGATGAAATGCCTAAGAGGAATACGGCGACGTGGAATGCGATGATCAAGGGGTTGGTGAGGTCGGGCGATTTGAATTGCACAAGGAACCTGTTCGACGAAATGCCTGTAAGAAACGAGGTTTCGTTTACCACCCTGATCGACGGGTATGCCAAGGGAGGTAACATGGCAGCTGCGAGATCCTTGTTCGATCAGTTGACTCACAAGGATTTGTTTTCATGGTCTACTTTAATGTCGGGGTATGTACAAAACAGGAAGCCATGTGAGGCAGTGAAAGCTTTTTCCGAAATGCAGGATTCAAATTTGAAGCAAGATGAATTCATAATGGTGAATTTGATGTCAGTCTGTTCTCAATTTGGGTGTTCCGAGCTAGCAAAATGGATCGATTCCTACATGAAAAACGGATCCTTTGACCTAAGGCGCGCCCACGTGGCTGCTGCTCTCGTTGACATGAACGCAAAGTGTGGCAACATAGATCGTGCATCTTCACTGTTCGAAGAAATGCCTGAACGAGATTTGATTACGTATTGCTCCACAATCCAGGGCTTATGCATTCACGGGTTCGGTTCCCAAGCGGTTCACCTCTTCGATAGGATGATAAATGAAGGGATAATGCATGATGACGTGGCATTCACCGTTATCTTGTCAGCATACACTCGCGCTGGACTCGTTGATGATGGGTGCCGTTTTTTCGAATTGATGATTAATAGCTACTCGATCAATCCAACTCCAGATCATTATGCGTGTATGGTCAACCTTCTTGGAAAATCGGGAAAGCTTGAATCTGCTTACGAGCTTATACGGTCAATGCCTGTGGAATCACATGCTGGTGCGTGTGGTGCTCTTCTCGAGGCTTGTTGGGTCAACTGTGATGTTGACTTGGGTGAGGTGGTGGCGAGTAGACTCTTCGAGCTCGAGCCTCATAATGCCGGTAATTATGTACTGTTATCGAATATTTACGCGGAAGCTGATAGATGGAGTAACGTGTTTAACGTGAGGGATAAAATGAGTAAGAGCGGAGTTAGAAAAGTACCCGGCTGCACTTATGTAGAGTCAACTATGGCCGCCTGATTCTTGAAGTTTGCCCCCACAGTCGAACATGTGCTTCATAGGCAAAGAAGGTGTTCGATGCAGTTCTAAAGTCAATGCTTCTTCAATAGTGGGGCCCACTTTTGAAGCCGCAACGCTACATTTTGAGCAGAGTACATCAGTATATAAGCAATGCCACTTTCCCCTCTCAGTGGTGGAGCTAAGGGTAATGAGGGGCCAAACATTTAAAAATCTCGAATCGAAGTGTTCGAGTTTGGTCGGTTAAAATGTGACCAAACAATTTACGATTAGAGAAGTGAAGGCACTATGATTAGAGAATACTGCGAATTGATCACTGCATCGTCTACGATTTTTGTCGGATTAAAATAAAATTAAAATATTCCCAAGATTAAATTTATAGATTTTCTTCAAATTGAGAGAGAAGTTGTGTCCTAGAAAATATTTATGCTCTACAAATTTTGTATGTATGTGCACGTTTAAACCATCCCCTCATATATCTATCTAAATTTAGTGCATGGTTTTGGCAAAGTAGCATTGAGTCAAAATCAAATTCCATTGCTTGAGCTACAATCCAACCTAATGTCAATATTTTAACATTTATAGAAAAATAGCAACAATAATTTTTTTAAAAAAAGGTTTAGTATAAAATGCCTAGAAAAATTGCTGCTTGAACACAATCTCTCAATAAATCTTCCTGTTTCCCCCGTTAGTGGGAGTGTCGGAGTTTTCCCACCGTCGCAACGTTCGCCGGAGATGGCTGCAATTTGGAGTTAGGGTTTATTTAAATTACAGAAAGCTCTAATGCGCTTCTCTTCAGAATTGGAGCATTCGTCTTCAGCTATATTATCCCTCTTGAGAGGTTGCAAAACTATCCGGGATTTCAACCAAGTGCACACCCAAATCATTCGCGGAGGCTGTGAGCAAGACCATTTCTTGATTACCCACTTCATTTCCATCTGTGCCGCCGTTCTTCCCTCTAATCTCTCATACCCCACCGCCGTTTTCGACTGCGTTACCCGCCCAAATATTTATATATGGAACGTTTTGATGAAATCATACTGCCAGAACTCTTCTCTGAACGAATGCTTCTCGTTTTTCAGAAGGATGAAGAGGGGGTTAGATGTGGTTCCTGATAAGTACACCTTCCCTTCTGTGATTAAAGCCTGTTCTAACGTTTCGGCTTTGGAGGAAGGCAAGGTTCTTCACGGGGTGACGGTGAGGTGTGGCACTGATGGGGATGTGTTCGTGAGGTCTAGGTTGGTCGACTTTTATGGCAAGTGTGGGCAGATCGGCTGCGCGCGTAAGGTGTTCGATGGAATGTCTGTGAGGAATGAGGTTTCTTGGACAGCCATGATGGTGGGGTACCTGAGCTTTGGGGATATGGCTGCTGCGAAATCCTTGTTTGATGAAATGCCTAAGAGGAATACGGCAACGTGGAATCCGATGATCAAGGGGTTGGTGAGGTCGGGCGATTTGAATTGCGCAAGGAACCTGTTCGACGAAATGCCTGTAAGAAACGAGGTTTCGTTTACCACCCTGATCGACGGGTATGCCAAGGGAGGTGACATGGCAGCTGCGAGATCCTTGTTCGATCAGTTGACTCACAAGGATTTGTTTTCATGGTCTGCTTCAATGTCGGGGTATGTACAAAACGGGAAGCCATGTGAGGCATTCAAAGCTTTTTCCGAAATGCAGGATTCAAATTTGAAGCAAGATGAATTCATAATGGTGAATTTGATGTCTGCCTGTTCTCAATTAGGGTGTTCCGAGCTAGCAAAATGGATCGATTCCTACATGAAAAACGGATCCTTTGACCTAAGGCGCGCCCACGTGGCTGCTGCTCTTGTTGACATGAACGCAAAGTGTGGCAACATGGATCGTGCATCTTCACTGTTCGAAGAAATGCCTGAACGATATTTGATTTCGTATTGCTCCACAATCCAGGGCTTATGCATTCACGGGTTCGGTTCACAAGCGGTTCACCTCTTCGATAGGATGATAAATGAAGGGATAAGGCCTGATGACGTGGCATTCACCGTTATCTTGTCAGCATGCACTCGCGCTGGACTCGTTGATGATGTGTGCCGTTTGTTCGAATTGATGATTAAGAGCTACTCGATCAATCCAACTCCAGATCATTATGCGTGTATGGTCAACCTTCTTGGAAAATCGGGAAAGCTTGAATCTGCTTACGAACTTATACGGTCAATGCCTGTGGAATCACATGCTGGTGCGTGGGGTGCTCTACTCGAGGCTTGTAGGGTCAACTATGATGTTGACTTGGGTGAGGTGGTGGCGAGTACACTCTTCGAGCTCGAGCCTCATAATGCCGGTATTTATGTACTGTTATCGAATATTTACGCGGAAGCTGATAGATGGAGTAACGTGTTTAACGTGAGGGATAAAATGAGTAAGAACGGAGTTATAAAAGTACCCGGCTGCACTTATGTAGAGTCAACTATCGCCGCCTGATTCTTGAAGTTTGCCCCCACAGTCGAACATGTGGTTCATATGCAAAGAAGGTGTTCGATGCAGTTCTAAAGTCGATGCTTCTTCGTTAGTGGGGCCCACTTTTGAAGCCACAACGCTACATTTTGAGCAGAGTACGTCAGTATATAACCAATGCCATTTTCCCCTCTCAGTGGTTGAGCTAAGGGTAATGGGGGGCCACCCCCCCCCCCCCCCCCCCACCCCCCAAGTGAACTTTTTGTGTTTATTTTAGCCAGATGAAGGCAAAATCCTGGTTATGCAGCGTTCTACGGTGGAGTGGAATTATCGGAACTAATGTGAATAATACCTAATTGCGTTTTTTTTCTCGAAAAGTTTGCTATATTTTGTTGACCTCAGGGATTGTGATCGTAGTGTTTTATTAACGGTGAAGTGTTGTAGCATTTAAGTTTTTTAAATGTAGGTAGTGGTAATAGATTTACGAACTGTTGTTTATATTTATTTGTAGCTTCGGGAAGGCGTGTTCTTCACTAAGTTGTACAGGAATATATTTGATTTTGTTGAATTGCAGATTGATTCATCAAATTAATGGATCTGATAATTTATTCTGTTGCTTTTTTTTTTCTATAATTATTATTATTACATGGCAAGTCAATCCAACAAGAAAACAAGATCTTCGACGAGCTACGATCGACTTCTCTTCACACGAGCTGCTCAGGTTTTCTTCCGAAGCTTTAACCTTTTAAACGTCTGTTCATCGTCTATTTAATCGAAATTGTTGTCACTAATCAATCTCCAATTGATTACTGCAGTAACAAATGCTGGTGAAAATACTTTGAATTTAATTGTTCCAGTCAATGATTAAACACTCTTATTTGATCAAGCGACCAAACATTACATAAAAGAGAAAAAAAAAGGAACAATTGTGGAAAAGTGGTTAAGTTACTATGATTATAGTCTAGAGAGCAGTTAAAGTAGGGTAATTAGTGGCTAACTAATTTAATTACTTAAATTAACAAACATGACTTTAATTGATGGATGTGTTACATTTCAACTGATGAACACTTTAAGTAGTGTAGTGTGCAAGTCACATGCCTTCATAATTTTCCACCACCAACATCATTTATTCATTCATTTCATTTAATTTAATTTAATCCATATTAATTATTATGACCTCAACAAGATTCTGCATATATAGTTTAATATACCTGTTTGCTTGTTGATAGATAGATTCATATTACAATGTGGGCTTTACTATTAGATATTATGAACATAAATAATTGAGAAAAAAATAGATATAATATACGTACACATATTACAGTAGACACGTGTATATTGCCATGTTTTTTAATGTAGATGTGTTTGTATTGAAGAAGAGAGACAAGACTTAGGTGATGAGCAACGAGGACAAATTTTTTTTGGACAAAAAAATCTGATGCATTATAGGACTGTGAGTTACATAATTTAAGGATAAATTACGGGTATACCCTTGAGATAAAACTAGGGGTGAACACGGGTGGGTTTGGGCGGGTTTGGGCAAAAAAATAACCCGACCCGACATAGGCGGGTTGACAAATCCACAAACTGCACCTGCCTAATTATCCTAAATACCCGCACGGATCGGGTTGGTCGGGTTTGGCAGTTGGCGGGCGGGTTGGCGGGTCGGGTGAAGAAAAACTATATTACCATTCTTTTTACCTTTAAACAATGCATACTAATGTCCAGAGAAAAAGACACAGACCTATTCTTACATCTAAAAAAATAATTTCAGAACACAGGCGAAGAAGTGGAGATCTCTTTATTCATCAACCAACCATCAAATTTAGAACTACCGTGGTCTGGGAAGAGTGAAGACTGAAGTAGTGGAGTTGCCACTAACGATTTTTGGGCTCGACGGTCGAAGAATCAGACGGCATCAATGGCTGTGGTGGCGAATCTAGCCAGCCGCGACGGTGTTGCAAAATAGATGCAGCTGTGATTTGTAATTAAAGTAAAAGATGAGAAGATATTGGCAGATTTGGTCAGATTTACCCAAATCACGATATATATTTTCTTTAGCTTATCTTTGGTTATTTCCTTTCTTACGGCAAAGCTGTAGAACTAGGGTTTATTTCTCTCAGCCGCATATAAATATATGATGTAACGTGAAGTTAAGAAAGACAGATACAGAGAAATACATAAGCTTTTCTCGAGAATTTTATCATGGCATCAGAGCCATACAATTGAGGCAATTATTTTCTCCTTTAATTCGCTGCCATGGGCGATACAAAGAATAAGGTTGAAGGCGGAATCACACCGTACACCTTGACCTCGGCAGATCACCCTGGAAGCCTCATAACTCATGTTCAGTTGAAGGGTTCGAATTATGAGGAGTGGGCGAAAGCCATGAGAGTTGCGTTGCGGGCAAAGAAGAAATTAGGTTTTGTCGATGGGACCGTTACTCAACCTACCGAGAAAGACCCTAAACTTGACGATTGGTGGATGATTAATTCCATGCTTATTGCTTGGTTCTTTAATACCATTGAACCAACGCTTCGATCAACAATTACTTATCGGGAAACCGCTCAAGAACTTTGGGAAGACTTGCAGTTGAGATTTGCGGTCGCGAATGGGCCGAAAATCAATCACTTGAAGACTGAGTTGGGAAACTGCAAACAGAGAGGACACTCAGTTGCTGAATATTTCGGAAAAATGAAGATGTTGTGGGATGAGATCAATGACTACGAACCTATTTTGACGTGTAATTGTGGTGGCTGCAAATGTCAGATAACACAGCAATTGCGGGCACGACGAGATGACGAACAAGTCCATCAATTTTTGATGGGACTTGAGGATTCCATGTTTGGAACAGTGCGTTCTACCATCTTGAATTTAGATCCACTGCCAAACTTGAATCGGGTTTATGCAATGATTATGACCGAAGAGCAACACCGTACAGTTGCTCGAAATAAAGATGATAGGAGTGATGTAGTCGCCTACCTCGCTCAAAGCAAAGTTCGGGCTGGCCCAAATGTTACGCGAGACAAATCAGAACTGTGCAACCACTGTGGTCGAGCGGGACATGAAGAAACTCGTTGCTTCCAAGTCGTCGGGTATCCGGACTGGTGGGGAGATCGTCCGAAAGGGTTGGGGCGTGGAGGTAGTAAAGGCTCGGTCAAAGGGGGAGGCCGCGGTCGTGGGATTGCTCGTGCACATGCAGCGCAAACGACACTCGCCAAAGGTTCTACTTCTTCATTGACTGATGCAGATAAAGCCGACTTGTCTATCTTGACAAGTGAACAATGGGCCACTTTGAGGAATTTACTCAATGACCAGAAATTGACGTTCACAGACAAACAAACCGGTAAGATTTGCGATCAATGGATTATCGATTCCGGCGCATCACATCATATGACCGGCTGTGATGAACTTCTCACTAAATCACATGATGTCCATAACTGTCCTGTTGGACTTCCCAATGGCGCAGAAATAGTGGCAACAAAAGAAGGGACAGCGGTTATTGGAGAACAAATTAAATTGAATAATGTGTTATTTGTTCCTAACTTAAACTGCAACTTGCTATCTGTTGGACAGTTTCTAAATGAGACAAATTCTGTAATCACTCTTACTAAAAAATTGTGTGTAATACAGGATTGCACTATGAGGACGGTGATTGGAGTGGGTGACTATCGTGACGGGATCTACGTATTGCGTGGTGTGACAAAGGTACGGGCTCACAAGATTGGCTGCAAAGATAACGAGGAGCTTTGGCATAAACGTCTCGGGCATCCCTCATTTCGTCTAGTCGGGTCTTCTCCCAATTTTACTTTTGACACCAATAGTGGAATATTTAAGCATTGTGAAATTTGTCTTCGTGCCAAACAAACAAGAGATGTTTTTCCTTTAAGTGATAATAAAGCTACTGAGTTATTTTCATTGATTCATTGTGACTTGTGGGGGCCTTATCGTACTCCTTCTACTTGTGGAGCAGTATATTTTTTGACCATTGTTGATGATTTTTCTCGGTCTGTTTGGATTTATTTGTTAATTGAGAAACGAGAAGTCTCTGCTATTTTGCAAAATTTTTGTGCTATGGTGAATCGACAATTTGGCAAAGTCGTTAAAACAGTGAGAAGTGATAATGGAACAGAGTTTACATGTCTAAAAGAATATTTTGAAACCAATGGTATTTTACACCAAACGTCTTGTGTTGGTACACCGCAACAGAATGGCCGTGTTGAACGAAAGCATCGGCACATACTCAATGTAGCTCGTGCCTTAAGGTTTCAAGCTAAACTTCCTATTCGATTTTGGGGGGAGTGCATCTTAACTGCCGGATTTTTGATTAATCGTGTTCCATCTTCTGCTTTGGGTGGTAAGACTCCATATGAATTAATTTTTGGGCGTCCTCCTTCTTATGATTTATTTCGGACTTTTGGTTGTTTGTGTTTCGCTAGAAAGCGAGACTCCGATAAATTTGCTTCTCGCAGTCGGAAATGCATTTTCATGGGATATCCTTATGGGAAGAAGGGTTGGCGTTTGTTCGATTTGGAGACTAAGGAGTTGTTCGTCTCTAGGGATGTTGTTTTTAGCGAAAATGAATTTCCTTTTGCAAGTACAACGAATAATTCTGATGATAAGGAAATTGAGTTGCAAAATGAGGAATTGGGTAGTCCGGAATTTTTCGACTCTACTTTGATATCTACATCTGAGCCATCAGATGATAGGGAGAAAATTGATGACACTGTTGGCAGGGGGAGTTCAAGCGACGAGGGTAATGCAGCAACAACAACCCAGGAAACACGCCCTACTTCGAATGACGAGGGTGATGCAGCAGCAACAACCCAGGGAACACGTCCTACTCGTACTCGCAAAGCACCCAGTCACTTAACAGATTACATTTGTCACACCACACGTCTTCTTGATCCCGTCTCGGTGCCACCGCCTATTCACAGTTCCTCAGGTACTCCGTATCCTATAGCTAATTATGCTTGTTGTGATAAGTTCACTGTGCAACACAGAAAATTTCTTGCAGCCGTGAGTGCAGGTGTCGAGCCAACACATTTTTCCGAGGCAGTGAAAGATGAAAAATGGCGTCAGGCTATGAAAGAAGAGATTCAAGCTCTTGAAGACAATGGAACTTGGTCTGTTGTGACTTTGCCACAGGGTAAGAAACCCATTGGTTGCAAATGGGTGTATAAGATAAAATATAATTCCGATGGCACGGTTGAACGCTACAAAGCTCGCCTGGTGATTTTAGGGAACAGGCAGAAGGAAGGGATTGATTATCATGAAACCTTTGCACCGGTAGCCAAGATGGGAACCGTTCGGGTATTATTAGCTTTGGCAGCTATACATGACTGGGAACTCCATCAAATGGACGTTCGAAATGCTTTTCTCCATGGTGACTTGGCTGAGGAAGTATACATGCGACCGCCACCTGGCTTTCTCAGTTCTTCTCCTCATAAGGTATGCCGTTTGCGCAAATCGTTATATGGTTTACGCCAGGCACCAAGAAATTGGTTCGCAAAATTATCTAGCGCATTGTTGTCTTATGGATTTTCCCAATCTTATTCGGATTATTCTTTATTCACAATGCGACGTGATGGGGTATTCTTGGTCATACTTGTATATGTGGATGATTTAATTATAGCAGGGGATAATCGGGAGTCTATAGATCGTTTCAAGAGTTATCTCAATCGGTGTTTCCATATGAAGGATCTTGGGCGACTGAAATATTTTTTAGGTCTCGAAGTGGCTCGCGGCAAAGAAGGTATTTTTTTGTCTCAACGCAAATATGCATTGGATATTATTTGCGAGGCCGGGTTGCTCGGTGCAAAGCCTGCCAATATCCCGTTAGAGCAAAACCATGGCCTTGCTCTCGATAATAGTGAATTTGTGCATGACCCCGAGGCGTATCGGCGACTGGTTGGTCGATTGATTTACTTAACTATTACTCGACCGGAGTTGTGTTATTCGGTACATATTTTGGCTCAATTCATGCAATCTCCCCGAACTCGTCACTGGGAGGCTGCGCTTCGTGTTGTTCGATATTTGAAAGGTCGGCCTGGTCTAGGCATCATGCTCCGAGCGGATAGTGATCTTCAGTTGTTTGCCTATTGCGATTCCGACTGGGCGAGTTGTCCCCTTACTCGTCGTTCATTAACGGGGTATTTTGTACTCCTTGGTTCGTCTCCGGTATCTTGGAAGACCAAGAAACAACATACTGTATCGAGGTCATCTGCAGAAGCAGAGTATCGGTCCATGGCAACGACAACTTGTGAGTTGAAGTGGTTAAAGGGGTTGCTAAACTCGTTTGGTGTTTCACATACATTACCCATACAGCTTCATTGTGATAGCCAGGCGGCGATGCACATCGCATCTAATCCGGTGTTTCACGAACGAACAAAACATATAGAGATTGATTGTCATTCGGTTCGAAATGCTCTACAAGATGGCATTATCTCGACACACTACGTACGTACAGATGCACAATTGGCCGATATTTTCACCAAGGCTGTTGGAAAGCCACAGTTCGACTACTTTCTTTGCAAGTTGGGCACTCGTAATCCTCATGCACCCACTTGAGGGGGAGTATTGGCAGATTTGGTCAGATTTACCCAAATCACGATATATATTTTCTTTAGCTTATCTTTGGTTATTTCCTTTCTTACGGCAAAGCTGTAGAACTAGGGTTTATTTCTCTCAGCCGCATATAAATATATGATGTAACGTGAAGTTAAGAAAGACAGATACAGAGAAATACATAAGCTTTTCTCGAGAATTTTATCAGAAGAATTGATAGGGTTAGATTTGGGAATAGAGGCAGACAGATGACGGGAAATGTCAACTTTATTCAATATATATTTAATTATTTTTACATAAAACATTTATATATATAAATATAATGTGGGTATGCGTGCGGGTCGGGTTTGAAGCGGGTTACAGAAACAAAAACTGCCAACCGACCCGCTCAATGCGGGTTTCTCACATTTAAAACTGCTGGCACAATATTGAATTTTAAAACATGCGGGTTTCGGGCGGGTCGGTTCGGGTTGGGCGGGTCGGTCGGGTTGGGCGGGTATATGTTCACCCCTAGATAAAACTAAATAAATTACGAATCTCTGTTGTATTGGTAATTACAAATATGCCCTTAAAATTAACAACCTGTTACAAAAACTTAATATAATTAATTAATTGTCTAGATTACCCTTATTGCTAAACAAACAAATTCTGGGTAAATTACGAGTAAACCCCTCAAGTAAGATAAAATTTCACATTTACCCCAAGAGTAGATTTGGAAATTTATAATGATATTTCATGGAGTTTTTAAGATTATGTTACTCATAACTCTGTTAGGGTGTAATTGTAAAACAGAGAAGTAACTCAAGGGTATTTGTAATTAGTAATACCACAGAGGCTTGTAAGTTATTTAGTGTTATCTCAGGGGGTATTTGTAATTATACTAAATTTAATATTGAGACTCACTAAAGTTTAATAAACAAAAAATGCAATTACTTTTCCCTACTTTTTTTTTTTCAATTTGAGTATGAACCGTGTGTGTCAAGAGGCTTGAAGATACCTACTAAAGCTTAGCTTAAGTCATTAGCAAACTTAAGTTGTACAACATTGAAATGAATTAAAATTAGGCTGCAGATATTTGCAAGACGAAAATTACTAAGTTCAAGATCTTACTTCATGCAAGACCAAAATATAAATAAATTTACTAAGATCAAGACTGGAAATTACAAATATAACCCCAATAATAATTTAGATATTATTAATTTAAATTAAGCTAATTGCTATTGCAAGACCAAAAAAAAAATACAAAAAAAAAAGAATAAAAAAAAAGGAAAAAAGAGAGGGAACTCACTCCCCCAACAAAACACCAACATCTTCTTCTTCACCTTCATTTTACACATTTTTTTCCACAAAAAAATCTTCCATATTCTCCAAAACCCTTATCGCATAAAACCCTCAAATCTTACTAAAACTTGAAAAGAAGGACATTATGGATACACAAGACATAAATATGGAGGATTCTAAGGTCGAAGAACACAAAGAGGTAAGAAATATTCTACTTTGAGATCGTTTTTCTCGTTTTTCACACCTCATTTCACGGACAAAAAATTCGACATGTACAGGTCGAAATATCCGCTTTATATCGACACAGTAGTGTCGAAAATTTCAAAATAATTCGACACTCCTTAACTGTCGAATTATATTGAAATTTTCGACACCGTGGTGTCGATATTAAGCGGATATTTCGACATGTGCATGTCGATTTTTTGCGGATATTTCGACAACGGACTTCAACGACGACGGGGAGGTGGTGGACTTCAACGGCGACGGCGACGGCGACGGGGCGACGACGACGGGGCGACGGCAACGGGGCGACGATGATTTTTTTGCTGCAATTGATTATTTTTGTTTTCTTCTTCCCTTCTTCCCTTCTCGTTTTTCAATTCTCAATTCAATTTCTTTTTTCTTTCTTTTTTTATTAATTTTTCTTTCTTTTTTTATTATTTTTTCTTTTTTAAATTGGTCTTGCAAAAGGAAATTAATAAAATAATTTTTTTTTGTTTGTATTTTATTAAGGTTATTATAGTCTTTTTATACTGAATTTAATAAAAAAAATTAATTTGGTCTTGCTCTAAGTAATTTTCGTCTTGCAAATAGTCGCTGCCTTAAAATTAAGATTAATGAATCAAAAGGATGCATGGTACATATGTATCACGTTTGATTAGTTATTATTATATATTATAATATAATGTTCGAAAAAATAAGGTTGTTGATGAATCATTACTTGTTGGAAAATCAATGAAATATGTATATTGTAAATAAAATAAAAATAAGAAAATGTAAATGAAGTAATAAAACAAAGAATATTCATTAATGCGTGAAAATCAAGAAAGATAAAAAGGAAGAATGGATAAAGACTGAAGGTGATGGTGCATCCGATACCAAAACTTGTACAAAAACAAGAAACTTCTCTATGTTATAGTTTTCAACTTTGTAATAAATAATAATTTAATGCCTTCATTTTATTGCCTAAATATTTTCTCTAATTTATATTATCATCCCTAATATATACATACACATACACAAACCATGGAATTACACACACATACACACACTTCATGAGACTATAGCTTGCTCACTAGCTCCATACACTTGTTCAGGTAAACCTTCAATTTTATCCACACTCAATGTAAATCGTACTGAACAAGTTGTATATGATGAAATTGACCTAGAAAATGCTGATAAAAAAAATGTTAGATGTGTTACTCTTCTTACTACATCAACTAGGTCATTACAAACTATTCTTTTTTAAATAAGTTTAGCCAAACGAACTTAATTGATAATAAATTTCACTGGATTTGAAATTGATTTTTTAATCAGCGTCAAATGTCAATTTTTGATTTATGAATACTATAATAATTATTTTTAATTACCATCCTTCGCGGTAATTCTATTGCAAAATATTAATTTTGAATGATATACAATGTTGGCTCTTTTAGAAATACAAGGTTAAATTTTTTTCAATATATCAAAAAAATTATTTAATAAAAAAAGTGTAAAGAAATTAAATAGGGCAAATGGCAAAAAGGCCCATCACATGGGACTTAAATGCATTTTAATCCACCAAAAAAACAGTCTCTCAATTAAGCCCATCCCCATGTCTTTAGTCAAAAATACCCTCAATAATATAATTATTATCAATTCCATCCATTATGCTCTAACTTCCTTAATATTACACATTGACCCCGAATTTAAACAAATATATCACATTAACCACCAAAACTTTTTTTTTTTTCAGAAAATAAATTTTTTTCTGAAATGTTTTTTTTTTCCGGCCAGATTCCGCCGGAGACCGCCGGTCTCCGCCGTTGACTTTTTTTTTTTTTTTTCTTTTTTTCTTTTTGTAAAAAACCCCTTTAAATATATATAATTGTAGGGTTTTTTGCAAAAACTACCCCTGTAAAATCTCTAATTGCTGAAAACGCCCCTATGTTAAAAAAATTAGCAAGAAACCCCCTATGAAAGTTATTCAAAGCCAAAAAGACCCCTGACAGGTTATCGTGCGCCACACTCGCCGTATGTGCGTCTGGGGTACGTTTTCGAACCTGAAATAACCTAAATACCCTCTATATTAGAAGTTTTTATAATTACAGATTTATCCCAAAAATTTCTGCACCAAAATGAACTTTTTAAAATTTTCAATTCAGTCATTCCTATTTTCAGAAAGGCCATCTTTCTGACCCACTTTTTCTGAATATTTTTTCCACCAAAAACCATCAACTGAACCAATATCCTCAATGTCATTTTTGTTGCAAATCCAGAAAAATAAAAAGGGAAGAATACATAGCCTTTTAGTCATTTTTTCCATGTAAAAGATTGGAAGAAAAAACTTCGATTTTGACCTCAACTTCACCATTCTCGACAACCCAAAACTTGGAATTCACCATTCTCGATAACCCAAAGCTCACTGTTGATGGAGAAGAGACCCTTGGGGCAGCGGTGTGAGCTATGAAGAATATGAATTTTGCCGAATTTTTTTGAAGGAAGAATTTGACTGAATTTGGCCAAAGCTCACTGTTGTTGTTTCTTTAAGGAAGAATTTGGTCGATTTTTTCGATTTTGTGTGTCTGGTGTTATTTTTAGGCAGAATTTGTTGTAGGAATGAGTAAAATGGTGGGTTGAGATGAGGGGTGCCGGGAAGAAGATAGAGTCCCTTTATTTTTTTTTTTCTTTTTTTTTTTTATATATTTTCTTTTATTTTGTTTGATCAAAATTAAAATATTAGTAAAAATAAGTAGGGACATTAGAGTCATTGCACGTAAGTCAACAACTAATTTTTAAATAAGGGGCTGTGTGTTTTTTAAAATAAAACATAGGGGGATTTTTGTTAATTTTTAAAACATAAGGACTTTTTCAACAATTACAAATAACACAGGGGGTTTCATGCTATTAGATCATTTATAGAGAGATGTATATATATAGAGAGAGACAGACATATTTATTGCATTAATGCACACAATGTGAGTAGGATATGCAAACATGCTCATCAATTTGTACGAGAAAAGAGTTGCAAAAACTAATTAAATTACTCTCGTATGGTTTGCAAACTATTATACGAGAGTGTATGTTTGCCTAGTGCACATATACAGTTGGCTGCTGTTCATTCAATTAAAAAAAAAATTACTCAAGAATTATTTTCTGAAATGTCATATATTCTAAATAACGCGAGACATATTATAATTAATTCATCAAAGTAATGGATACGATAGTTTGACGGATAAAATATTTAAATATAAACTCTTTTTTTTTTTTTTTTAACATAAATACTTCATTACTAAACAGCAAAATATTACAAATTACATCAAAACCCTGAATGTTAGAATTTCTTTTTAATTTTGCCCAAAAACAATAAAAAATTACTTCATATATTGTTTTAATATTTCTTTTATTTTCAAGCCCGTAAAAGAAAAGAAAAAAAGAAAAAAAAAAAAAAAAAAAAAACAAGTAAAAATAGAAGGACTATTATAATATGAATTATTCATATCTACTTTGTGGACTCAGAATTATATATATCTTATAGTGTAAGCAAAGTTATACATTTCCTGATACGTGTCATTTATTGCAATAACGAATGCTTAGTCATTACATGACAAAGCTTGTAAACTGTGTATATATATCCGCAATATATGAATGAATAAGATACTGATTCCTTCTGCCAAATTATCCTCTCTCTCTCTCTTCTACTGTATTACCAAGTTTGATATTATGAATTCATAGTATACACACTAATCCATTATCACACACATATTGTTATATAATTTATTCTATAACACGTTATCAGCACGAGGTTTTGCTCGATAGGGATTTGCTATTTTCGTATTCTTCTTTCTATTTTATTTTACGAAAATTCAGATCCTCGATCTATTGTCGAAAAGACAAACGAGAATGATTAGCGAATACTTCGATATTTTATACGCTATCATTTCTCAAAGGATATGACGGATTCGTGTATATTAATCTATTGCTTATTTATTTGTTGAATTACTGCTGAAATTTATATTTGCAAGCTTGTGGGTCCCAAGCAGTGTTATAAACACGTGCTATATCATCAGATCTGTGGGCCGACTTAGAGGCCAAGATATAAACTCCGAGCCTGAAGCTCGTGGAGTTGGGGAAATAATAATCTCCGTTTAAAGCCGATTTAGAGGCTATCAACTCCGGGCGTAGTACCCGTAGAGTTTAACAGAGACCATATAGAGGTCATACTATAACTCCGAGCCTGAAGCTCGTTGAGTCAAGACGTGATAATATCCGTCAAAAGCCGATTTAAAGGCCAAATATCTGAGTATATCTCCGAGCCTGAAGCTCGTTGAGTTAAGACGTGATAAAACCCGTCAAGAGCCAACTTAGAGGCTATTAATCACAAGCCCAAATTTAAGGGGTTTTGGGTTATCTTGTTGATAAGTGTTCGTTTTGCACGATTTTTGCTTATCAAATCTTCGAGTTTTGGTCTTCGTTCGTCCGAGTTTCGGTTTTATTTGTATATATTATTGCGTTTCTTGTTTTATTTCCTTTTTTAGGTTTTGTTAGCTTTTGTTGCCAAGTCGAAGCCATTTGGAAGCGAAACCGATTTTTGAAGCCGAGAAAGTGGCCATTAAGACCCAGATCGCGATCCAGGAAAGTCGGATCGCGATCTGGATGCAAATTCCAGTAGCGAGCAAGTTCAGACCCAGATCGCGATCCAGGAAAGTCGGATCACGATCTGGTGACAAATTCCAGTAGCATCGTGATTTTGGGGCAGATCGCGATCCGCACTTCCTGGATCGCGATCTGGGATGGCGGTTCACGTTTTTTCGAGAAGCCAGATCGCGATCCGACTTTATTGGATCGCGATCTGGCACGATTTTCGAGGGCAGATATTTTAAAAAGCAAAGCTTCTTGAGGAAGCTTTGCAATTTACTATAAATAGAAGCAAGCCCTCACTCTTCGTTCTTCTTCGACTTTTTACGGTTTTCGACGGTTCTTCGCGGGAATCATCAACGGGGGTTCCGACTTGGGTTTTTCTTACGAAATTTCTTTACGTTTTGTTCTTCATTTCCTTTGTACATTCTTTTGATACTATGTTTGTTATGAACTAAGAACATTTTCTTCTAGGGCAATGAAGCCTTGTATATATTGATTTCGATCGTCATTTCTGTTATCTATTTGTCGTGTTTTGATTTCGTTTATGTTTTCCTGTATTAAATGCTTCTGATTGTGTTGATCAGCTCTCAGATTGATATTAATTAGGAATGAACTCGAGAGAGGATTTCTTGTTTGAAGTTAGGAAAACATAGCTCGGGGTGTGGAAACGGAGACGTGATGCACTTCGGGTAGCCCTTAAGAACTTGGCCTAAATGCTCTCTTAATAGCAGGTTCTGAACGGAGACGTCGGACCTGTGGGTAGACTCTAACTACACTGGAGACGGGGGTTAGAGTACTTTAGCGCCTGGGTTAACGAATAGGAATGTGGCGTTAGATAACGGAGTTGTAGATCGTTGTTGATTATATATAGGTGGATTTGGCCCTAGAAGTCCCCTTTAAATCGAAGTCCCCCCGCGTTGAGTTGTCGTGCTTTATTTACGTACATTCCATATTTGCATGTTTACGATCTTGCATGCTTTTAAATTAGGGTTTATCACCAATCCACTTATTTACGATCGGCTAGATAATATAACGATAATATAATTACACTACTCAGCATTTGAATCTACAAGGTCCCTGTGGATCGATATCCGGAACCACTGTTCTGCAAAATGCGATACCGTATACTTGCGGTAATTTATACGTGAGGAAAATGCGTATCACTTGTACCCAGTGTATATATATCTCTCTCGGAAGATGTGATTCCCGAGATTGAGTTATTTTGTGTGTATCCATGTTTAACCTCTCTTGGATGATGTGATTCCAAGATCGAGTTGTTTTGGGTAAACCCATATGTACATATCTCCCTTGGAGGATAAATACCCGAGGTCGAGCTGATTGTGATACGCGTACATGAAAAATATGGACAAATATGATTATTGCCTACTCGATAGTGCAACTACACACTCAATATTCAATAATAAAATATATTTTTCGAGTGTGACTTTGTGCAAGGCACAAGTTAAAACCATAGCAGGTTCCGCTGAAATAATAGATGGCTCCGAGAACGCAACAATTATGTTGCCTAATGGTACCACTTTGCATATTGAAAATGCATTGATATCCGGTAGATCAAATAAGAATCTACTGAGTTTTAAAGATGTGAGACGCAATGGATATCATTTAGAGACACTGGTTGAAAATACCATGGAGTGTATATGCGTCACATCATATGTCATGGACAAAAGAATTGTTCATGAGAAGTTCGAAGCGACAGCTTCTGGACTGTATAGTGTCCAAATTCGAGCTTTCGAATCCTACGCCACTATGCCATGGAAATTTGTTAATCCCGATATATACGGGTTATGGCATGATCGACTGGGTCACCCAGGAACGACTATGATGCGTAGGATTGCACAACATACTAAGGGACATCCATTAAAAGATACAAAAATCTTGATGTCCAATGAATATTTCTGTGAATCATGTTCACAAGGAAAGCTCATTAAAAAACCTTCCATTGAAAAGGTCGGTTATGAATCACCATCGTTTTTACAACGTATTCATGGTGATATTTGTGGACCAATACACCCTGCAAGTGGGCCATTTAGACATTTTATGGTTTTGGTGGACGCATCTTGTAGATGGTCCCACGTATGCTTATTATCTACGCGAAATGTTGCATTTGCGCGTTTGCTAGCACAAATTATTAAACTCCGAGCACATTTCCCTGATTATCCCATCAAAAATATAAGGATGGATAATGCCGGAGAATTTACATCAAAAACTTTTGATGAGTATTGTGCAGCACTGGGAATAAATGTCGAGCACCCAGTAACATACGTTCACACTCAAAATGGACTGGCGGAATCTCTGATTAAACGTGTCCAAATAATTGCTCGTACTTTGCTGATGAGATCTAGACTTACTAGTGCAGCATGGGGCCATGCAGTATTGCATGCATCAACACTAATTAAATTACGCCCCACTGCTTATCATATGCATTCTCCAATGCAATTGGCATTAGGCTTTGAGCCCGATATTTCGCACCTTCGCACATTTGGTTGCGCTGTGCAAGTGCCAATTCCTCCTCCTCAGAGGACTAAAATGGGTCCCCAACGCCGACTTGGCATATATGTTGGGTTTGATTCACCGTCGATTATTAGGTTCTTGGAACCAATGACGGGTGATTTATTTACCGCTAGATTTGCGGATTGTCATTTTGATGAGACATTATTTATACCGATTAGTAAGGATATTCAGAATATCCGTGATAATGATAAACAAAAACCAATCGAGAATCTCACATGGTGTGAGCAACATTTATCTCATCTCGACCCACGTACCTCTGAATGTGAAAATGAGATCCATAGAATCATTCACTTACAAAATATTGCCAATAGACTTCTTGATGCATTTAATGATGCCAGTAAAGTTACGAAGTCTTATATTCCAGCTGTGAATGTTCCAGCTAGGATCGCTGTTCCTAAAGAACATGCGAAAATGAATGATTATAATATGAATTATTCATATCTACTTTGTGGACTCAGAATTATATATATCTTATAGTGTAAGCAAAGTTATACATCTCCTGATACGTGTCATTTATTGCAATAACGAATGCTTAGTCATTACATGACAAAGCTTGTAAACTGTGTATATATATCCGCAATATATGAATGAATAAGATACTGATTCCTTCTGCCAAATTATCCTCTCTCTCTCTCTTCTACTGTATTACCAAGTTTGATATTATGAATTCATAGTATACACACTAATCCATTATCACACACATATTGTTATATAATTTATTCTATAACACGTTATCAGCACGAGGTTTTGCTCGATAGTGATTTGCTATTTTCGTATTCTTCTTTCTATTTTATTTTACGAAAATTCAGATCCTCGATCTATTGTCGAAAAGACAAACGAGAATGATTAGCGAATACTTCGATATTTTATACGCTATCATTTCTCAAAGGATATGACGGATTCGTGTATATTAATCTATTGCTTATTTATTTGTTGAATTACTGCTGAAATTTATATTTGCAAGCTTGTGGGTCCCAAGCAGTGTTATAAACACGTGCTATATCATCAGATCTGTGGGCCGACTTAGAGGCCAAGATATAAACTCCGAGCATGAAGCTCGTGGAGTTGGGGAAATAATAATCTCCGTTTAAAGCCGATTTAGAGGCTATCAACTCCGGGCGTAGTACCCGTAGAGTTTAACAGAGACCATATAGAGGTCATACTATAACTCCGAGCCTGAAGCTCGTTGAGTCAAGACGTGATAATATCCGTCAAAAGCCGATTTAAAGGCCAAATATCTGAGTATATCTCCGAGCCTGAAGCTCGTTGAGTTAAGACGTGATAAAACCCGTCAAGAGCCAACTTAGAGGCTATTAATCACAAGCCCAAATTTAAGGGGTTTTGGGTTATCTTGTTGATAAGTGTTCGTTTTGCACGATTTTTGCTTATCAAATCTTCGAGTTTTGGTCTTCGTTCGTCCGAGTTTCGGTTTTATTTGTATATATTATTGCGTTTCTTGTTTTATTTCCTTTTTTAGGTTTTGTTAGCTTTTGTTGCCAAGTCGAAGCCATTTGGAAGCGAAACCGATTTTTGAAGCCGAGAAAGTGGCCATTAAGACCCAGATCGCGATCCAGGAAAGTCGGATCGCGATCTGGATGCAAATTCCAGTAGCGAGCAAGTTCAGACCCAGATCGCGATCCAGGAAAGTCGGATCACGATCTGGTGACAAATTCCAGTAGCATCGTGATTTTGGGGCAGATCGCGATCCGCACTTCCTGGATCGCGATCTGGGATGGCGGTTCACGTTTTTTCGAGAAGCCAGATCGCGATCCGACTTTATTGGATCGCGATCTGGCACGATTTTCGAGGGCAGATATTTTAAAAAGCAAAGCTTCTTGAGGAAGCTTTGCAATTTACTATAAATAGAAGCAAGCCCTCACTCTTCGTTCTTCTTCGACTTTTTACGGTTTTCGACGGTTCTTCGCGGGAATCATCAACGGGGGTTCCGACTTGGGTTTTTCTTACGAAATTTCTTTACGTTTTGTTCTTCATTTCCTTTGTACATTCTTTTGATACTATGTTTGTTATGAACTAAGAACATTTTCTTCTAGGGCAATGAAGCCTTGTATATATTGATTTCGATCGTCATTTCTGTTATCTATTTGTCGTGTTTTGATTTCGTTTATGTTTTCCTGTATTAAATGCTTCTGATTGTGTTGATCAGCTCTCAGATTGATATTAATTAGGAATGAACTCGAGAGAGGATTTCTTGTTTGAAGTTAGGAAAACATAGCTCGGGGTGTGGAAACGGAGACGTGATGCACTTCGGGTAGCCCTTAAGAACTTGGCCTAAATGCTCTCTTAATAGCAGGTTCTGAACGGAGACGTCGGACCTGTGGGTAGACTCTAACTACACTGGAGACGGGGGTTAGAGTACTTTAGCGCCTGGGTTAACGAATAGGAATGTGGCGTTAGATAACGGAGTTGTAGATCGTTGTTGATTATATATAGGTGGATTTGGCCCTAGAAGTCCCCTTTAAATCGAAGTCCCCCCGCGTTGAGTTGTCGTGCTTTATTTACGTACATTCCATATTTGCATGTTTACGATCTTGCATGCTTTTAAATTAGGGTTTATCACCAATCCACTTATTTACGATCGGCTAGATAATATAACGATAATATAATTACACTACTCAGCATTTGAATCTACAAGGTCCCTGTGGATCGATATCCGGAACCACTGTTCTGCAAAATGCGATACCGTATACTTGCGGTAATTTATACGTGAGGAAAATGCGTATCACTTGTACCCAGTGTATATATATCTCTCTCGGAAGATGTGATTCCCGAGATTGAGTTATTTTGTGTGTATCCATGTTTAACCTCTCTTGGATGATGTGATTCCAAGATCGAGTTGTTTTGGGTAAACCCATATGTACATATCTCCCTTGGAGGATAAATACCCGAGGTCGAGCTGATTGTGATACGCGTACATGAAAAATATGGACAAATATGATTATTGCCTACTCGATAGTGCAACTACACACTCAATATTCAATAATAAAATATATTTTTCGAGTGTGACTTTGTGCAAGGCACAAGTTAAAACCATAGCAGGTTCCGCTGAAATAATAGATGGCTCCGAGAACGCAACAATTATGTTGCCTAATGGTACCACTTTGCATATTGAAAATGCATTGATATCCGGTAGATCAAATAAGAATCTACTGAGTTTTAAAGATGTGAGACGCAATGGATATCATTTAGAGACACTGGTTGAAAATACCATGGAGTGTCTATGCGTCACATCATATGTCATGGACAAAAGAATTGTTCATGAGAAGTTCGAAGCGACAGCTTCTGGACTGTATAGTGTCCAAATTCGAGCTTTCGAATCCTACGCCACTATGCCATGGAAATTTGTTAATCCCGATATATACGGGTTATGGCATGATCGACTGGGTCACCCAGGAACGACTATGATGCGTAGGATTGCACAACATACTAAGGGACATCCATTAAAAGATACAAAAATCTTGATGTCCAATGAATATTTCTGTGAATCATGTTCACAAGGAAAGCTCATTAAAAAACCTTCCATTGAAAAGGTCGGTTATGAATCACCATCGTTTTTACAACGTATTCATGGTGATATTTGTGGACCAATACACCATGCAAGTGGGCCATTTAGATATTTTATGGTTTTGGTGGACGCATCTTGTAGATGGTCCCACGTATGCTTATTATCTACGCGAAATGTTGCATTTGCGCGTTTGCTAGCACAAATTATTAAACTCCGAGCACATTTCCCTGATTATCCCATCAAAAATATAAGGATGGATAATGCCGGAGAATTTACATCAAAAACTTTTGATGAGTATTGTGCAGCACTGGGAATAAATGTCGAGCACCCAGTAACATACGTTCACACTCAAAATGGACTGGCGGAATCTCTGATTAAACGTGTCCAAATAATTGCTCGTACTTTGCTGATGAGATCTAGACTTACTAGTGCAGCATGGGGCCATGCAGTATTGCATGCATCAACACTAATTAAATTACGCCCCACTGCTTATCATATGCATTCTCCAATGCAATTGGCATTAGGCTTTGAGCCCGATATTTCGCACCTTCGCACATTTGGTTGCGCTGTGCAAGTGCCAATTCCTCCTCCTCAGAGGACTAAAATGGGTCCCCAACGCCGACTTGGCATATATGTTGGGTTTGATTCACCGTCGATTATTAGGTTCTTGGAACCAATGACGGGTGATTTATTTACCGCTAGATTTGCGGATTGTCATTTTGATGAGACATTATTTATACCGATTAGTAAGGATATTCAGAATATCCGTGATAATGATAAACAAAAACCAATCGAGAATCTCACATGGTGTGAGCAACATTTATCTCATCTCGACCCACGTACCTCTGAATGTGAAAATGAGATCCATAGAATCATTCACTTACAAAATATTGCCAATAGACTTCTTGATGCATTTAATGATGCCAGTAAAGTTACGAAGTCTTATATTCCAGCTGTGAATGTTCCAGCTAGGATCGCTGTTCCTAAAGAACATGCGAAAATGAATGATTATAATATGAATTATTCATATCTACTTTGTGGACTCAGAATTATATATATCTTATAGTGTAAGCAAAGTTATACATCTCCTGATACGTGTCATTTATTGCAATAACGAATGCTTAGTCATTACATGACAAAGCTTGTAAACTGTGTATATATATCCGCAATATATGAATGAATAAGATACTGATTCCTTCTGCCAAATTATCCTCTCTCTCTCTCTTCTACTGTATTACCAAGTTTGATATTATGAATTCATAGTATACACACTAATCCATTATCACACACATATTGTTATATAATTTATTCTATAACACGTTATCAGCACGAGGTTTTGCTCGATAGGGATTTGCTATTTTCGTATTCTTCTTTCTATTTTATTTTACGAAAATTCAGATCCTCGATCTATTGTCGAAAAGACAAACGAGAATGATTAGCGAATACTTCGATATTTTATACGCTATCATTTCTCAAAGGATATGACGGATTCGTGTATATTAATCTATTGCTTATTTATTTGTTGAATTACTGCTGAAATTTATATTTGCAAGCTTGTGGGTCCCAAGCAGTGTTATAAACACGTGCTATATCATCAGATCTGTGGGCCGACTTAGAGGCCAAGATATAAACTCCGAGCCTGAAGCTCGTGGAGTTGGGGAAATAATAATCTCCGTTTAAAGCCGATTTAGAGGCTATCAACTCCGGGCGTAGTACCCGTAGAGTTTAACAGAGACCATATAGAGGTCATACTATAACTCCGAGCCTGAAGCTCGTTGAGTCAAGACGTGATAATATCCGTCAAAAGCCGATTTAAAGGCCAAATATCTGAGTATATCTCCGAGCCTGAAGCTCGTTGAGTTAAGACGTGATAAAACCCGTCAAGAGCCAACTTAGAGGCTATTAATCACAAGCCCAAATTTAAGGGGTTTTGGGTTATCTTGTTGATAAGTGTTCGTTTTGCACGATTTTTGCTTATCAAATCTTCGAGTTTTGGTCTTCGTTCGTCCGAGTTTCGGTTTTATTTGTATATATTATTGCGTTTCTTGTTTTATTTCCTTTTTTAGGTTTTGTTAGCTTTTGTTGCCAAGTCGAAGCCATTTGGAAGCGAAACCGGTTTTTGAAACCAATATATGAAACAATAAAAAATTACTTCATATATTGTTTTAATATTTCTTTTATTTTCAATCCCGTAAAAGAAAAGAAAAAAAGAAAAAAAAAAAAAAAAAAAAACAAGTAAAAATAGAAGGACTAAAAAAAAGAAAGTAGATTGATGTGAAAAGCGCGTGGAAGGGTGGTGGGAGCCCATTTAGTTAGAGCACTTTATAGCCTTTTCCAAGTTAACGTAACTTCTAAATTTACACTTAACACCAATCCCAAAAAGTTATTTATATATATTGCCATCAATTTCAGCTCACTTTTTTTATTATTAAAATAATAATAAAAGAATCTGAAGCAAATTACGTATATACTTTTGATGTGGATTATTATAATATTAATTAACTGGAGTACATTTATAAATATTAATTAATTTAAGTATTAACAGCGAAGCCATGCATGCAGTCATCACTTTAGACAGCAAACAGAATAATGAGAATGGTCTTCTAAGTTAAGAATCTTTTCTTTGCTGAATTGCTTCATTATTTATTTATTTATTAAATAATATCTTAATTTTATTTGCCATTTTGATCTTGTTTCAATGTGTTACTCATTATAAAAACTTAATGACTTATTAATTTTATTTTTCTTTCATGTACATATATCATTAACTTCATTTTATTGGCATTTAAATTGTGAATAATTACACTAGTTTGCTCACCCAACAATATTTATAGCTAAAATTGAACATTTGGAAACTCTTACAAGACTGATAACATCTGTTCTATAATATTTGTCACTTTTGAAACTTTTTCTTCTCCATATTATTTGTTACTTTAAAATCTCAGTGCTGAATTAATTATTTATATATTTCAATTATGCCCTGGTTTATAACTCGCCAACACACTCTCTGCATTTATTAGTAAATAAGGGTATTATATTCTAACAATATCTATTTTACTAAAATTAAGACATATTTATTGAGTTTCTTACGATTTGTGGAAACATGAAAAACGACACCTATTTCGGAACGGATAATATTCATAACCTTTTATGTATATTTTTTTCACAACAAAAAGAGAATAAATTAATTTACTACCCATATCTTGCATAACTCATATTTAAAAGCGCTATTTCTCATTAAAATCTCGTTTACTCAAATTTAACATATGGTTTGTTCTATGAGTATATGCTATAACCGATAAACTCCATGTGTTGATATCTTACCATATACGTGTACTGATCTCTACATATTTTACACACATGTAGGATATATAAGAGTAATTAATCATATGTAAATCAGTGGTGGTACAAATATATTTAACTAGGTGTATCATCGAACGTACATAATCGAAAACAACTATATACACCTAACTTACCATATCCCTTTACTAGCTAATCTCAAAGTGACCATAAAAAAAGAGCTAAATGAGTAGTTAAAGATCACATATCTAACAAAATCAATGCAACAAATACAAACAAGCCAAAAAAGTATCTTGACAACCTCTCTTACCTAACCATAAGTCACACTACCAGCTGGTGTAATCACAAATGGCACCTCATCATTTAAACACTATAATCTTCTAAATTTAATGCTCTCCATAAAATGAAAAAAAAAAAAAACGTTTTAACCATGGTTAAAAAAACATCAAATCACCATAAACAATTTCATGTATTCAACAAAACAAAAAAGGGTAATTTGCAATCACCCCCTACGATAAGTTTTATTTACGAACAAACCCCTCATTTTTTTCGTAGTTACATCCAGCCCTTTCAGTTTGTAGATTCATTACATCAACACCCTTTTGCATGGATGGAAGAAAAACTTACAAAATTCAGGAGGCTGAACATAATTTCCCTAAGAAAACAAAAAGGGTAAATACAATCACCTCCTAGGATAACATTCACCCCTTCCAGTTTGTAGGTTTATTATATTAACACCCTTCTGTAGGAGTGTGGATATAAGAAATGTTTACGAATTCAGGCGGCTGAATGTAATTTCTCAAAGAAAAATGATTTTCATAATAATTACACTTTACCCTAAGGAGCTGGTTGTAATTTACCCAAAACAAAATATGTTAGCCTAACAAAAAGCCAAAGATTTTGTGCATTTAAGGTGAGTACCACATCAAATAATTAAAAAAAAAAAAAAAAAAAAAAAAACACAAAAGAAAAAAAGAAAAGCAAAGAGTTGATGACATAGACATGTTACAAAAGTTGAATTCACTTGTGTAAGAATAAAGAAATATACCCAACCCCCCCCACCTTTTTCCCAACTCAATTACCTTCCACACCACGCCTCACCCCCCCACCCCCCTCCTCTTCATACATATATTGACGTGAAAACTCACATTATATATATATATATATATATATATATATATATATATTCCAGCTCATCTACATTTTCTTGTCCAACAAAAAAACCATATCTGCAGCAGATCTTGAATTCTTCACTGCTCTGCCAATCATCAAAACAGTTTCTTCTGACGTCAATGCTGACGTCACTGATGATTGTCAGAGCTGCTGCGTCAGTAGTACTAATGATTGCCGGAAGTCGCCGGAGAATATGATCCCTCCAATTCTTGTCTGCCCGCCGGCTCCCAGAAAGCCGCTGCGGCGGCGCACGACGGCGGCCTCCTCCTCCAAGAGGAAGCTGTGTGAATTGCAGTTCTTCGAGATCGCCGCTAGAGAAGAAGTCGAATCTTTTTTCAGAAGGGTTGAGGAAAGTATCAACGGCGGCGCCGCCGCCACCGCCAAGAGGAGATGTGTGATGTGAAGAAATTCTGTGGGTGTCTTTTTTTTTTTTTTTTTTTTTTTTTATTATTGGCTTGGAAAAAAATCATCAGGCTTATAGGTATATGAATTATGTATGTAGATTTTTATTTTTAATTATTTTTAATTTTTTTACACGGTTTGAAAAAAAAACACATTTTAATTAATTTATGTGGGCAGATTAATTATATGGATATTGAAAACATATTTGTAATTTAATTTAATTTACTCCTGTTGTTTTTATCATATTGCTATGGTTAATTAATTACATTATTTTCTTCTAATTAACCTCGTTGATCATCATATTCTTTTCTTGCAAAGTCTGGTCTAGTTAACGTTAAAAGTGTTACTGTACGAAATTTTCTGTTATTGCGTATAAATATATTTTTTACTTGTACTTTTAATTAATAAAAAATTAAATTTTATAAGGGCAAATGGCAAAAAGGCCCATCACATGGGACTTAAATGCATTTTAGTCCACAAAAAAAACAGTCTCTCAATTAAGCCCATCCCCATGTCTTTAGTCTAAAATACCCTCAAATATAATTCTTAACAATTCCACCCATTATGCTCTAACTTCCTTAATATTACACATTGACCCCGGATTTAAACAAATATATCACATTAACCCCCAAAACTTTTTTTTTTCAGAAAATAATTTTTTTTCTGAACTGTTTTTTTTCCGGCCAGATTCCGGCGTTGACCGCCGGAGACCGCCGGTCTCCGGCGTTGACTTTTTTTTTTTTTTTTTTTGAAATTTTTTTTTCCTGCTTTTTTTTTCCGGCCGGTCAACCACCGTTGACCGCCGGTCTCCGGCGTTGACTTTTTTTTTTTTTTTTTTTTTTTTTTTTTGAATTGTTTTTTCTTAGAAAAAAAAAATATTATAATTAATATTACTGTCTTGACTACTAAATTACTGTCTCAGACAGTAATATTACTGTTTGAGACAGTAATATTATGAATATTATTTTTCCGAACAGTAATATTATTAATATTATTATCTAAGACAGTTAAATTACTGTTGGAGACAGTAATTTAACATCCTAGACAGTAATATTAATTTAAATAAATTTTTTTTAAGGAAAAAAATTAAAAAAAAAAAAAAAAAAGTCAATTAACAGTTAAGTTACTGTCTCCGACAGTTAAATAACTGCTGGAGACAGTAATTTAGCAACGAATACAGTAATATTAATTAAAAATATTTTTTTTAAGAATAAAAAAGTCAATTAACAGTTAAATTACTGTGTCCGACAGTTAAATAACTGCTGGAGACAGTAATTTAGCAATGAATACAGTAATATTAATTAAAACTATTTTTTTTAAGAATAAAAAAGTCAATTAACAGTTAAATTACTGTCTCCGACAGCTAAATAACTGATGGAGACAGTAATTTAGCAACGAATACAATAATATTAATTAAAAATATTTTTTTAAGAATAAAAAAGTCAATTAACAGTTAAATTACTGTCTCCGACAGTTAAATAACTGCTGGTGACAGTAATTTAGCAACGAATACAGTAATATTAATTAAAATATTTTTGAAGAAAAAAAAAAAAAAAAAACAGTCGATTAACAGTTAAATTACTGTCTCCGATAGTTAAATAGCTGCCGGAGACAGTAATTTAACAGCCAAGACAGTAAAATTAATTAAAATATTTTTTTTAAGAAAAAAAAAAAAAAAAAAAAAGTCAACGCCGGAAACCCGGCGGTCAACGGCCGTTGACCGACCGGAAAAAAATTTCAAGAAAACAAAATTCAAAAAAAAACACAAAAAAAAAAAAAAAAAGTCAACGCCGGAGACCGGCGGTCTCCGGCGGTCAACGCCGGAATCTGGCCGGAAAAAAAATATTTCAGAAAAAAAATTATTTTCTGAAAAAAAAAAAAGTTTTGGGGGTTAATGTGATATATTTGTTAAAATCCGGGGTCAATGTGTAATATTAAAGAAGTTAGAGCATAATGGGTGGAATTGATACGAATTAGGGTTAAAATTGGGGTCAAAATTGAAATTTGGGTTAAAATTGGTTAATTGATGAAATTGGGCTAAATTGGGGTGTAAATCATGAAATTGGAGTTAAATTGGGTTTCAAATGAATTGGGGGTAATTTTGGTATATATAAAGGGATTTTCCTTATTTGCAAATAAGTTTGAATGGGGTGGATTTATTTGAAAGACAAAAAAGTTGGATGTCCCTATTTTAATTAAGTGCCCTTGTCATGGGCCTATTTGCCATTACCCCATTTTATAATAACTAAAAACGGGATAGAGCTCGTTAGAAAGCTCAAGCTTAAGTCGAGCCAACCATCACGACTGAAAGTAATTTGGTAGTCGGATTTTACAATAGTTGGTTTCGAATTAGGACACCTAATATATGATTAGTAATATAATAAACCGAAATCAAAGTTATCGAACGGGACTTAAAATGTGATGGATCTGGATTCATGAAAAAATCAATTAAATAAAATTTATAGAAATTATTATTATTATTTTTTTTAATTATTTTAATTTATTACTATTTTTGGATATACATTTTTAATTTGGTTAAAGGAAAAAACCTAAATATGTAATGGCTGAAAAAGGAAGAAGTAATTGGTTAGTTGCTTTTCTTTGAAGGAAGGAAGTGAATTTTTTTTCCCCTTATTAATTAAAAGAATATATAAATATATAAATATATAAATGTACTTTAGTTGGAATTAAGAAGAAGAATTGAACTTTTGATGGGATCATGAATTAATATAAGATTAGTTGGTAATTAAATGGTTGATCTGCATAATATTTGATATTAGTTTGAGTGACTGACACGACTTTGGGATTGATAATCTTTTAATTTTGATAATTAATTTCATGCTAATTAATTAAGAGAGAGGGGATTAATAAAATATTTACTCTCCTTGTCCAATCATGTGTCCGGTTTAATTGGACAGAAGTTTGTTATATGAAAGTTAATGAAATGATTTTTTTTAATTATTTTACATTTTGTTTTTTGAAAATTAAAATATGTAATAATCACTGATTTTTAGAAGTTGTGGTGTTTCTGAATGTCACAAATTTGGGTTTAATTAGCTAATTTAGAAGTTGTATGTAGTCTTTGCTAATAAACTTCAATTTTCAAATTTCCATTAATTATAAAGTAATTTTAAACCACATTTTTTTTCCAAATATGCTTTTGAAATTTTATTTAAATTAACTTATTTTAAGGAAAGTAAAAAATAAAAAATAAAAAATTGTGTTTGCACACTTTGCTTAAGACTTATTGACAAATAACAAAAACATGTTCGATTTAATGGGAAGAGAATGTTGTGTGAATTATTAAAAAAAACAAAAAAAAAAAAAATTATATTTTCGTTTTACCTTCGAATTCCACATTGCCAGTTAAATTTCAAAGACGACAATATCCGGTGATTATATCATTTGCCATGACAATCAACAAAAGTCAAGGGCAAACTCTCTCGTGCGTTGGATTGTACCTTTCAAGGCTTGTTTTCGGTCACGGTCAATTGTACGTAGCGTTGTTTCGGGTGAAGAGTAGACCTGGAATAAAGATTTTAATCAAGGGCGAATCCGGTGAGTTGTCCAGTGTTACTAGCAACGTCGTGTACAAAGAAGTATTCGAAAGAATATAAAAGTACACATTGGCAAACATATATATCAGTTTTCTTTATGTTTAACGTTGTTTTTTTCAATACGCTCACATATATATATATATATATATATATATATATATATATATATATATATATATATATATATATATATATATATATATATATATATATATATATATATATGAGCTAATTGCAAATACCTTCCCTGTGTAATCTCTAATTGTCAAATACCCCCTGTCAAAAAAAAACTCACCAACGCCCCCCTGTGTAACCAAAGTCAATGCATCTAGACCCCTTAAGGCAAATCGTGTCTCTCACGCGCGGGCTCTGCGAATTTTTATGTTATTTGTAGGGTGAAATGTCATAAATACCCCTGTATAAATAAATAAAAAATCCGAGTGGTCAAATTATAAATAACTATAATTTATAGGACCAAATTGTAAATTTTAAAATTTCCAAAATTGCAATAAGGGACAAAAATTGAAGATTTTTTTCAGATCTTCTTCTTCGTTTCACTCCGCCGCCCACCTCCCAGCCCGGAAAAACTTCGGCATCACCGCCGCCTTCTCGCCCGTCTAGCACAACCGCCGCCTTCTGGACCGTCGAGCACCACCGTCGCTCTCTGGCCTGTCTCGCACCACCGCCGCCTTCTGGACCGTCGAGCACCGCCGTCACCGTCTTTGTTCAAATTGCAGATCCACTGCCATAGGAATAGTGAAATTGGAGGAGAATGTCGGGGTGGAAGAAAGATGAGCCGGTGGTGGGGCAGGTGCTTGGGGAGAAGAAGTGTTGATTTGGGTGGTCGGTGGGGTGGGGGTGGGGTGGGGTGGGGTGGGGTGGGGTGGGGGTGGGGCGGAGCGGGGAAGAAGAAGAGCTATTTTTGCTCTTTTTTTTTTCTTTTTTTTTTTAATTTAAATTAAAATTTAATATAAAAAAATATAAAACATATAAAATCTTTTAATACAACAATACATGTTTAATTTCTGTTAAGTACGATTTGGTAGGACCGAATTAAATTAAGAGAGAAAAATGTATTCATCTATTTAAAATATTTGAATTGGAAAAATAAATTCTAATATTTTTATTCATATATTTTTATAGTTAATAACAATTAAGAACTAATTTCACATAATTCAAATGAGGTTAGTGTTTGCAAAAGTTGAAGTAAGTGATTGTGAGTTAAGTTGGCATTAAATATTTATTTTTAAAAGTTAGGGTGTTTACGAATATACTGAAAAGTCAACTTAAATAGAAAAAACAGATTCAGTACATCTCAAATTATAGGTTTAAGCAGCTTATTTTAGAAAAAGAAAAAATAAAAGTTAATTTGCAAATTCCTAACAATAAATTATAAGTTAAAAAAAACTCAGAATCTATTTTTAAAAACTTTTGCAAACACCACCTAAATTAATATATATGAACATTTTTAACCTGATTTGGTTTTCCAACAATTTAATGAAAATGAAATCTGTTTTCTATAGAATGAAAAATGAAAATAAAAGTAATTGCAAGTTGTGCCTAATAATTAATTGTAAATAAATACATAATAAAGATAATATATTAATAATGATTTGCATGTTGGGTGGATGAAGTTGACAACCAGAAATCAACGACTGACAAATTGTAAATCAATCCCCATCATATTTTAATTTATTATATGTGGCCCATCGCAAATTTATTTTGTTTTGTAGTAATATTTCAAAAAGTAATATAACATGAAACAAAATGTATTAATTTTTTTTCTTGCATATTCATCTTTTGCTATCAACATTGAATGCAATATTCTGTTTCTATAGTTCTGGCTCGATTGGTTCGAAACAATGATACAATAAAAAAAAAAAAGAGTAAATTACGAACAACCCCTAAGATAAGACCTTGTAGATCCCACTCGTATTGCTAATTACAGATATTCCCCTGAGCTATTTCTCCATCTTACAATTACACCCTTGCGAAGTTGAGTATCAAAATCTTGTAAATCTAATGAAATATTTGTTTTGAATTTCAAAGTCTAACCCCAAGAGATAAATATAATATATCCACATAGGGGTAACTGAAATATATTTTCTTACCTCAGAAGTACACATAATTTACCCATAGTTTGTTTGATTAATAATAAAATGATAATTTAGACAACTCATTCATTCCGTTAGGGTTTACGACGCACTTTTAATTTTAGATGATATTTGTAATTACTAATATCATAAGGATTTATAAGTTATTTAGAGTGTGTTTGGCTAAGCTTATAAGTTGTCAAAATGAGTTTATAAGATGCTTAAGAGCTTATAAGCTCTTTCAAAGTGTTCGGTATGTTTTTTGAAAAAGATCTCAAAAAAATAAAATAAAAAATAAGCTGCTCGAGAGCAAATAAGATCTTTGCTAAAAAGTACCTCTATCCCAATTTTTTTTTTATTGAAGATCTTATAATAAATAAAATTAAACAACTTATAAGCTTATTGTCCAAACAGTTCAAAAACTATTTAAAAATAAGACGTATCAACTTATCAATCCTTTAAACAACTTATTAGAAGTACGAGCTTATCAGATGTTTAAAATAAGTTTAGCCAGACGGGCCGTTACTCTTACCTCAAAGGAATATCCGTAATTTACCCAATGAAAAATATAGTACACCTAAATTTTATACACTATTTTCGGCTTATTACTTTTTAAGCTATAATAGAAAAAGCTATAGCATATTGTGATACCTTATAAGGTATAATTTTAACGTAAGGTAAGGCCAACATTAATTTAATCAGCTTTTGGGATATGTGAAAATGAAGCTAAGGTGACTAACAAGTAGTTTAACTATTTCAGGTCAATTAATTAAGCATGACGCTAACAAGTATATATACATATATTTAATAATATATCATATGGTAAAGTAAATATTAAAATAGTTTTTTGATTAATTCATTTACATCCACTTAATTTCAAGATCTTTGTGTTTATTTACATTAATTAGGGGAAATGCTACCCAATTATATGTCATATGTTTTGTGATATTTTTTTAGGATAAATTACGGTCAGCCCCACTGCGGTAATATTAAATTACGAAAAATAACCCTCATGTTTCGGTAATTACAACCACACCGGTTAACTGTGTATCGTCTTAAATGTTCACTCTACGCGGTCAAATGTACCTATTGAAGGAGGGGGGTTTTCATTAGACAATGCATAGTTGTAGGTGGTGGTTGTAATTATCCAAATAAAAAAGTATTTTTTTGTAATTTAATCTTACCTCAGTGGTAGGATCAGGGGCGGAACCAGGATCAAAATATAGGAAGAGCCAACTAAATTTTAGGTTCACAAAACATTGCAAAAAATAAGTTTATATTACTAATTTTTAATTAAAATATCATATATATTATAATTATATCATATTTTAATCATCACAAAAAATTATAAATTAATTCAAATTATTCTAATAATGTATTGCACTTAATATTTCGGAGATTCATGGCACGATCTCATCTTATTTTTTTAAAGGCGTTGATAAAAAAATTCAAAAATAAGTAATATTCATAATTTTTATTTAAAACAATACAAGTTTTAACCATCTTGTTTTATATTTTATATTGAATATGATATATTTATGTATAATTTATATAAGATTATGGAGAAAAAAACAAAAAAATAATAATGGGTTAAAACGCATATTTACAAAAACTTTGGGAGAGCCAAAAGTAGTATTAAAAAAATACAGTACCAAATACCTAAAAAAAAATCTTTATTGGAGGTCAACAGATCCCTGCCCCGTGCAAGTACCGCCAGTGGGTGGGTTAACCGTAATTTGCCCTTTTTTTTCAATGAATACTTATACTGTTATACAACAGTAAATTAAGTTTCAAGTGCAATATTTACCTGGCAGATGAACTAGTGAAAAATATTTATAGTTTCAGAATAAATTGGACAAAAATTAGACATCTTAATTATTGAAATATAAAATAAAAAACTTTCATGTGCCTAGGAACATTATCTAAACGGGACCGTATGTTCATGTTGGCTAATTAATAATATTAAATTAGATAGGCCAGCTTGAAAATACTATGTTTATTGTAATTTCACATTGCAATTTATTTCCTTCTTTTTTAACCTCATAAAAATAAAGTAAATTACAACTATCTCCTTGAGGTAAAGTGTAAATCCAAAAAAAAAAAAATCCTTATGTTTGAGAAATTACATCCAGCCCTCTGCAGTTTGTAAATTTCTTACATCCAACCCCCTACAGAAGGGTGTTAATGTAAGAAATCTACAAAAGCAGGGAGTTGGATGTAATTATGTAACATTGAGGGATTTTTCATAAATAAACCTTACCTCAGGGAGGCAGTTATAATTTACCCTAACAGTATGAAGCTATTTGCTCCAGATTGATAAATACAAAATTTGATCATGAATATAATTTTTTTTAAAAAGAAAAAAACAAATTCAATTAATGCTTCAAAAAAAAAAAAATTTGGCTTTGTTATTTTCCGAAAATAATAAAATTTGGCGTCTTCATCTTGGTAGCTCTTGCCTGTTTATTTTTTCTTTTCGCTTCGTTCTTTTCTCTGAATTTACTATGGCTTTATATATAAGTAAATTTTTACCTTGTTACGGTTCGAATTTGGAGAGAGACAACATGAAAGTTGGTGCATCTCGACTTAGTTTTTCATTAGTGCCGCTTGAATCATATCATTTGGATCGGAGTTCGAATGAAAGAAATGATATCTAAATTCCAAATAATGTCAAAGTAGTAACTCGATTTGATCTCCAAACACTGATTTTGCTATCAAACTTGTTACGAAATAGAGTCCAGATCATGCACTTAGACTTTTGCTCGTTCCGAGTAAAAATAAAATAAAACTAAAAGTAAAAAAAAAAAAAAGTGGAACCTAACAAATAATAAAACGCTACGTTATTTGGCAATTCCTTCCGGAAGGTAATGGTTTACTCCTATAGCGCGTCCTCGTACAATGCCCAAGCTAAGGCTCTCGGCTGAGTACTAGAAGGATCAACTTTTACTCATATGACGGAATTCAATAGATGCATGTGTCCGTAAGAAATTCCGGAGCCACCATCAATAGTAATAGAATGTAATCTCTTATAATTTTTTTTAGCAAGAACCCCCTATGAAAATTAGCCAAAAGCCGATAAGGCCCCTGCGAGCTGATCGTGCACTACACTCATCATATATATATGCAAATGAAGGTGTGTTTTTTGGCCTGAACTTCGACGCGATGCTTCCGATGGGGATGAACTACTACTCGGTTTTGATGATATCTCGGAATGTGATGGGCCGACAGCACATGTCTTTGGGATGTACGTCGATGTTCCTAGGTGACTGCTTGCACATAATCGAATTTGGAGCATTTATAGATGATAGTTTACTTACTGAAGGCTTCATATAAGGACTAAAAATTTCATTAAATGTGGCTTGATTTTAGAATAATATATAGTTTAGACTAAAATGTCCTTGTCTCAATCCATTCTCAATCGACTAAAGATTCCGATTCCTTGAACACGAAGAAGAAAACGACCAACATCAGAATCCACTCTCAATCGACTAAGGCGTAATATTGTGACATTGAAGGACAGTTATGAAGCAATTAATTATTTGCGGTTGAGGAAATTTCAATTGAATTTAATTGGTCGGTGTTAAGATGGATAAGTGAGAGTGTTTTTCATAATATAGCCTAAGTTCAGGATTTTTTTTGTAATTTACCTTTATATTTTAATGATGATATGAAATTTGATTAATAGGTTCTTTTGTTGTGTGTGTAATTTTTGTAGCCCACCAAATACAGTTTGGTGAACCCGATTAGAGCAACCCAATATTTAATCCCGGAACGTGGTGCGGGTTATGATATTCGTTCGAGGTTTACCGCTGCCACGTGTGAGGGTAAATATGTCAAAACAGCCAAAAAATTCGTATCGAAGCTTCACTGTAAAGTCTATTTTTCCAATAATAATTCTACTGAAGTAGTAAGAGAAGTAAACTATGCTCACATTGTCAGGTAATCAGTTATGGATTTAAATAGTTGGACTTGGATCGAGTCAAGTAACGACTCGATCGACCCTTCTTTTCTTTTCTTTTCGTTTTCTGTAAACATAAACTCTTTAATAACGAGCTTCGATCGACTTAACAATACATTATATGTCCTCAATTAGAACGAGACTTTGCTCGGGCTTGATGTTTCAATCAACCTCCTTGTTAATATTTTGAAATTTCCATCGTTGCCCAAATAGATTTATCCTGCCATCTCCGATTATACAACGAATTCTCCCTTTAAATAAATTCTCGCTTTGAGAATACTCTTTCCATTCATAAAATACCTTCCTTCAAGAATTATTGAATAAGAAGATTTGGATTCGTCGAAAAAATAAAATATGAATAACCACCTACATATAACTAAATACCAAGTTTATATATTTAGTCGATTTCTATCTGGATATTTTCAATTTTTGGAACAATATTTTTCATTATGAATTAGAAAGTTCCGATTCGGATTGAACATTTTTTTATAAACGGATTTGGAATATGTGTTTAATTCCGATCCAAATTTAATTCTGAAAATTTTGATTTTTTTCAAAGTTATACTTTAAATGTCAATATTATTATATATTTTATATTACAAATGGCTAAAATAATTGAAATTCCAAATTCGACGACGCCGGTCCAACAATTTCTGAAATTACAAAATTTTCCGATTTTTTTTAATGGAACTCTAACTAGTTTTTCACTTTCGAAAAAAAATATATTTTTGAGAAACCGTCAATTCCAATCTGGTCTGTCCGATGTCTACCTGTATGATTAACAGGAGTACCTGCTAATTTTTTTTACTAGTGTATCCGATCTTTTAACATCGTTTTGGTTCTTCGTTCGAAATTGTGATACAATCTCAAGGCAAGCAATGTTTCTTACAAATAATATATGTAAAGTTTATTCAAGAAACCTGCATAATAAATAAATAAATATATAAATAAATAATCCCCCTAAAACAACGATTGATAATTTGAGTTTTTGCTATCAAACTTGTTACGAAATAGAGTCCAGATCATGCACTTAGACTTTTGCTCGTTCCGAGTAAAAATAAAATAAAACTAAAAGTAAATAAAAAATGGAACCTAACAAATGATAAAACGCTACGTTATTTGGCAATTCCTTCCGGAAGGTAATGGTTTACTCCTATAGCGCGTCCTTGTACAATGCCCGAGCTAAGGCTTCCGGCTGAGTACTAGAAGGATCAACTTTTACTCATATGACGGAATTACAAGAGATCCATGTGTCCGTAAGAAATTCCGGAGCCACCATCAATAGTAATAGAATGTAATCTCTAATTACCGAAAAAGTCTCCATATAATTTTTTTTTTTACCAAGAACCCCCTATAAAAATTAGCCAAAAGCCAATAAGGCCCATGCGAGCTGATCGTGCACTACACTCATCATATATGCAAATGAAGGTGTGTTTTTTGGCCTGAACTTCGACGCAACGCTTCGGATGGAGATGAACTACTACTCGGTTGATGATATCTCGGAACGTGACGGCACATGTCTTTGGGATGTACGTTGATGTTCCTAGGTGACTGCTTGCACATAATCGAAGCCCTCAAGGCCGGTGAAGACTCACCGTCGTCATTTGGAGCATTTATAGATGATAGTTTACTTATTGAAGGCTTCGCATAAGGACTAAATATTTCATTAAATGTGGCTTGATTTTAGAATAATATAAATTTTTAGACTAAAATGCCCTTGTCTCAATCCATTCTCAATCGACTAAAGATTCCAATTCCTCGATCACGAAGAAGAAAACGACCAACAACCCAATCCATTCTCAATCGACTAAGGCACAAGACAACTGTTTGAAATCGAAGATGTGAGGAGGGAGGTAGAAATCATGAGGCTTAATATTGTAACATTGAAGGACGGTTATGAAAGAAACTAATTATTTGCGTTGAGGAAATTTCAGTTGAGTTTAATTGAGTCCTTTGTTTTTTTGATATATTCAATTGAGTCCTTGAAACTTTCAATTTCACCATCATATGATATATTTACATGAAAAGACGAAAAAGCTCACGGATATACCCATGTGCATCGTGCGTGCATTGGAATAATCCAATATTCGCCTGGAAAAAGTAGATGTAGGTGATTAAGTGGGTCAAAGTTAAATAACGAATTTAGGCGTACCCGTGCATTTTTTTTTTGTTAAGGTGGCAATATGCAAAAACGAGCAAAGTACATGTGGCAAAATACTATTTACCCAAACAACAGTTAACCTTAGGGTGTCTTTTGCACAAAGTATTTAGGGTTAATAACATTTTGCCACTTGTACTTTGCCCGTTTTTGCACTTTGCCAACTTAACTAAAAAAAGTTGCACGGGCACACCCAAACTCACTTTTTTTATCCACATAACCACCTAAATAGAATATTTCGGCGAATCTTCTCATTTTCCGACACACGCGCGATGCACATGCTTAATGTAAGGGTCTTTTGGTCATTTTCACAAAAACAAAAATTGTGGGCCCTATTTTTTTCACAATTTTATTATCTCTCTTACACATACGAACAGTCAACCCTCTTCAATCTTCACCAACTCTCTTCAATCTTCATCTTCTTCAAGCTGCTAGAGAAGAACTCCCTCTTCAATCTTCATCTTCTTCAAATGCTAATAATTCTTCAATCTTCCCGATTCGAAATTATCAGCCATCTATAATTAAAGCCAAAAAAATGATTTTTCACAACTGTTGGGTCATAATTATTAAAAATTATCAGCCATCTATGATTAAAGCAAAAAAAATAGATTTTTCACAATTGTTGGGTCATAATTATTAAGGGAAGAAGAAAAAGGAAATTCCAGAAAACTATTCCTTGGAATTGAAACCCATTTTCCTGATTTTGAAGTATGATATCGATAAATGGGGGAATTATTTTTGGGCCACAATCCGATATATTCCGCCAGAAGACGCCGCCATTAGCGGCGACCCTCTAGATGTTGATGTTGATGGGCGGCGTCGAACGGAAATGAGGGCTTTAGTACACGGGAACCCCTCTAATCGGTCTCGATCAAGAAACAGAGTTCTTCGCTAATGGAGGTGGTGCTTGGCTTGGGGCGAATGGAAGACACCAGCGCCGTGTCGGAGCCGCCGTGGGAAGGTGGCGGTGAAAATACTGATTCGAGGGGAGGAGTTATCTTGTGGGAATAATGTTTAGAATAATTAGAGGAGTTGTTTGAAGAAGGCTTGGCAACGTCGGCCATTGAAGAGGAGATAAAATTGGTGGACGGAGTTTCTTGAATTGAGGGCTCTTCTCCAGAACGCCATATCCACCACCTCATCTTGATCGGAAGTTCTTCTCCAGCCGCTTGAAGAAGATGAGGATTGAAGAGATGAGAGATGATAAAATTGTGAAAAATAAATTAGGGCCCACCATTTTTTTGTTGGAAATTTACACGAAATGCAAGTTTGTATTTCGTGTAAATTTACACGAAATAAAACAAATTTATGAAAAAAGGCATTTCGTGTTGTATTGCACGAAATGCAGTGTTCCATTTCGTGCAATACAACACGAAATGCATAAAAAAACATAAAATTGTGGTTTCGTGTATCGTAAAAAAACACTATTTCGTGCTTCTTTACACGAAATGCCTTCATCCATTTCGTGTTAGGGAATACGAAATGTTCATGCACGAAATATAGTTGGGAAAGGGTTTGAGAGAATTGCGGTTTTTTTCTTTGAAAATTACAAATGAAATAAAATCGCACTGCAAGGTGGTAAAATTTGTTCTATGAATAGCATTCAGTTCACAATATAGCCTAAGATTAGGGTTTTTTTTTTTTTTTTAATTTACCCTTTTATTTAAATGATGAAATGAAATTAGATTAATAGGTTCTTTTGTTGTTTGTGTATTTTTGTGGCCCACCAAATACAGTTTGGTGAACCCGATTAGAGCAACCCGATATGTAATCCCGGAACGCGGTGCGGGCTATGATATTCGTTCGAGGTTTACCGCTGCTACGTGTGAGGGTAAATATGTCAAAATTGCCAAAAAAATTGGAATCACAGCTTCACAGTAAAGTCTATTTATCAATAATAATTCTACATAAGTAGTAATTAGAGAAGTAAACTATGCTCACATTGTCAGGTGATTCAGTCATGGATTTAAATAGTTGGACTTGGATCGAGTCAAGTAACGACTCGATCGACCCTTCTCTTTTTTTTCGTCTTTAGTAAACATAAACTCTTTAATAACGAGCTTCGATCGACTTAACATTACATTATATGTCATGATCAATTAGATCGAGACTTTGTTCGGGCTTGATGTTTTGATCGGCCTCCTTGTTAATATTTTGAAATATCCATCGTTGCCTAAGTAGATTCATCCCGCCATCTCTGATTATACAACGAATGCCTCCCTTAAAATAAATTCTCGCTTTGAGAATACTCTTTCCATTCAGAAAATACCTTGCTTCAAGAATTATTGAATAAGAAGATTTGGATTCATCGAAAAAATAAAATATGAATAACCACCTACATATAACTAAATACCAAGTTTATTCGTCTTTAAATTTTGGAATAATATTTTTCATTATGAATTAGAAAGTTCCGATTCCGATTGAACATTTTTAATAAACGGATTTGGAATATGTGTTTAATTCCGATCCAATTTTAATTTTGGAGAAAATTTTGATTTTTTTCAAGGTTAAACTTTAAATGTGTATTTTATTTTTTTATTACAAATGGCTAAAATAATTGAAATTCCAAATTCCACGACGCCGAACCAAAAAATTTCTGAAATTCTAAATTATCCGATTCTTTCTTTTTGAGTCGTTGAATTATAAAAAAGGAAATTGAAACATGTGGATTTCCACAATGTGTTTTTAACTCTCTTATTTTCAAACTAAATTTTAGTTATGGCTTAGTGGGCTAAGTATAATACTTAGTGGGCTAAGTAGTGCTTAGTGGGTTAAATTGTGGATATTATTTTAACTACTAAACTCACCCACTAACCATGTTCTTGAGTGCTCTTGTAGTTGGTTTTCTTGCAGATCATGGGCTGAAGAGTGGAAGCTTGGAATGTCTATAAATACCGACTTCAAGACTCAAGGAAGTTTAAGGATTCGAAGAAACAAAAACCGAGAGCTGAAAAGAATTCATGAGAGTTTTACTGTGTTTCTAGAATCTGTTGTACGTACTCCTCACGAGTACATTCTTTGAAATCTAGAATTTTTAGTATTTATCTTTTTGTTTCTAGGTTTGGTTGTAAGAATGATCAAGCTAGTGATTCATTCATAAGGAAGAAGTTTTTGTACTTCTTCTCTTTGTATTTTTGTAATACTGTTTTAATATAATTTTTACGTCCTTTAAAGGGCAAGTTCACAAGTTTTACTTGTGAACATTTTTAAATCTGAGTATTGTTTTTATATTTCCGCTGCATGTTTATACAAGTGTCATAACACTTAATATAACACCTCTGTATTAAACGAATTCGGGACCATAAATTCTTTCAATTGGCATCAAGAGCCAACACTTGACGTATACTAAGTGTTTGTTCCTATATTTTTTTTCAGAAACGAATTCGTGATGGATACTCAGATGACTGCTTCTATGCGACCTCCTGTACTTGATGGCACAAACTACACCTACTGGAAAGTCAAGATGAGGGCGTACATCAAAGCCATTGATGAGAGAGCCTGGAGATCTATTCTTACTGGATGGAAGCCACCAACTATAACAGATGCGGATGAGAATGTATTTCCAACACCAGAATTACGGTGGACAGCAGACGATCTATCAAATGCCAATCAAAACTCAAAGGCGTTAAATGCAATCTTTAATTCAGTAGATTTAACAATGTTTAAATTGATCTCAGTGTGCACTTCTGCGAAGGATGCATGAGAGGTTCTTCAGCTATATTGTGAAGGATCAGACAGTGTAAGAAGAACTAAGCTCAGATTACTCTCTTCCAAATTTGATAGACTGGGGATGGAAGAAACTGAAACAATTTCTCAATACAATGAGAAATTGATTGATTTAGCTAATGAATTTCAATCCTTAGGTGGTCCTTTGAGTAATGAGACATTGATTGATTTAGCTAATGAATTTCAATCCTTAGGTGGTCCTTTGAGCAATGAGAAATTGATTGATTTAGCTAATGAATTTCAATCCTTAGGTGGTCCTTTGGTGAATAAGGTATTGAGAACTCTTCCAGAATGATTCAGCATGACAGTTACTGCAATTGAGGAGGCCAAAGACACATCATCTCTACGCCTGGACGAATTAATTGGTAGCTTAAAGTCTAGAGAGATGAACTTTGAAGATCAAAGAAAGGAGAAAGGTAAGGCTATCTCAAATGCACTCCAGGCAGAACTAGAAAAGGAAGAAGTTGCTACGGAATATGATGATGATGCAGAGGAATGTCTCAACAATGTGGCATTTCAGATTCAGAAATGCAATAGGGCATACAGACGAAGTGGAATCAAGCCCAGACAGTTATTTCCAGATGGCTCTCCACAAAATCGACAAACTCAGCCTCGGAACAGATCTATTCCACAGAGAACATTTCCTCAAACATCTTCTCAAAACACTTTAAAAAATTCTCCATTTATTCGTTCAAATTCTGAACCACCTAACTTGGATCATATTAAATGCAGGGTCTGTTCAGGATTTGGACATGATGCTAATGAATGTGCAAATACCTTGAGAAGAAGAGGAATGAGCCTTATTTGTGCTGTCAGTGATGAGGAGGAAGAGCAACCTGAACAGACAGAGGAGCAGCAACCCATTGAACAGGCTCTTTCTGTCAGATATATCACTGAAAATTCTTCTGAAACAGAATCACAAGGAGTTTCTCTAGATGCTGCAACACTTTCTGAAACACTTTCAGTAACTGAAATTTCTGAGTTAGATAATAGTCATTATACATGTTTGAACTCTATTTCTTTGAATGCAGCAGAATACAGTGAAAAATCAGTAGGAGATGAGAAAGAAATGTATAAGAAAGTGTTCAGCGACTTGGAGAAGAAGACTCATGCTCTAGATGCAGCCAACAAGGAAAATTCTTCCCTTAAAGAAACAACCACTCATTTAGAGATTGGTATCACCAAGCAGGATCTTGAACTGGCAAAGGTGAAAGATGAACTCAAAGAAGCAACTCTAGCAATCAAGAGGATGAATACCGGCACAACTAAACTCGAAGAGATTGTGTCACTGGAGAAGTACAACAAAAATGAAGGTCTAGGGTTCAAAAAACAAGTGAAGAAACACAAGCCAGTAAAGAAGAATGAAATTGTCTTTGTAAAATAGAAGGGTTCAAATGAAAAAGAATGCAGAAATTCCACAGTCACCAGTCCAGAGTCCAGAATAAGGGGATACATTTGTCATTACTGTTTCTCACCAGGACATATCCGTCCATTTTGTGAGAAACTAAGTAGTGACAAAATGTTGTACATGATGAGTTACATCACTCAAGGGAACACCTCCAAGAAAAAGGTAGAATTTACCAAAAAAGAGTGTAGAATATGGACTTCCAAAGGTAAACTTATGTGCAAAGCAGTATACACTTCTTTAAATGCTAACATTTCAGTTTCATGGTACTTTGATAGTGGATGCTCTAGGCACATGACTGGAACTAAAGAATTTCTATCAAACTACCATACACTCAATGGTGGACGTGTAACCTATAGAGGAGGAGCTAAAGGCAAAGTGGTTGGACATGGAACACTCAGTATTGAGGGACTTCCAAAAGTTTCAAATGTCTTACATGTTGAAGGATTGGGGTCAAATCTCATCAGTATTAGTCAATTGTGTGATGATGATCTACGTGTTCAATTTGATAAATACTGTTGTTCTGTGTTTGATAATCAAAATCATTGTGTACTGACAGGTTCCAGGTCAATGGATAATTGTTATCAAACATGTGACACCATCTCATGCAACAGCTCAAGAGTAAGTGAAGTAGAACTGTGGCACCGGTAACTAGGGCACACAAACTTCAAAAATCTGAAGTTGCTCAATAAGTACAATGCCATAAGTGGAATTCCAGATCTCAAGATCAAGGACATTCCTATATGCGGAATGTGCCAGAAGGGAAAGCAAACTAGAGTGCCACACAAAGTGTTACAACACGTTGGTACCACCATTTGTTTTGAACTTGTACAAATGGATCTTATGGGTCCTATAGAGGTAGAAATTCTAGGTGGTAAAAAATATGTATTTGTGTGTGTTGATGATTTTTCAAGATATACTTGGGTGTATTTTTTAAGAGAAAAATCTGATACTTTTGAAGTTTTCAGAAATTTGTACAGGTTTGTTAGAACTCAATTTCAAGTTTCTATTCGAAGAATAAGGTGTGATCATGGAAAAGAATTTGAGAATCCTTTATTTCTTACTTTTTGTAATAAAAAGGGTATAAAGCATAAATTTTCTGCTCCAAAAGCTCCTCAGCAAAATGGTATTGCTGAAAGAATAAACAGAACTATCCAGGAGATGGCTAGGGTAATGATGAGTGCAAAAAAATTGTCTAAAAGGTTTTGGGCTGAGGCTGTCAACACAGCCTCTCACATCTCAAATCGTGGGTATCTAAGATTAGGGTCTATGATGACTTCATATGAAATTCTTTATGGTAAGAAACCTAATCTAGAATACATGCATGTGTTTGGATGTGTTTGCTATGTCCTAAATGACAGAGATCATCTGGCTAAATTTGATTCAAAAAGTGATTTGAGTTTATTTGTGGGATACTCTAATAACAGTCATGCATATAGAGTATATAACTTAAGAACTCGAACCATTATTGAATCTGTAAATGTGGTATTTGATGATTTTGCTGATCTCCGCAGTAAAACAGCTGAAGATGAAGTTGATGACCTGATTGCTGAAGCAGAAACAACCGGAGGAGACACTACTGCCACAGATGCTCCAGATATAAACAGTCCAGTGTCAAGAGAAGAGGGTGTTGAGCCAAGTGTTACCACATCTGACTCAATACTTCATACGGAGAGCACAGAAGCTGAAATACAGCCAACTCATGATGTCTGCAGAAAGGAACCATCAAGTAGAATCCAGAAAAATCACCCATCTACTCAAGTTATGGGAGATATCTTTGATGGGATAAGGACCAGAAGAAGAGAGAGGGTGAATTACAGAGATATGGTAAGATTTACAAATTTATCTTCTGAATGTGCACTAAATGGAACTACTTGCTTTGTATCTTCAGTCGAACCAAGGAATATTGCAGAAGCACTGAAGGATGAGTTTTGGATCAATGCAATGCATGATGAACTGAATCAATTCATCAGGAATGATGTTTGGTACTTAGTTCCCAGACCAAGTCATGTAAATGTGATAGGAACTAAGTGGATCTTCAAAAACAAAACTGATGAAAAAGGTACAGTTGTTAGAAATAAGGCTAGGTTAGTAGCACAAGGTTACACTCAGATAGGAGGTATAGATTTTGATGGGACCTTTGCTCTAGTAGCTAGAATTGAATCTATTAGGTTACTTCTTGCTACGACCTGTTTTCTTAAAATCAAATTGTATCAAATGGATATCAAAAGTGCATTTCTAAATGGTGTTTTAAATGAAGAAACATATGTAGAGCAGCCCAAGGGTTTTGAAGATTCTGCCAAGCCTAATTATGTGTTCAAGATTAAGAAGGCTTTGTATGGTCTTAAACAAGCTCCTAGAACTTGGTATCAAAGACTCACCGACTTCTTACTTGAAATACAGTTTACCAGAGGAGAGGCAGACATAACTCTATTTGTTAGAAGAACAAATAACCATATCATTATTGTACATATATATGTTGATGATATTGTTTTTGGTTCTACTTGTGCTAACCGTTTACAGTCTTTTGTAGATTCTATGTCTCACACTTTTGAAATGAGCATGGTAGGAGAGTTGAATTACTTCCTAGGACTCCAAATCAAACAGACAGGTGAAGGAATTTTTGTAAATCAAAAGAAGTATGCTCTCAATCTGGTCAAAAGGTTTGAGTTGGAGTCAGCCAAGCACATGAAAACTCCAATGGGATCAAGTCAAAAACTGTCCAAGGACGATGTTGTTGAAGATGTTGACAGCACCCTATACAGAAGCATGATTGGAAGCCTTCTGTATCTAACTGCAAGCATACCTGATATTATGTTTAGTGTTTGTGGTGTGCCAAGTACCAAACTAATCCCAAAGTCACTCATCTAAAAGCAGTGAAGAGGATTATTAGGTATGTTGCAGGTACAGTAGACTTATGTATTCAGTTTTTCAAAGACACTAATACTAATTTGATAGGTTTTAGTGATTCTGATTGGGCTGGGGATATTAGTGACAGAAAAAGCACATCAAGTGCATGTTTCTTTTTGGGGAATAACCTGGTTTCATGGTTTAGTAGAAAACAAAATTATGTATCACTTTCAACAGCTGAATCAGAATATGTAGCTGCTGGAGGATGTTGTGGCCAACTAATTTGGATGAAACAAATGTTGGGGGATTATGGGTTAACCAGTGACACCTTGACCATATATTGTGATAATTCAAGTGCTATTGATATTTCAAAAAATCATGTTCAACACTCACGAACTAAACACATAGATATTAAACATCATTTTATTCGTGATATAGTTGAGAAAAATGTGATATAGTTGAGAAAAATATAGTGTGCTTAAAGTACATTCATACAGAAGATCAGCTGGCTGACATCTTTACAAAGGCATTAGATTATGAGAGGTTTTCTAAACTTAGAAAATCTCTCGTGATGTGTACTCAATAAACATATCCTGAAATATGTTGCTAGGGTTGGGCATTTGGGATCGGGATTCGGGATCCCGTCCCGTCCCGATCGGAATTTTACTATTTGGGATTAAAAGTTTGGGAATTCGGGATTACGGGATTCGGGATTGGGATTATGAACAAATACGGGATCGGTATTAGGGAATTGGTTCAATCCCGATCGGGATATTTTAATCCCGAATTAGGAAAAAAAGAAAAAAAAAACTAATAAAAATACACACACATACACACACACACATATATATATATATATATATATATATATATATATATATATATATATATATATATATATATATATATATATATATATATATATATATATATATATATATATATATATATATATATATATATATATATATATATATATATATATATATATATATATATATATATATATATAGAGTAAAGGAGATGAGAAATACAATATAAAATATATTGTTTCAACTTATTTTTTTAAATTCTTAAAATTTTATTTGTTCCAAGTTTTGTGGTAAAAATAAATAAGGCAAGAACAATAGTATGTATATAATATATTCAAGTTGGTTTAGTGTAGAAAATAATACTAATGGAAAAAAGATGTAATATTTCTTAGTTTTTAGGCAAAATATGGGATTTCCCGATCCCAATCCCGATTCCCGAAATATTTAGGGATACCGATATAATCGGGATTTAATAGTTTGGGACGGGATTGAGATTTAAAATTTCTATCCCGAATCCTGAAATCCCGATCCCGAAAATCCCGAATTCCCGAAATCCCGTCCCGAACTCACCCCTATATGTTGCAGCACCTCATCAAACATCTTAAGCTGCAACATAATTTACTGAAACTTAGCTTCTTTAAATAATGGCTTCACTGTGATATATTATTCTCTAAATAAGTAACTGGATGTCTTTCACCTTGAAACGTGATCATGCTTCATGTAAACATTCAGAGAACAATCATAATCACATAAGTCAAACTCCTCTATCTGAATAGTCATATCTTAGTAACTGAGTAACTTTCAAACTGAACACTTGATCTTGTTCCATGAGAATTGTTTGACTTGAAAATAAGAGTTTAAAATATATATATATATATATATATATATATATATATATATATATATATATATATATATATATATATATGCCTGTTAGCCAATTTTTTTCTCACACTATTAATCATTAAAAGATGTGTTTATTATTTATGTGTAAATTTTCATGAGTGTTATTATTTTATTTATTACTATTATTATTATTATTGAATTATCACTATTTATATGGGTCATGGGGTATATGGGTTAGTCTTTTCTCTTCCACTAAGTCCACTCCTTATTGTGCCATGTGTCACCTTTTTGTTTTAAACTGCCACATAACATTTTATTCTCCTTAATCACACTTTCTCCAAGAAAAACGCACGCCACTTCTTCACCTTCTTCACTTTAATTTTTTTTCGGCAAGAATTTGGGCTTATAAATTTCTTGCTTCTTTTTTGAAAATTAACCCTCAAAAATCAAAAGCACAAGAAGCAATTTTTCTTTCTCTCTACTGTACCATGGCATCTCCTCCTAGAAATCCTCTTCCAGCCGTTGATGATGTGCACAACGATGCTGCAGCACCTGAACCAGCAGACCCTAATCTAGCCATCATCGTTCATCCTGTCAACCTTGAAGCTATGCCGATCAGCTTTATTGAGCCCGGCGACGAAATGAATCCGATTGACCCAGACAATTTCCAGAACCTGGGTCCCTCTTCCACTGCAGGAAGGTTTCCTACTCGCCGGTCCAAGCGCATGAATCTCTTCCCAGATCTGAATGCTACTGGGTCACAACGCCGGAGGGGAGGAAATTCTCCCAGCAGAGGCGGCAGAGGTGGAAGAAGAAGCGGCAGAGGCGGTCGTACTCCAGTTAGACCAAATCCCCCAAGAGGTCTACATTTGGTTGATGAAGAAACAGATGATGAAGAAGGAGATCCTACCTTTGCAGAACCAGAAGCTCAACCTCTCTCCTCAAGCTCCACTGAGTCATCCATCAAAAACTCGACTCCACCAACATCAACTTAGGGGGAGACACTTCAGCCTAACATGGCAGCAACCTCTTCTCAACATCCTGTTTCCGAAGATGTTGCCGCACATGTTCCTGAAAATGCTGCTGCAGCTACTATCTCAGACAATGCCCCTCAGAGTGCTGCTGAGGATGCTGCTCCCTACCAAGATGAGGAAATGCCAGACTTTTCTGGGATGTCCTCAACTGAGCATGTAGATATTCCCACTGTTGATGCCCATGACTTTACCACCACAGAAGAAACACCCTCAGCTCCACATGAAGATCCTCTGGAAACTCTGGCAGAGGCAGCTGTTCAAGTGGATGCACCACCTTCCCAGGTTGAAGAGGAAGAGAAAAGTGATGACAACTAGGAAGTGCCCCTTGCCTCTTTCCACAAGAATTTGCCATCCTCAGAGTCAGACAGTGACTCTTCTGAGGACTCATCTCAGAAGGAAGAAGATGCTGCTCCACCTGTTGCATCACCTGAGCCAGCATACATCCCAGATGAACTTGAAGACTCAGAAGAAGAGGAACCCTCAGAGGATGAAGAGCTAGACTTGGATGGGAAGGATTTGTCAACTCCTTTTGAGGTAAACAATGCTTTCAGTCCTACCTTTTATTTTGAATCTGATTCAAACATGGGTCCTCAAATCATGAATTGTCAATTCATTGAGGAAAAGAAAATTTCCAAGGATGAGTTTGATAGGCATAGGATCACTGCTTTTCTTGATGAAAGAAAAATCCTTAGTCTAGTTGAGATTGCCTGTCCTTATGATCCATCTGTTGTGAAGGAATTTTATGCCAATTTACAAACCTCATTTTTAAAGAAAAATTCTCCAAACTTTGGACTCTGTCTTTTACTCAACTTACTGCATTTTACTCTGTCTTGTTCAGACTCACAGTGATGAATTGGATTCCATCCAAAAATGTCTCTGTGATTACTAAACCTCATGCAGTACTCATGTACAAATTGGGGATGGGGTTACCTGTTGATTTTGGCAAACTTTTCTTCAATAACATAGGTCATCTTGCCCAGAAAATTTCTTCCTCCACTCATCTTCCCTATCCTTCTCTCATCTACTCCATTATGCTTTCTCAAAATTTGGGCCAAGATGAATCAGAATATCTTCACACTCCACTTGGCATGATAACTGTTTCTCAAAATTTTCTCAAAGCTCCTCATGTCCAAGATCTTCACTGGAATGGAGATATTTTCTCCCAACTGAATTAGGTCAAAATAATCTTGGTACTGAAGGTGTTGCTCCTCATGTTGACAACACCCCTGACATCCTTGTTTCTATTCCTCGAGATCTTTTGTTAAAACAGCTTACTCACTCCCTAGCTCAGATCACCTATCATCAGTCCATGGTGGAAATGCTTCAGAGAGCTCTTTCTGATCAAAAAGGGGGAGAACAAGTTGGTCATGAAGTTGAAGCAGGGACTTCTCATCCTTTGGATGCCAGAGGCAGAGATCATGGAGTTAATGAAGAAGAAGAAAAGAATGAGGGTGAAGCTGAAGGAGCAGAGGAAAGCAGTGGGTCCAGTGTTAGTGATGGAGGAACAGCAGCTGATACTAGGAGACCTTGGATATTCTACTTTAATTGTTTTTTTATAAACAATATTTGTTTTTGTTCTGTTTTATTTTTCCCTCTGAACTTTTTAGGATTGCACTTTTGTTGATTTATGTTTGTTGAATTATGTTTGACTATCTTTGCTGAATTTGTTTTTGAATCAGATCTTTCAATATTTTTTATTTGCTATGGTTGTTATCAAATTCAGGGGGAGTTCAAGCAATGTCTCAGGGGGAGTTAAGCTAAAATTGAAAATTTAGTTTTGATCAGAAAGTTAAAAACGGGGAGTTTGAAACACGTGGATTTCCACAATGTGTTTTTAACTCTCTTATTTTCAAACTAAATTTTAGTTATGGCTTAGTGGGCTAAGTATAATACTTAGTGGGCTAAGTAGTGCTTAGTGGGTTGAATTGTGGATATTATTTTAACTACTAAACTCACCCACTAACCCATGTTCTTGAGTGCTCTTGTAGTTGGTTTTCTTGCAGATCATGGGCTGAGGAGTGGAAGCTGGGAATGTCTATAAATACCGACTCCAAGACTCAAGGAAGTTTAAGGATTCGAAGAAACAAAAACCGAGAGCTGAAAAGAATTCATGAGAGTTTTAGTGTGTTTCTAGAATCTGTTGTACGTACTCCTCACGAGTACATTCTTTGAAATCTAGAATTTTTAGTATTTATCTTTTTGTTTCTAGATTTAGTTGTAAGAATGATCAAGCTAGTGATTCATTCATAAGGAAGAAGTTTGTGTACTTCTTCTCTTTGTATTTTTGTAATACTGTTTTAATATAATTTTTACGTCCTTTAAAGGACAAGTTCACAAGTTTTACTTGTGAACATTTTTAAATCTGAGTATTGTTTTTATATTTCCGCTGCATGTTTATACAAGTGTCATAACACTTAATATAACACCTCTGTATTAAACGAATTCGGGACCATAAATTCTTTCAGAAATCATTTGTTTTAAAATGATTAGTGATAATTTGGATTTCCTTTTCTTCTTTTCAATGTCGCGCACCAAAAATATAATTGCATATCCCCTTTTCTCCACCAAAATCAAAAGCACCACTAGGGGTGAAAGTTGAAACGAATTTTCCAGTTTCTGATGGTTCCGATCCGAAAAGTTCTGATTTTAGAACAACTATTTTCATTCCGATTTTCAAATTTCCGATATCTGATTTTTTTTTTTTTTTTTTTTTTTTTGGGTTGGAATTGCAATTATATAAAAAAAATATTTGGGATTTCCGATTTTCCATCTGATTTAATTTCCGAAAAATTCCATTTCACCTGAAAAAAAAAAAAGAAAAATAATTTTGTAAGATGAGCACACACACCCCCACTTGGCATATATTCCCATAACGATGATGAAATCTCTTACAGGATAAAATAAATAATAAATAAAAAATCTAAAACATGGCCTATCTTTATCGTCTAATATTATTGCTACCATTTTGTGTATAAAACCACCCACACACACACACACACACACACACACTAAAGATGGGTAGTTTCAGTGAGAAGCAAGAAGCATTGGTTAAAGAATCATGGGAAATCATCAAGCACAACATTCCTGAGCTTAGTCTTCGTTTCTTCACTTTGTAAGTCTCTGTCTGTGTGTGTGTGTGTGTGTGTGTGTGTGTTTATATAAAGATTAATATATATAAAAAAAAAAAGAAAAAAAATTGTATAGGATACTGGAAATAGCACCAGCAGCACACACTCACACACACACAAACACACACAAACACACACACACACACACACACACACACACTACACACACACTAAAGATGGGAAGTTTCAGTGAGAAGCAAGAAGCATTGGTTACAGAATCATGGGAAATCATCAAGCACAACATTCCTGAGCTTAGTCTTCGTTTTTTCACTTTGTAAGTGTGTGTGTGTGTGTGTGTGTGTGTGTGTGTGTGTGTGTGTGTGTGTGTGTGTGTGTGTGTGTTTGTGTGTGTGTGTTTATATAAAGATTAATTATATATAAAAAAAAAAAAAAATTGAATAGGATACTGGAAATAGCACCAGCAGCAAAGAAGATGTTCTCATTTCTGAAGGATACAGATGAAATCCCACACAACAATCCCAAGCTCAAAGCCCATGCTGTTAAAGTTTTTAAGATGGTGATTAATTAATTATTATTCTTTTTTTAAGTTGTGTGTGCACAAATTATTTTTAGTATTTTTTTTAGCTAATTAATTAGTAATTAATTTTTGGGGAAATTACCGTTTTCATCCCTCAAGTTTGCATCGATTCCACATTTGGTCCTCCATATTCACAAAAGACACATTTGGTCCCTCATGTTCCAATAATTTAACATTTTTTGTCATTTCCATCAATTTACCGTTAATCCTTTAGTTAAGGCAGTCATGGAACACGCTTAGTTCTGTTAGTTTTAACGAAAAATTGACAGGTATAACTAAAAGTGTTGAATTTTTGAAACATAAGGGACCAAATTTGTTTTTTGTGAACATGTGGGCCCAAATGTGAAATCAGTGCAGACTTGAGAAACGAAATCTATATCCCCTTAATTTTTAGTGGGATTTGAAACCTTTTATATGAGTTTTTCTTTCCCTTATTATTTTATTTTTAATGTTTACATCGATCATTAACTTTTGATTTTACTAAAAAAAAAAAGTAGTTTCAAGTGTTATAGTTTGAAAGGCACCCTTAAAGTACTTTATTAAGACAATTTAGACATTCCACCATAATAAGGTAAAAATTCAAACTTATTTGCAAATATTTCACCATAAATTAGACGATTGTTTGCTAAAATAAGAGTCGTTACGAAAGATATATTTTAATACGGCGACAATCTAATGGTCGTAGTAAATGCTAGAATTTACCGTATCAAAAAAGTATGTGCTGCGGCCGTTTACTGTAGCAAAATTTTTGTCACGCCCGTATTCGCTACAGAGAAAACTCATAGAAAATCGCAGCAAAAAGCTTTTAACTATCAATTTGGTATCTTACCCTACAAATTTATGTGGTAGTAAAAAACTATTTTTCTACTAGCGATAGAATTTTAATTTCTCAGATATGTATATATCTTGTGTATTAAAAATGACTAATTATTTGATAATTAAAATGAGGAAAGACATGTGAATCAGCCATTCAACTACATGAGAAAGGTGAAGTGGTAGTTGGAGAAACTACTCTCAAATGGTTGGGTTCTATTCATCTTGAAAAAGGAGTCATTGACCCCCATTTTGAGGTAAACTTACTTCTTTTTCCATGTCCTTTTATGTAATTTTACTTGCTCCGATCCACAATAATTTTTACTAAATAACCAAAAAAAAAAATATCATCAAAACTCATAAATGCCAAATCTATGATTTAGTTCATGTTACACAAGTTTGTTTCATTTTCTTTTTCATTTTTTTATTTCGATTGCTCTCGATTACCTATATCGGATTAGTTTGGATTAGAGGAGATTGAAATAATTCTCTACTGACTAACGATGTTCGTTTACAACCTTTCATTTAACAAAATTAACATGTAGTTTAGAGGATAAAATATATGTGAGCCCATGACCAAATTCGTTATTTATGTGATACAATAAATCGTGTCGTTACTTTTGGGATGATAGAATGTCAAGATCATAATTTATCTAAGACAAAAGGTCCAATTCTTTTTTCGGAGGCACCGTACTGAACCCGGAAATTTAAGTTCACCCTTATAGTAAATTCATGGACTCCACGAGTATCAAATTGCTAAAAGAATATTTGTGTCATCGATATCGTAACCATATGGTAGGTTTTCTCTAATGCCTAATAACACGAATTAAGGGTTTTTCTTTTAACAAGGGTAAATTACAACTGACCTCTGAGGTAAGGTATATTTACGATCAAATCTCTCCTTTATTTATGATTACATCCACCCCTAAAATTTCTAGATTTCTTACATTAACACCCTTTGTATGGGGTGAATGTGAGAAATTTATAAACTGTAGGGGTTGGATGTAATTTCTAAAAAAAGGGATTTTTTTTTGTAATTATACTTTACCTCCCTAGGTTGTTGTAATTTACCCTTTTAACAATTAAACTAAAACAGGGGTGTTTTTTTGCAATAAACCTAAATAAATACACATAATATATGAGTTTATGAATGTATATATAATAGGTGGTGAAAGAAGCATTGTTGAGAACAGTACAGGAGGGAACTGGAGACAAGTGGAGTGAGGAGATGAATGGTGCTTGGGCAGAAGCATATGATCACTTAGCAACAGCCATCAAGAATGAGATGAAAATATAGTCTGCTCCTTCATTAATTATTTATTTTATCTCCCTTTATTTTTAGTTTATGCTATAAATAAATAAATAAACTTTTATCTGTCAAATAATTCGAACCGGTGTATTGATGGTTTATACTATGCTACATCGGGTAGATCTTTATCATTGATAAATCATAAGCACACAAACACACGCATACCCATATTGGTGTGTAGATCAACGATGAAAATTCACCCGATGTAGCATAGAAAAAAACTATGCGTTGATCAAGAAGCGGGACTACTAACATACTCTATTAAATTTCTTTCTCAAAAAAAAAAACATACTCTATTAAATTTTAATGGGGGTATATTTGCCATATTAAAATTAGAGGACTTTCGACTAATAAAAAAAAGGGGAAATTACCACCACCGTGAAGTAAGGTCAAAATATGAAAAGGAAAAAAAAAAAAAAAAAAAAAAAAAAAAAAAAAACCTCTCATGTTTGGGTAATTACAACTATTCATCAACTATAAATCTTCTTACACGTCCACCCCTTACGGCTTACGGTGTCAAATTCAACATAATCTTCTAGATTATGTGGAATGTTCTCTAATTTGTACTCGTTTTATGAAAAAATAAAACTGATGCACCACAATTTAATATTTGCAAAAGCCAAAAAATACATCTTATAACCATCTTGCTTCAAAATGTGGATCTCCAACGATAAAATAAGTACGAACTTAAAAATATTCATATAATCCAGAAGATTCCACTAAATTTGATACCACAAGAATGGATAAGTTACAAGTTTCTTACTTGAGAGAGGTAATTGTAATTACCCAAATAGGAATGAATTTTTCGTAATTTAACTTCACCTCAGTTCTAAGGTGGTCGTAAAAAATATAATAAAAAATTAGACAAAATATAAAATTTTGTACTATTATCAACCCTATTGAATAATAATGGTTGGAATTTAAAGGATCAGATAGGTTAAGAAGGGGAGTGCCCAGTTGTCGTAACAGGCTAGGCAGACACCCATCTCGCATTTTTTAATTGCGAGTATTTACCACTCATCACTTCCCGTTAAAACTTGCCTGAAGGATCATACTTTATAATTGCAGATACACACCCTATTTTATTGTACTCCCATCACCGCATATCTCCTTCAACATTCGATGTGGGATACTTACTATTTAGCTGCATTTCTAATTTCATATCCTATACCATATCAACTTGTATGCATAAATTATTTTGTTTAGGAAGCTCGCTTGTATATAGGGGTGCAAGTACGAACGGAATTTCTAATTTCCGCCCGGTTCTGATCCGAAAAGTTCCAATTTTAGAACAACTTTTTTTATTCCGACTTCTGAAATTTTAATTTCTGATTTTTCCGATTTTTTTGGATTGGAATTGGAATTATATAAAATAAATTTGGAATTTCCGATTTTCGATCCGATTTTTTTTCGAAAAATATACCTATAATTAATATATATTATATATTACTTATTTCTCGGAAAAATACACCTATAAGTTTTGTTTTAGGATTTTGACATAATGAATTGTTGTTAGAAGTTTTATTAGATATTATGTAGTGTTTATTTTTATTTATTTTTTGAACTGAAATTTAGTAGTTATTAGCAATGTTTTTAGAATTGGGTCGGCTATAGAACCGGACGACCATTTGGGTCATGGATTTATAGGGTCGAACCGGTTCGACAGGGTTTTTGAACTTTTTTAATATGCTATTATTTTATTAATTTTAATGTTTTAAAAATATTATTCTTAAACTATTTCACCTCACTTTTTACTATATTTTATTGCTTATACTCTATATTTTTCTAATTTTTATTCTTCAAATCCGACAAGCGGCCACCCCTATTCGATCACTCATGATCATATCCGACAATCTTTTGACCACTCATGACTAGATTCGGCCGTCCACTACTAAGTCTGTGAAGGTTTGCTCAAATCTAGCCACAAATAACCAACTCAGCGGTGATTCGAGACGTTCTGGCCGAAAACCGGGTTCCTTGACTGACTCGTCGATTCTCCGGTTTTACCCGGTCGAACCGAATTTTGGTCATTTGACCCTGGTTTTTGATAGTTCCCGTTTTAGATGTCAGACTGGACCGCTTTATTGCCGGGTCACGGTCGAACCGGTTCGACCGGCCGTTTCCGGTCCGGTTCTAACAATATTAGTTTTACTTATATCGACGTGGATGTTCTTATTTTTTTTTAAATTATGAACATTTTAGAAAATTTGGGCTAAGTTTTGAAATTTTAAAGCTTATATGATTTCCGATTTATTTTCCAAAATTCCGAAATTTCCGTGCTTTTTGGAATTTGAATGAATTTTTAGATTCCGAAAATTTTGGAATTGGAATTGAAATTGGAATTGATTTTGTACTTTCAAATTTTTTTTTGAAATTTTCTGAAAAGGCTAATTCCAATCCAATCTATCCTACTTTAACCCTTACAGCCTTACTTGTATACTTCTTCAAGTGAGTACCGTTCCTACTCTCATAAATAAAGGGTAAATAACAACCACCCCTGATGTGTAGTCACATTACGTAAAAACCTCTCATGTTTGGGTAATTACACCAGCAACTATAAATCTTTTTACACGTCCAGACTTATGGTATCAAATTCAGTATAATCTTCTATATTTCGTGGAATTTTCTCTAGGTTGTACTCATTTTGTGCAAAAATACAGTTTCTGATGCACCACAATCTGATTTATACAAGCCAAAAAAGAAACACATCTTATAATCATCTTTCTTCAAAATGTGGATGTCGAATGCGATAAAACGGGTACAAACTTAAGAATACTCCATATAATCTAGAAGATTCCTCTAGGGGGAACGTGTAAGAAAATTCATAGTTGAGAGGGTAACTGTAATTACCCAAACAAGAAAGGGTTTTTCATAATATGACCTTAATTTACCCCATAAATAAATCAAATATATTTTAAAAACTTGTATACTTCATATTATGAACACAAAATGTTTATTTCGGATGGATGAATTCTTGAAGTGCAAAATACATCAATTGAGATGCTTATACTTCGTATGTAATGGTCCAAAATAGCATTTTGGATCATTTCGTTTAATATATACTCTACCAATTGTTCGACGAAACTTTGGTTATATCACCGATTATGTTCGCGTTTTTATGTTGTTGTCTACCGATTTACAGTCCGTCGCCCGAAAATGTATTATTGTTTATGCACAAATTAAATCAAGAAATCAAAAAACTAACTTAGTTTATAAAACGAGGGTTTCTTTTTTCAAGAATAACAAATCAATTTATCTCCTCTCTTTTCAGTTTCTTGCGAACGAAAACAATGGTGGCCGATTGTAGTAGTGGCAAGTGAGTGTAATGGTTGGTGTGGATGGAATTTTATCATATTAAAATAGATAGGGAATTTAATAGTTTGATATTTCTTTATAAAAATTGAGTAATGGAGTAATATAGGAAAATTGTGTTCTTGTGTTGAGTTATTATGATAACTTTTAAGAGTAAATTACAAGGAACCCTGAGAAAAAAAACTAATTACAAAAAAACCTTCCTGTTTTTTTATAATTACAAGTACCACTCTGAAGTATTCTCCGTCTAATGAATTTACACTCACATAGTAAATAGAAACGAAATCAGATAAATTCCATGGAATATCCATTTGGAATGACCAGAATACCCTTGCGGCTCTGATCGTAAGCTTTGTAAAACAATGTTAACTTTTTTCTATAATTTGGATGTGATGTTGAGATTTGATTTTATTAACACGTTCTCTTAAAATTTCCGAATACATCTAAATTGGAACCCATTTTCGGATTCCAAAATCTTCGGAATCAAAAGTTCGTTTCAGTTATGAAAAAAAAAAACTAATTTTCTTCGAGAAGGTTGTTTCCATTCATCCGGTTTACATCCATTATTTGGTAGATACTATACCGAAGCCTTTGTCGACCCATGAGTTTTTTACGATGTCGTAAAAAACTCTTGGGTTCGAGTAGGCTCAACAAAGGGTTTTGTGAATGGAATTTCTGAAATGATTTGTGCAGGCCAAAATTAAACAGTCAGGCACATTTTTTACCATTCTTCAAAAAACAAAAAGTAAAAAACTCAAAAACTCTCTCTACCCTTTCGATTTTCTTTCGCAAAGCCCGTGCAAATCGTCAACAGATCGGAGGTAATTTTTACGTTTTTACGATCCTCTTGTTATGTAGATTACGAATCCGAAAAAAAAAACGAAAAAAATCGATCTTGGCCACGCTCGCCTGAATTTTAACTGCATTATCGATTGGAATGTCAAGGTATTAATTAATGATATTCGTAGACTTTGTGCATAATTATGGCCTAAGTGGAAGTTCAAATTTGTCAATTAAAATTCAAATTTTGCAGCCCAAAATCTTGCTATGTGGGCTAAAGTTGAAGGTGGAGAAAGAATTCTTTCTCCTAATGTAATCTCAACCTCTTGTTTTTATGATGATGGTACACCACATGTAAACTTTTATTTTCTATTTATTTTATTTTAGCCTAGAATCAAACATTGACCAAAAGTCCATCACATATGTACTTAAAAATTGTACTTATCAAACCCCCTACAAAATTAAAAGTTTGTTATAAGTGAATAAGTATCATTATTTTAATAAATTAGTAGCATCTTTCTTCTTTAACATAAATTTTATAGGGAGTGACTTAAACAATGGAAAGTCTATTTTATCCTTTAAACTACATATTAACTTTATTAAATAAAATATTTTATAGTCAAGTCACATATAACACAAGAAATTAACAGATTTAATACAAAATCGAATCTTACACACCACACCACACATCTTACTAACTAAATAATTAATTAATCACTATAGATTTAATTAAATAAAATATCATCTGCTCTAAACTTATCCGATATATATAATTGCATGAGTCCTAATTTTTTAATTCATAAGTTGAGTCAAATGTTATATCAAAACAATGGATCCATATAGAAATAATACTATGGGCCTATGAATATATTTTATTCGAGATGATAAAACAACCTCTGCGAAATGGAAGGAACAAGACAAGCCAACTTTAACCCTAAATATGTATTTCATAAATCAAACCCAAATCATTTATTTATTCACACATTAATTCATAAATAAATAAATAAATAAAAGTGGATACCACCCATTAATTTGTTATAATTACAAAATCTAAGAAACCAATGGTCTCTCTTCACCAAATCTCCCACCATTACCATTGCCATTATTAACTATAAACCAAACAAATCCCACTTATTTTATATATATATATATATATATATATATATATATATATATATATATATATATATATATATATATATATATATATATATATATATATATATATATATATATATATATATATATATATATATATTCAAAAGTCACTCTTAGAAACGAACGATTCGTATTAATTGCGACACAGGCTCTTATTTATTGTTATATAGAAAACTTTATCTTAAATTTATATGCCTAAATCTATTTTCTTTCTTTTAAATTAATTGCTACGCAGGCTCTTATTATATTTCGTTAAAAAAATTTCACGTGAATCTTTGTGTCGTCTATTTTATATTTTTTGGTTTAGAGAAAACGCCCTCGGGGTTTTTTTTTTTTTTATTTAGGGGCAACAAAATTATGACAAATTAAGTAAATGGGTTGTATACTTTAATTGAAATAGTATAAAATAAGGGGTAAGTATAGATAAATCCCCGAATACAAACTTAAAGCGCGGATCAGTCCCTACAAACGTTTTATAGGCGGATCAGTCCCTACTGCAGAGTTTCACATGCAGTTCAGTCCCTATGTTTGCATTATTATATTATTTTTTTCTCTCTCTGTCTCTCTCTTCATTTAATTTTTCTCTCTCTTCCTTTTTTCTTTCTTTTCTCTTTCTCTTTTCTCTTTTCTTTCCTTGCCCCGTTCCAATTCAAAACTCAATTTTCAGTTATTTTTCTTCAAGCAACAAATGAAAAGGCGCAAGAAAAAACTCGTGAAGAAAACAAAATGAAAAGAGGAAAGAGACCAATTCTCGAAGAATTGTGAAGGGGAAGAAACAAGATTTGATTTTTTTTTTCTAGTCACATATTTAAAAGATCTTTGATAGTTTGATATAGGTTCTGAGAAAGACGCTTCTCGTATTATTTTTTGAAACATTTTGTGTTTTATGTGACTGCAGTAGTATATGTCGTATTAAACAATAGTATTGCTAGTGTGGTTGGATGGTGTTGAAATAAGAGATGAAAAGTACTAGCTAGTATTGCTAGTCATGTAGTAGAATAAATGCGTCAACATAGTACGCTTACGTCTAGAATCAAGTATATTTGGTTCAATGGTGAAGTACGTGTTGTCTAAGTGAGTATCATGTCGGCATTTTGAGGCATTTTGAACTCTAAACGCAACACCATTGTTCTTCAATCTTAAAATAGTCATTTAAAATATATTTGTTGTCCCTCCCACACTCACTAATCACTAAATTTATTATGAAATTGGTACAATTCAATTCATTATAATTATGGTACAATTTATTCTACATAGAAATGAATGCATTACACCAGTGATGCTCGTGTTGTCCATTCATAGAGTATGCTTCTTTCAATGAAAAAGTAGATGTTCTCCATTTATATGATACGCTTGCTTTATAGATATTATTTTGGAACCAATGCAACAATATAAACTCATTTTCTGCGGCATTCCTTCATTTTATGACTAATTACATGAAATGAGATAACGTGGGAATCCATCAACATCAATTATGGTAACATTTGAGAAAAATACTAGTCCTACATACAAGTCTTGCACTATATGTGAATATCATGTAGGAAATCAAACACGTTTGTGGACTCCAAACGTAACACCATTGTTCACCAAACTTAAAATACTCATCTAAAACATAATTTATGAATCTCCCATACTAATTCATCAATAAAGTGTCAACGAAATTGGTTCAACTTAATTTATCACAAAATATAGTATGTTTTGTTCCACAAATTATAAGTACAATGTATAAACTGGTAAAGTTAGAGTTTATTCATGCATATAGTATTGTGAGTTTATTCGTAAAGTATATGTTGTCCATTCATATTGTACTGTTATATTCTTTATATTATTGTGGGGGCCAATGCATCCATATAATATCATTTTAAGACGCATTTCTTCATTTTAAGACTATTAACATGAAATGAGATGATGTAGGAGTTGATCAACATAGATTATGGGAACATTTGAGGGCAATTTTAGCTCTACGCATGAGCCTTATACACTTATATAAGTATCATGTATGAAACTCAACATATTTATGGTATTTTGTACTCCAAACGTAACAATAATGCTCACCAACCTTAACATACACATCTAAAACATAATTTATGCATCTCCTATACTAATTGATCATTAAAGTGTCATGGAAATCGGTATAACTCAATTCATCACAAACTATAGTCCGATGTGTGAAACACGTAAGTACAGTGAATACACATGTGAAGTACATGTCTAGAATTGACACGGTATCTTCAAATAAACTAGAAAATAGGTGTTGTTCATTAGTATGGTACACTTATATTATTTATATTAATTTGTGGCCAAGTCAACCATATAAACTCAATTCATAACAAAATATAGTACCATGACTTCAACAGGTAAGTGCAATTCATCAAAATATATGGTACAATGTTTTCAATATAAAGTACGAGTATATATAGCTGACCAATAGTATTGTTAGCTCTGTAACAAAGGACATATTCCTGCAACAACATACACATAATTACAATTATATCAAATATAACCCACTATAAAGTTCCACTACTAGTACTTCCAATACTCTCTTTCAACACCATCCAAATGCACTAGAAATACCACTATTGCATATGGCATATACTACTTAACATCACCAAGAATAATACAATAAACTTTTTTCCCATTTCCTATATCAAAGTCATGAAACATCATACATCAAATCCTTGCTAGAACTAAAAATGCTTTGGGAACATGCTAATGTCGCCGAAGAATAATACCCAAGAGAAGAGTGTTCAAAATCGACAATAAATAAATGATCTTTACAAACTCGAACAAAAAAATAACAGATATTGGAACCGAGTTAATGATTAGGGGGAACAAATCAAATCTTATTTCTTCTCCTTCACCATTCTTCGAAAATGGGTCTCTTTCCTCTTTTCTTTTTATTTTTTTCTTTTTCTACTACCTTGGTTCTTCCTTTTCTTTGTTCTTGTTGCTTCATTTGTATTGATTTAGGAGTTTGTTTTCTTGCGCCTTTTCGTGTTCATTTTCGTTTGTTGTTTGAAGAAAAATAACATAAATTGAATTGGAACGGGCAAGAAAATGAGAGAGAGAAGAGACATAGAAAAAGAGGAAAGATGAAAGATAGAAGAAAGAGAAAAGTAAGAGAGAGAAAATGAGAAAGTATGTAATTTCAGATTAAAGTAAAGGGTATTTTAGAATTTTCACTTGCCTCTAGGGACTGAACTGCGTGTGAAACTTTGCATTAGGGACTGATACACCTATGAAACGTCTGTAGGGACTGATCCGCACTTTAAGTTTGTGTTTGGGGATTTATATGTACTTACCCCATAAAATAAAATATAAAATGACCCAAACATTATAATTTCTTGAAAATTATATATATGTAATTAAGTGTAAGGTAGAATGATGAGATTGATTGGGTGGACTAGAAAAATGAATTAATAGGGAACTACATGGAATATTGATTCTTTTTTCTTATGAGAATAAGTATATTATAGACTTAGGCCCGTTTGACTGGGAAAATTAATCGAGATTAATAAAATAGCAAAGTTTATTTTGTTGTTTGGTTGGTCCTATTATTTTTCGGGTCGACCGTCAAAATTATTTTGTCATTTCTTATTATGGCTAATAGGGAGATAACTAAACGGACTTTGAGAGGTCCAATAAAATTATTGTGTTATGATTAGATATATTAATTAAAAAACTTTTTTTCTAATTTTCATCTATTTATCACAAAGACATATTCAACTATTTTTTTTTTAAATAATTAGTATAAAATAAACAAAAAATTTAAAAAAACCGTATTTTTTTCCGGAAAAATAAAATAAAAATTGAAAAAAAAAAATCAAAAAGATAATATAAAATATTTTTTTTTTCAAAACAAATAATGAATTCGGTGCTTGTGAGTATTTGATTTCATTTTTGAATAATAAATTTATGAGTATACTATTATTGGCTGTGAAAAAAAAAAAAAAAACAAAGAAAAGAAAAGAAAAGGAAGATAGTGACAAAACATATGATCAAATTAAAAACCATTACCCACTCATTGATTTCTTGATCTCAATAATGACTTTCTATTTCTGCCTTTCATGTATAGGCCTTTTGATTTTTGAATAAAAGTTATTATAACTTTCAATTGTCGTGGACAAAATATTAAAGCTAAATTATTAGTGATAAAAGGGCTGATGCCACTTAGGTTGGTCAAAATCAAATTAAAGGAGACAAGTTGTTTTTACTCATACCTATTAACTTTTTATTTACAAGCAAAGGTCCAAATAATATGTGATATAGAGTCGGTATAGCAAAAAAAGAAAAAAAGACAAAAATAGTGTCTAACTTACATGAATTTGTGTCAATTAACTCAGATTCGAATTACCTTGCAAACGGGGTCGCTGAGTCGAAAATATCATATATGGTTAGCCTATGATACAGTTTGCAAGCTATTATACGTAAGTACAATATAAATTTACCAGTACACCTATACGATTGATTACAAATTCCTTCGTTACCTAAAAAACTAAAAAAAAAAGGACAACAAATAAAAGGTTTCTTCAGCCAATATGTCCAACATTGGCTCTAAATAAACAAATAAAATAAAATCTATCAAAAGTTTATTTCATACTCAACAGTTTTATCGCACTCACAACATTAGCTTGCAAATGATTATTTAAAAGCAGAAGTTAGTGATTGTGATTTAAGTTAGTTTTAAGTAGGGGTGAGCATAAAAACCGAAAAACCGAACCGAAAACCGAAAAAACCGAGCCGATATACACCGTCCCGACTTAAAACCGCATACACGGTAAATATTTTTTGAAAAACCGAAAAAATCGGTATGTGTATGGAGAATTTTTTTTTTTGCCGAACCGATTTACCGAACCGAACCGATTTGGGAATACAAAACGACGTGGTTTGATAGATAGTAAAAATCGGTAAGTTTTTTTGGTAATCAATGTGGCCACATTCAGATAATTAATCTTTTGATGTAGTTGGACTTCTTTGATGGGGCAACAAGTTTATTTTTTGAAGATGAAATTAATGACATTTAGGTTTATTAGTTGTAATTTCATTTTTTTTATGGCAGTAGGGTTATATTTTTATTTTTATTTTTATTTTTATTTTTCTAATGACAGTAAATTTATTTTATTAGTTAATTTTGAATTGTTACTTGTTAATTTTCTCAAAGAAATGTGATACAAGTCCAAATTCACCGTTAATCAAACATCGGTTTTATACCGAACCGATTCGAACCGATAATGAAACCGAAATCGAAAATAAATCGAATTGATACCGATACCGTTTACCGAAAACCGAAAAACCGATTCGTACCGAACCGAAAAAAAACCGACATACACGGTTTTAAAATATGAAAAACCGATATTATCGGTACGTGTTTGGTTTATTGCAAAAACCGAACCGTACCGACCCGTGCACACCCCTAGTTTTAAGTGCTTATTTCTAAAAGTTGGGGGTGTTTGCAAATATTTCAGAAAATGAACTTAAATAGAAAAAAAACAGGACTATGGGTGCTTTTAAAAAAATAGCTTAAAACAGATTATTTTAAGAGAAGCAAAAGCAAAAGTTGATTTTGCAAACACCTAAAAACAGATTATGAGCAAAAAAAAAATCGCATAATCACTTTCAAAAAGCATTTGCAAACACCACCTAAATAATGACATTAATTCATACCGAACATAGGAAAATAGTTGTTTTGACAAAAGAAAAATATTCAATTTTATATAAAAAAATATTATTATCACGAAAAATAACTTTTATAAGTTTGTCTTTGTATTACATCATTTTTTTACGACTAGTTATTTATCTATTTAATTTTGTCGTCCATTTTTTTTTTCACTCGATTTTGTCCTTCTTATTAGTGGAGTCATTATTTACTTTATGAATTCTACTTTGGAAATGATGTATTATTATTAATAATGCGATAAGAGTATGCTGTTGGTAAATACATTGCACCTAGAATTACTTGTACTAAAAGACGAAATCTCTCGCCTCCAGTGTTTCCATCCTTTGGTCCGACAAGTATTTAATTGAGGAATGTAAATTATGGTGAATCAACGGCCCGTTAAAATAGCGAATCCGGACCTGATGCCCACAAGGAGCGTCTAATATTACATGGTTATAAGTTCGAGACGAGCGGTTATAAGTTCGAGACGAGCAGGAGGGTAATTGGGGAACAAATAACTATCTTCTTTTTTGTTTGTTTTTTTCTTAAAAATAAAATAAATAAATGTTCTAAAGTAAAAGCTTCCTTGTTTTAGTGCAATTTTAATGAAAAGGTGAATTATGTAAGTGGTTGAAAATACATTAACGGTGGCACTATACAAAAGGCCATTTGAGTGTTTTGAGGATGTGTAAAATAAAATTTCCCCTTTGTGTATCTTCGAAATTCAATTACCACATAATAAGGCAATGTTTGGATTCGTTTTGGGAGCTATTTTAATTTTATTTTGGGGAAATATAATTTTTGGGAACAATTTAATTACGAAAGTAATGTTTGTTTATAATTTGGAATGAAACAAAGTACATTGTATTGGTTGAATAATGTTTAAAGGTGTTAGAAAAACGTATTGTTAAAAGAGAGTTTGAAAAATAAAAATAATGTTTGTTTTTACTTTTTAGTGAACGATAATTTTTACTGCAACAGTAAAACATTTTTACTGGAGCAGTCAAATCATGTTTGAATGAGAGATAAACTTTAGAAGTTATTTTGAGAATTGTTTTTGGAAACCTTAACAAACACAAACACAAATTCGTTTGGGGTAAAGAATTAAAGTGAACTTTGCCAAAAGATTCACAATAATTTTCATATTTGCATATTTTGTCTCTTCACTAAATTGTATTTTCTAGAGAGCAAATATTGACTCAATTAATTAACAAAGATTATTAATTAAAAAATTGTGATAAATGATCATTAAAAACAATCCATGTCGAACGACGTAAGATTAAAGATAAATTTCATTTAATTAAAAAAAAGAAAAGAAAAGTGGGGATTGGAAAGCTAAAAGTGATTCATTTAGTATGAAACTAGAATCCTATGCTATGCAAGAGATAAGCTAATTATGATTAGTGATGTAGTTATATGATGGATTAGCATGCTCCACAAAGTAATTATTGAAAAATTAGTTGATGTGACCGATTAACATGAGTGGGGCCCACAAATCCAAAATAATTAAAAAAGGGAGCAATAATCCAAATTGATTGGTTCTAAAAGGGGCCAAATTGACTAGGAAAATTTATGAAAAGGATTCAATTGGGGTGGAGATTTTTTGTGCCAATGGCCCATACATTATTTGTCATCAATATTTTATTTATTTATTTATTTTATTATTATTATTATCTTTTGTTGCCACTCATTCTTTTTTGGGTTTATTAATAAAAACCATCACTTTTTCTTGAGAGTGGTATGATCGAAATTCTTTAGTATAGAGTTCAAATGAATTATGTCACTTTTTAATTTTATGGGAAGATTTTTAGATTTATAAATTATCTAAGAATTTGATATATTTTTACTCATATTAATAATATCATTATTACTTATCGATAATATCGTGTTGATATCTTATATATAAAAAATGAGGTGTGCTAAATTATATTTCAAAAAAAAAAAGGCTAAAATATTCCCCACCAACCTTAATTATATTTTTGCATTTTTGTATTTTTTTTAGTAATATTTTTTTAGTCTCCTATTTTCTAGTCAATTTTTATTTTTAATAACAAATCTAGCAGATTATTATTCAATCACAATCCACTACTAAACCAATAAAATGATGACAACTTTAATTTGTACTATATATTTTTTTCTGATCAGTTTTTTCTTTACTAATTCTTTAATTTTTCCACTTTTGAAACACTATCTCGTGTATCGAACGGAAAAAAAATATTACTATTTATATAAAAAGTTATGTTCAAATTTGATTCGTTCTATTAGAAACGTACAAGTCGACCTCTCTATCATTTTTTGCCCTTTGAGCATGGAAGTGACGGCTAACACTAATCGAAAGAATAAGTTTATACTTTAGATCAAATAACTTAATTCATAAATAATAGAACCAATGATTTATAATAGTAATAGTAGATGAAGAATATTATACTAGGATATGAGTGACAAAGAATACTTAGGTTAGAGAAAAAGAAAATATATTCCTAGTAAAGAACAATTGTTGTAATGACATCTAATTCTCACTTTTCAACCACATTTGGCTTCGATTTATCCCTAGAATCCCGGCTTTTCGAAGAGGTTCTTCACCAATATTAGGAATCTAGGGACTTAACAATAAATACCAAAGCCGAAAGGAGATGCTACTAAATATTCTCAGGGTTTGCTGTCACATTCTTCAAGGGAGTGAGTGACTCGTTCAACAAAGATAGTTATATTGTATAATAGTGCATGGAAATTCAGACGGATCAGATCGAAATTAGCACTTTTGAAAGAGATTGTTTTTTTTTTGTGTGAAAAACTAATTATTTTTCATTTCCCGAGATAATTTTTTTTTCGGAAAATCGAAGAACTGGAGTTTCGAAAATTGGAGCGAAAAAACATGTTTCAAAATCGAAAATCTTCGAAAATTGGAATGAAAAAACTTATCCCAAAATAGAAATTGGAATTAAAAATTTTGGTTTCAAAAAACTTATTCCACTATCAGAAATCGAAATTTCAAAATTGGAATTAAAAAACTTGTTCCAACAATCATAAATTTACGGTTGAAAATAGGCCGAAACTAAAAATTTTCAATTTCTAGTCACCTACAGAAAAAAAATATATTGTAATAGTATTGATCGTTAAGGTGTAAATTTCGATTTTTTTTTTTTTGAATTTTTCAATATTGTTCCAAAATCGGAAATCATAACTTTCAGAATTCAAAATAAAAAATATTGTTCAAAAATCGGCGAAATTCTAAAATTCCGTTAAATTACCACCCAAATACATGTGTGCATATCGAATATACAAAATCCACACACGATAATTCCCTTCGTAACAACATCACAAGAAATTTCGTTAGCATTTGATGCTCTTTTCAGTTAAAGTTGCACAAAATGTTTTTCTTTTTGAACAAAATTAAATATACAAAAGAAGGCATCTCAGCCTAAAATCCCTATAGGATACCAAATTAAACTATATACCTAAAATTTGCTATACTACAAAAAAATACTTTTGCAGCATGTTCTTGCTATCTTTTTCTCTCTCTCTCTCTTTATGTAAAGTTATTACATTATTTCATACTTTAGAAATAACATTTTCCGGGGTGTCAACACATTCCTTAACACCAAGACTCCCATTTTTCTCAGCATCAAAGCTCGAGTGCACGCTATACATAACGTAAACGAGCACCGTAAGACCGGAAAAAAACCCGAATCGAACGTACGAAGGTCGATCGAGAGATCCCAACAAGAATATATTAAGGAAAATCGAAACCGAAGGTATCCACGGCATAAGTGGGACACCCCAAAACTCGGGCTTCCGGGCTTGGGGTACCATGAAATGGAACAATTGTACAACGAATATAGCTACGATAATGCACGAGCCGAGCATGAACGCTTTCGGTTTGCCGGACGGAGTGAATTGCCATAGGAGTGTGAAGATGAGTGAAGTGAGAGAGAAGCAGAAGAGGAAAGAGAGAGTGGGCCATGGATTTGTCGCGCCGTGGTTTACGTAGCGTCGGTAGATAACGGCGTTTGCCACCATGTAGAAGACGAAGAGTGTGCCGATTGAGACGAGGTTTAGTAGGATGTTTAGATCGGTGAATAGCGCGATTGCCGCTGTGAATATTCCTGAAAAAAAAAAATAAAAAAAAATCATTATATATCTTCACAATTTTGTATTATATATAACCACCAAAAATGTATTAGGTCATATACCTACTACACTACAGGGCTAATTGACAAAATATTGAAAAGTGAAGTTATGTATGACTAATGAGTTTCAAGGAATAAATTCTAAGGCAGAGAGAGCATTCTCATTTATTCTACGTCAGTAGTATAGCCAGCCAGAATCATTGATCTTTCTTTTGACAAAGTCAAAAGACCCAAATCTGTAGCTAATTTTTTTTTTTTTTGCTAGATCCTAGTTTGACTATTAGCAAGCGAAAAGCAATTTTTCATCCCTCAATTCAAAAAAAAAAAAAAAAAAAAAAGGAAAATAACATGCCAAGCAATATAAGTTAAAATCTAGGACAAATTACGGGCCGTCCCTTTTATATGCTTTAACTACAGTCTTGTTCGAATAGTTATAATCACCCTCTTAATTATGTATTGTCTTATACGTAGATTTTTTTATTTATTCATTCACATAAAATAATACAAAATAACTACAAATTTATAAACTTAAACTAATATGCTAGCATAATTTTTTGTTGGATAAGCTAAACTAAATTACTTGGGTGGATTATATTAAAGTATTTTGGTGGGCTAATTATATATATATATATATATGTATAATATATAGTATAAATTTTTTAAAATTCAGAGTGGGCTGGAGCCCACCCTTGCCAAAGGGTGGCTCCGTCACTGCTTATACGTTCACCTTACGGTATCAAATTTACTTACTGAAAAATGAGTTTTTTCGTAAAACAGTAAATAGTTGAGGGGATGGTTGTAACTATCCAAACATAAATTTGAGCTTACCTTTTTTTTGATAAGAAATTTGAGCTTACCTTAGGGTGACCGTAATTTACCTAAAACAGTAGACTCCAGTACTTATTTTTCTCTTGTTTCACATGCAATTCTTTTATTTGATCCAACATAACTCTAGCATTATTAATCTTACATCAAATTATATAGGTCCCACAAAACAAAACAAAAAAAGAAAAAAAAAATATTTATATTGATTAGCGATAATACACCAAGCCTTGACCCTTTTGACCAATGATCATTAAACAAAGGGTAAATTACAACCAACCCCCTAAGGTATGGTCAATTTTGCGAAAAAACCCCTCTTGTTTAGATAATTACATCTACCCCTTCAACTATGATTTTTTCTTACAGCTCCACCCTTATGGTGCCAAATTCAACATAATCATCTAGATTTCGTGTAATGTGCTCTAGTTTGTACTCTTTTTGTGTAAAAATACAGTTTTTGATGCACCACAATCTGATATATACAAGCCAAAAAACACATATTATGATCATCTTGTTTCAAAATGTGGAGTTCGAATGGGATAAAACGGGTACAAAAGTGATAATATTCTATATAATCTCGAAAATTCCACTAAATTTGAAACTGTAAGGGTGGACGTGTAAAAAGATTTATAGTTGAGGGGGATGGTTGTAATTACCCAAACAAAATGGGGGTTTTTGTAATTTGACCATATCTCAGGGGTGGTTGTAATTTACCCATAAACAAAATCTCCACTCAAATCTCTTCACTTTATTTTTTTATTTGAATTATCAAAATCTTTGTTCATCTACACAAATATATAGGGAAGTAATTACTGAACTCCCACGCACGACCGCAGAAAGAAATCTCGATTATATCGATAAAGTCCTAGATTAATTACCAACACATCCCTGAAAGATAAAAGTGATTACATCCCTTCCTTTATATGAAAATTATCAAAATCTATCTTCTAATTATACTAAAGACAAAATGTTATGATAATGACTAAAGTCAATTCAGGTACTATTTTGTTCTTCAATTTTAGTGTAGGAAAATATTTGGTGATGTGACTGAATAAACAAACCTAACCTAGGAACACCCCCCAACCAAGAAAGCAAGAAAAAACGTACCAAGGAAGGCGGAGGCGTTGACCGGTGTTGACGTGGACGCGTTGACCTTGGCGAACCAAGTGGGGACCACACAAGATCTCCCTATCACGCACATGTACCGCGCCTGCCCCAACATGGCCACTAGCAGCGACGTCAGAATACCGAAACTAGCCCCAACTCCGATTATATTCGACACCCACCTCCACCCCGCCGACCCGTTTTTGAACGCCCCCGAAAACGGCGCCTCCGGATCAATCTGCCATTTAAATAAATAAAATAAAAAATCGTACGTATTTACGTCGAAAAGAACAAGGGTATAATCGTCATTTCGCGTACCATGTCGTAGGGGAGGAGAGCGGACATTGAGGCGGCCATGAGGCAATAGAGGACGGTGACGAGGACGACGGAGCCCGAGATGCCGATGGGAATATTCTTTTCTGGATCTTTCACCTCTTCGGCCATGGTCGAAACGGCGTCGTATCCTATGTAGCTGAGGTACACCATTGCGGCTCCGTTGAACACGCCCGAAACTCCGAACGGGAAGAAACCGCCCGGGTTTTTCGGGTTTGCCGGTTCGGTGAAATTCTTCCACTCGCCTCTCCAGAAACCAACCACTATCACGAACACTATGAAGAGAATGTGGACCACCGTCAGCACCATGTTTAACCACGAGCTCTCCCTCGTACTGTTTGACAAATTAACCATGGTTATTTAATTTCAAGGACCATTAAAAAAATTTAATTAATAATAATAATAATGTGTATATACTCCATCCCTTACTAAATAATCGTCACTTTTCATTTTTCACAAAGATTAAGAAACTCAATAAATATATCTTCATTTTAGAAAAATCATATAAAAATGACTAAAACAACCTTTATTATTTAATGATTTATAAGAGAAAATTAATGAATAGACTTTCATTGATAAGGTTGAAACAGGAAAAATGCATTTAATGCAGTATTGAAAATAAAAAGTGACAGATAATATGTAAAAAAAATATTTTAAAAAAGAGACAGTTATTGTGGAACTGAGTATTAATTAATTAATAATTATTATAATAATGTGTAAAAATTAATTAATAATAATAATTATAATTATAATTATTATGTGTATATATTTATTAATAATAAAAAAATAAATGTGGAAATTACCTGTAACAAATTACGAGGGTAAGGAGGAGAATAACGGCGACGGCGATTAAGTCCATTTCGTTGTAACCGTCGGGTAGGGTACGGATCGTGAATCTTAAATGGGTACGGGTCGAGAGGCCGAGGGCGGTGCCCAAGTAGGCGGTGAAGCCCCTCGCCACGGCGGCGTTCGACAGCACGTAGTCGATTATCAGGTTCGCGCCGGTCAGGAAGGCCAGGAACTCCCCGAACGTGACGCGGATGTAGCTGAAGGCGCCGCCGGCGACTGGCATTTCCACGGCGAACTCCGTGTAGCAGAAGGCGGAGAGGAGTGCGCAGAGTCCGGCGATGGCGTACGACAGCACCACGGCGGGGCCGGCGTAGAGGCGGCTGGCGCGGCCGCTGGTGACGAAGACTCCGGCGCCGACCATGCCGCCGATGCCGAAACCGACGAGGTCGTGCCAACGAAGGCTCCGCTTCATGGTCGGCCCGGAGCGGGCCCGGGCCCGGCTGGTTTCCTCGGATGACGTGGACATGGAGCCGGCGCGGCGGGCGAGGCGGTTGGGGGTGTCGGAGAGTGCACGGAGGTAGGAGTGGAGGCTGGAGAAGGAAGAAGTGTGGGTTTCCATTATCGCTCAATTTTCTCTCTCTAGAATGTGTGTATGGGTAGAGAGATGAAGATAGCGGCTATATATACATATATGTTTATACTGTAGATTGGGGGTGGGGGTGTGGGGGTGGGTGAGGTGGGGTGGGGGGTGGGGGTGCCCTTTGAAAAAGTTTGGCAGGGAGGAAGATTTAGTGGTGTGAAAGAGATGCACTTCACTGTGTTTTTTTTTTTTTTTGTTTTTTTTTAAATAATATATATATTTTTTCCTTAATTTCAGATATTAAAATTAATAAAAAAACTCGAAAGCCTTCCACTCGGTTTAAATTATTATTATTCCAAAAATTGTTTATTTTATACGCTTGTTTGGATCTTTTATTATTTTTTTTTTTTTGACAAAATACGCTTGTTTGGATCTAAAAGTTGATTTTTTGAGTTTGTAATATTTGGATATTTCAATAATAAAGAATGGAAAAAGAATCTATTATTTCAATTTAATGCGGGTAAAAGTTCGATTTTACATTACATTGCACCAAAAGACGAAATCTCTGGTCCCCCATCCCTTGGCCCAAAAAAGATTGATGGAGGAATGTAAATCATGGTAACTCAACGGTTCGTTAAGGTAGCGGACCCGACCTAGTGCCCACAATGAACCAACCCTCATGAACTACAGCTGCCAGAATTCGATCATATGACATTGCACCAACTTACCATCAACTTATTCAGTTGTGGATAAGTACCAAAAGAGGAATCAAATATTCTTTAATATATTAGGAATCGCAATTTTAGCACGACAAAAATTAAAATCTCAACAAATATCTGCATAATAAGGATTACATATATCTATTAAAGTTTTTTAGTTAATATATAGATTATATATATCTATTAATTCCTTTTAGTAATATTTTGTTTATTGAATGATTATTTAATTTAAAATTTGGTAACTCTATGCGCCTCATGTAAATGCACCATTTTAGTGTGCTTGGCCTTGAGAAAACTTTTTAAATGGGTGTTGACAATGGTATTGAAATCCATGATGAGATTATTTTTAATGAATGGGATTGAGATTTGAACTAGTTATCTCTTTATCTGAAAAGGTTCATGATATATATGTAGCACGAAAATTTCAATTGTTTAATGTTTTTGTATTTAGTACATGTTTTGTGTTCGATACCCGAGGATATTTGTTGGACACCTAATGAGTTGTTTTGCTATTTTCAAAAAGTTAGAAACATGTTTGAATAACAAATGTTCAAATATTTTTGTTGCCTTCCTAATTGCAAAATTGATAGTATTAATAAAATTTATTTTAAATATGTTTGTATAAAAATATTTTAATTTTTTTATATATAAACAAAAACTTATATATGTTTATCTATATACTTTTAATATTGAAATGTTCCCTCTAAGCTCATGTATTCTTATTTTGGGACATGCCGTTTTTCTATGTCCGTTTTTCCATTTTTTCGTATTACCGTTTCTGTGTTTGTGCTAGACACCGATAATCATTTCACCTAAATCTTATAAAATATTAGTGAAATAAATTGTTTAATATTTGGTCATTTGGTGCCACTACGATATTATACGCAACATATAGTACTAAACGAATATGAGGATTCATTTTACATAAAATCATAGACATAATTAATCAAACTAGTGAATCATGGGTTCGTGAGATGCTATACTTGGTATAACACATCAGATAGTTCTGAACGATATATATATATATAAATAACTATCCACCAAAGTCCAATACTTTATATATTATATGTAGATCAATGTTTCAAGATTACCCAATATATTTTATTGGATGTAGCATCTACAAACCTATATCATGCAATATAATTTTGTAGGTTTGAATTAAACCAATTGAATGATGGGAAGATAAAACAGAAAGTGAATGCACTTAATTTAAAAATTATTGGTGCATGTTAGTCAATGGGTGCAATTTACTTTAATCTTTTTTTCATTACCTTTTTAGCAAAACTAACCAATTTTGTGATTAGTGGAAAAATGTCATTTTCATTTAGCGCTCACCGTTTTCCTAACAATTTCTTAAAGAAACAAAAAAATAATGAAAATAATTAAAAATAATTAAGGAATTGAATAATATGAATATAATTATACTAGTTTCTATATATATAAGAGTCTAGAAAAATTACTAACTACTTGATGTAATGCTTATTTAGAAGCCTAATGATGTGATATATGAACTACTAATTTTTTTTAAAGAGCCGATTGATAATAACACTATACTAATTTTGAGATTAAAGTCTATGGTTTGAATTATGGTCCTCCACATTTTTTTCCATTTTGCAACACTATTTGAACTTTATCAAACTAAAAATAATTATGTTTGAGATAAATTTGACGTATGAATCCAAAATATTGATGCGATGTAAAACAATACTAGCTCGATTTTAAATATGATCGGTAGGATTGGAGTTGAATAATCTGAAACGGTTTTTGTTTCCTCTCTCTCTTTTTAAGGGGAAAATTTAAACTACTAAACTTTGATATTAGATTTTGCAAAATCTTATTCAAAAATAGTGTTTGAAAAAAATAAAAATTTAAAAATAAATTTATAGCATTTTTCTTCATCATAATCTGTTTTTTAGTGTTTGCAAAATCAGGTAAAAGATGTGCAGAACAATTGAATTAAAATCGATAATCAAGAGTGAGTAATCTTATTAAAAGTGAGAGACTATCACTCTCTCAGTAGTGTATAATAGCATTATTGGCCCTCCCTCAAAATTGTTTTAGTACATTCCCCATGTGAAACTAAAATTATTGCTCTTTTAGTGCTAATAATTTATTTGAATTAAATAAACATAGAATTGCACTTTTCTTCTTCCAATAAATGACAATATTAAAAAAAAAACCGACAAAAATTCAGTTTTCCTCCCTCAACTTTACACCGATTTTATATTTAGTCCCTTATATTCGAAAAATTTATATTTGGTCCCTTATGTTTCAAAAATTCGACAATTTTATTCATTTCCGTTAATTTTTAGTTAAAACTAATAGAATCAAGCGTTTGCCCATCACTGTATTAACTGACAGAAATAACGAAAACTGTTAAGTTATTAAAATATAAGAGACCAAAATGTATTTTTTTGTAAATATAAGAGACCAAATATGAAATATGTACAAACTTCAAGGATGAAAAATTATTTCTCCCAAAAAATGTCAGTTGATTGGGATGGTAGTGAGATAAGCAATACGGAAGTTGGTGCATTAATTTAATTAAAGGACATAATACATTGAAGCCATGTACGTGTATTAATTAATTAATTAATTAAATATAACAAAAGAAAATCTTGGGGAAAAATAAAGTTGAACAATCACAGTGTTTTATAGTTAATTTTGTTAATTGCACTTTAAATTGGTACTACCCAACTTTTCTTTCTTCTCTAGTACCAAAAAGATTTCAAGTACAATTTTAGCCTACTTAATTAATCATGAATCTATAAAATATTTTATTTTATTTACAATTGCTTTGTGCATTCGGTAAACCATTCTCTCGTGCAATAAACCCTAAACTATACAAAAGGCAGAAAAACATGTAAATCGAACTGACCAACCTCTATACGACGAGTTTGTAGTTTCTTGGATCAGTTAATTTTATATTAGTTAATCTTATCTTAGTAACCAAATGAGATCTAAATGTTTAATATTTTATAACATGTAGGAGTCCTGCAACGGATCGTTATTTGGAGTTTTATCCGTGTCATGCTTGTATCTAGTTTTACTTAATTTAGGTTTAGAAAATACACTAAATCATATATATCACACTTGCCCTAGAAATAGGAAAAATAAAATAAAATCGCAATAGATGGTCTAGAGTTTATATCAATTGACTTAAGTTCGAATCTCTTTGCCTACAGTCGTTAGATCGAATTTGCCACACGTAGTTGTCTTAGTGTGATTTACTTCTTAGAGTTTATACGGGACTGTAGATTTTTCCAATGCATCTAAATGTTTAGCTGCGGATTCGTTCACTAAAAAAGAAAAGAAATACGAAAATTAGGATACCACTAATGCACGAATTCTAACATTAAGTATCAATCACTACTTGATCACTTATTGGCATATTTTATAATTAAGTCACTCATGTGTCATTCTTGCATAACATCATATTTTTGCACTCAAATATTTATAACAAATTATTTATTCTTTTAAGATAAAAAAAAAGAAAAAAAGAAAAAACTTTTCAACGCCGCACTTTATTTAAAAAACACTAAAAAACAAAAATCAAGTGCATATGTAACTTTTTTCCTTTCATTACATATGTAGCTTTTTCTTGTGCGGCGAGGAAATTAGTAATGTGGATCATCTGGTTGGTTCTGTTGTATTTCATCTTGTATTTCAATTTAATTTTAATAAAAATATACGAAGCGTATATGGAAATAAAACTTGAAAATACCGCAAAGGAATTTTACGGACTTGGGCATGTAACCATACTGCAAATTCAACCTATCGATCGGTGGAAGTTGGATTGGAATTCTCGAGTTCAGCCTGATTATGATCTATTGTTTTTAGATTTTCCGCAAAAAAAAAAATATTTTGAATTTTTTTTTTTTTTTTTTTTTGAGTAAAAAATATTTTGAATTTTGAATATTCCATTTTAGATCTTTCAATTTGTGAAGTAATTAAAATAAATATTAGATTCTGATTTATGAACAAATTTGAACTTTCGAAAATATTTCCAAAGATTCCAATTTTCTTCAATGGAAGTTACGGTTAAAGCATCAATATTGTTATATATTATAATTTTTATATTCTGGGACAATTTTTTTCATTCAACTTTCTAAAGTTCAGATTTCCAATTTTTTGGGTCTTTTTGATATTGCAAATGAATTGCAATTAATTTTCATTTAGGAAAAAGAGAAAAGTTTGGACTTTATTTTTGTGAAAGTGCCAATTACGATATGATTTGTCTACAAAACTAAAGGCAAAGCATTACAAAAAGACGGTTGTACAAAATTGCATATTCACCTATCCAGTAATGTACTAACGATGAGATAGTGATACGCGTAAAACCTACGTATGAAAAACCGCGAGTGTATAGTATCGCATTTTGTAGAATAGTGTATTTCAGATATGGATCCACAGTGAATTAAGTTTCTAAATTCATCAAGTACCATAATTATACAATCATAAACTTTATCTAAACGATCAACAATGGATGGGAGAAATGAAGCTAAAAGTAAACAAAAATAAAAACAACGGTTCGCCAAGACATACGAAGAATTCCGGCGTGTGATGACTTCTAGGGTAAAATCCACCAGTGTACTATCGATAAAGATCTACAAATTCGAGTCTAATGTCAATTCTATATCCGCTAACCCAGACAGTAAAATACCCTAACCCCCGTCTCCAGTGTAGTTAGAGTCTACCCACAGGTCCGACGTCTCAGTTCAGTTCAGAACCTGATATTAAGAGAGCATTTATGTCAAGTCCTTAAGGGCTACCCGAGGTGCATCACGTCTCCGTTTCCACAACCCGAGCTATGTTTTCCTAAAATCAAACGAGAAATTCTCTCTCGAGTTCATTCCCATTTACAATCAATTCAATTGTTGGCCAAACAATCGAAAGCATTTAATACAGGAAAACATAAACAGAATCAAAGAACGACAAATAAATCACAGATCTGGAAATCAAAATCAATACATACAAGGTTTCATTTCCCTAAAAGAAAATGCTCAGTTCATTACAAACATAACATCAAAATGAAGAACACGAGAAATCATAAACTAAACGTAAAGAAAAGCTTATGAAAAACTCGAGTCGAAATCCTCGTCGAACCTTCCCGTGAAGAACTGGCGAAAATCGAAGAAGAGGTCCAGAGTTTAAAAAAATGAAAAAGAGACCTTCTATTTATAGTAAGAAAACAAAGAAAACTATGGGATCTCGATTTATGTGCCCAGATCGTGATCTGGGCTTCTTGGATCGCGATTTGGTAGTCTAGAAAACTGCACACCGCCTTGCCAGATCGCGATACGGGATTGTTGATCAAAAAATGTTCTGTGATACCCCCTGATCGCGATACAGGAATGATGGATCGCGATCTGGGTACTGATGAAAAAAGCCTTCAGTAAGACCCCCAGATCACGATACAGGAAGGCTGGATCGCGATCTAGGCTTCTAAGCCAACTTCAAACACTGTTGTGGCCCTTGTTTCGCCCGAATTTGACAATGTTGCATTTCACAAAAGTTGTACATCTTGAAGTTAGCTTTCTAAGACCACTTGAACCAGCTCAATCGGAGGTTGTATGCGAAAGTTATGCTTGAAATACCAAACACTGCCACAATCCGCGAAAATGCACTTTTGCACGTGTTTGGTTTGATTTTCGGCTTCGCTTCCAAAATCGTTTCGAATCGGCAAAATAGCTTCGCTTTACCTAAAATATAACTAAAACAAAAACAACATAATAAATACAAATAAAGCCGAAAAATCGGACGAACGAAGACCGAAACTCGAAGAATTGATAAGTGAAAATCATGCAAAATGAACACTTATCAGATAGAACACCGGAATCTTGAAACTAGATAGTAATAAAGTTAACTGGTGAAACAATTATAGTTGACTATCAAATTTTTATAGTTGATCATGGAAAAATTATAATTGATTATCCAATGTTTATAGTTTTTTTTTTTTTTTTTTTTTTTGTAATGAAGGAATCCGCAACTAAACTATATAGATGAACTGGGTAAACCTACACTCTCGTACAATAGTTTGTAAACCACCTAAATATCAAATGTAAGTTATAAATTTTACCACCTACATGTCCATTTACAAAATGACACGCGGCAATTAAATATACAACCAAGTTAACTATTTTTAGTTAACAACCATTTGATATATGTGGTTAGAACAAATAAATTATATAGATATTAACTGAATATTTGATAACTCATTTTGATACTTTTGGATTGGAATTGCTCTTATAAGTATGGGAGCGTAAGGAGACAACATTTGGCGGAAAAAATCCAATTGTTTCGAAAGCGAAAAACTAAAACAATTACGCTTCAACTTTATTTTAGAAAATTGTAATACCAAAATTTTGGAAAGCAGGTAAAACTTATTCGAAAATAAGAATTTCTTGATTTTTTTTCTTTGAGGAGAAAAGAAGATTTATTAGGCGTATATCGCCAAAGCAGGGGGAAGAGAAATACCCTCCTCTTCACAATCAAGGTCCAAGTCATTCGCAAAGTAATTGAGCTAGACTATTATAAGAACGATTCACAAAATAAAACTTGCGACTACGAAAACTCAAAGCAGTAAATTCAATATCCGGCCACCCTCGAGTAACAGAGCCCCAAATGATGTAAGAAACGGCTCTTCTTCATGAATAGTGTTATCCGGCCACCCTCGAGTTGCCGTCTTTTTTATCACCCTTAGCGCAGCATGAGCCTCTCCTTCGACTGCACGAATCTTGCCCAGGATTTCTCAAACTCCGATTAAAGAAACAAAATAAAACAATTAATTAATTTTCGGGAATTGGAATACGAAAATTCAGTTTTGTTTAGATTATAATCAAACCTAATTTATATAAATTCCATTTCAATTTCCACCACTTATTCAAAAAAAAAAAAAAAAACTCCCACCCGTTCTCAACTGCATTATTCTATTTTGGCTCTCCAAATACATACATAAATAAATAAATAAATAATGATCCTAAGATTTAGGTTAGCCCAAGAGATCCCCATTATTAATATGACATCAACAAAATAGAGACCAAAAATGGATTGTGATAAGTGGTTGTCCCATTTGTAGAGGACAATACCAAAATCTTCCACTGCCAAATTCCATTGGCAACTTATCACCACCCCTCCAAAAAAAAAAATAATAATAATTTTTTTTTAATAAAAATTATAAAAGAAAACAAATAAAAAAATATCACCCTTCAATATTTCAAGAGTCAAAAACACACACAAAGAGTTAAAAAAAACTTGGATGAGTTGGATTTTACTATTGTTCCATATATATATGTATACCCAATCTCTTATCCTTTAGTGTCATCTCCCACTCTTCATTCGTAGCTCTCTCTGCAAGTCAGAATAGTCTGTAGTGATAACAGACTGCCCATTAGCATACTCTCTAATAATTGTAGAAAAAAATAAACCTTTCATATATATATATATATATATATATATATATATATATATATATATATATATATATATGAGAAATTGAGACTTTATATATAGAGTATGGGTCACAAACTTACCACTTTTACAACCTAACAAAAGAACTAATTTGTCGAATTCTTGGATGGAAGCGATTGATCCAAGACCATGGTTTGTCGTAACAGTTTACAGTAACACGACACCCATTTTATTAGATGAATATATGTATAGGTTCTTTCACTAATAAACATAATATAAATTAAACGAATTATCTGGTGTATAGACATAAATATACCCAATTAATATTCATATGTCACTAATAGAAAAATGGTTTTTTACTACGATCATTAGCCGTAGTAAAATGTATCAAATTCGTACTAAAAAGGCTTTTGCTACGCATTCGTTACGAATTTGCCCCGTAGCATATACGGGCGTGATAAAAGTTTTGCAACGGTAAATGGCCGTACCAAACATTTTTTTCTAAGTAAATCCTAGTATTTACTACGACTTCAAAATTGTTTCGTATTATAAAATACATTTTATTACGGTTTTTTACCGTAGCAAAATATTTTGTAGTAATAAGCAAATTTTCTACTAGTGTGTAAATAGCTATTTTGGTAATAGAGGAAACAAATTCTACAAATCACTCTATTTCTCTCATCTATCACGCCTCTCTTTCTAGTCCCTCACGCATTCACACCTCTCTCCCCCACACATGCCCCCCCCTCTCTCTCTCTCTCTCTCTCTCTCTCTCTCTCTCTCTCTCTCTCTCTCTCTCTCTCTAATCTCTAGGCTCTATTGTGAAAATTTATTCTTCATTTCTTGTAAACAAATGTTAAGGTAGACTTTCCAAAGTTTGATGGTTAATTCCCTAAAAGTTGGCTTAGGATATGCCGCATATACTTTGCATTGAACATAACCCCTATGCATGAGTGAACAAGAGAAAGTGTGGTTTGCATCTATGCACTTGAAAGGGAAGGTTGAAGACATGTATACTCACCATATTGAACAGCTGAAAGGATTGGGATACCCGAATTTTGCTAACATGATCTTCGACATATTTCTTGAAGAAGAGGGGGTTAGTTAGATAACTGAATTTAATGTGATATATTTGTTCAAATTCGAGTTGTGCAATATTAATAAAGTTAGACTGAGTATAATGAATGGAATTAATGAAAATTATATTATGACGGTTATTTTAGACAAAAGATATGGGGATGAGTTTATTTGTGACATTACTTTTTGTATGAACATATGTGCATTTAAGTCCCTTGTCATGACTTATTCACTATTTGTCCATTAATATATGCATATTACGGCTCAAATTGTGGAGTATATAAAAAATCATAACTTAATGTAAAAAAAAAGAAAAAGGTTTTTGGGAGGACCATGACCAACCATCTTTATTATTCTAAATTTAGTGTTATATCTTTTTTGCCAATAAATCCCTTCATTTAATATGTCTTATAAATAAAGACAAATTTAACGTATATGACAATATTGCCCCCAACTCTTTAAACCCAATTCATAACTGTAACATCAATTTAACTTCAATTTCATCAATTTTGACTTTTTCCTTTTCAAACTTTTTTTTTTCAGATTTTTTTTCTGCCGCCTATTTCCGGTTTTGACTTTCTTCTTTTTTTTTTTTTCTTCTTTTCCGTCAGTTTCCAGCATTAACCGACATCAACGCCGATCTCCAGAGTTGACTTTTGTTTTTTTTGAAAACTTCTTTATGCTTTTTTTTTTTCCGGCCGCCGCTAACCAGTAACAATAATATTATTGTTAACCACATTAATATTTTTTTTTAGCTTTTCTATTCTTTTTTATTTGTTGACCGGTCAATGTAATAATATTACTGTCTACTATTGTAATATTACTGTGGTTGACAGTAAAAATGTTGTAAACACAATAATATTACTGTCAAACACATCAATTTTATTTATTTATTTTTTGGCTTTTTTATTTTGTTTAATTTGTTCACCGACCAACGTAATATTATTGTTGTCTACTATTGTAATATTACTGTAGTTGACATGACAATAAAATTACTATAAACACAATAATATAACTGTCGATACAGTAATATTACTGTCAACGACAGTAGTAGCACTAAAATTACGGTCAACCACAGTAATATTACTAATCTTACTATCATCCACAACAATATTATTTTTTTTTTTTTAATTTCTTTATTATGTTTGCTTTTGTTAACTCGTCAACATCACAATATATTACATTACAAAATAATTTATTTCTAACACAGTGATTTTATTATGTTATTATTTATTATTAATGTGTTAGCTAGACCGTAATATAACAAATAGTAATATGACTGTGTTAAACAGTAATATAGTTAATATGTGTTGTCACGCACAATAATATTATTGTTTTTTACGAGGGCTGGTAAATGTTCAGGAAAATAAAAAAGAGAAAAAAATCAAAGTTGCCGGGGACCGTCGGCGGCACCAGAAAAAAAAAAGTTAACGATAGCATCAGAAAATAAGTCAACGGCGGTCAACAGCGGTTGACTGGCAGCGACAGTCAAAATTAGAGTCAAAATTGAGTTATGGGTCATAATTAAATAATTAGTGAAATTTAGGATAAAATTGGGTTAAATGGATGAAATTTGAGCATATAAAACTAAGAATAAATATTTTAGTCTTTTACACACCTCTGAATTTTATCTGAACATTTTTGTAAAAAAAATTTGATCTGGTCCTCTTTATGAACAAATAGCCTATGATAGGCTTATTTGTAAATGCCCAAAGAAAGAACAAAAAACTTTAAATATGATACACATGAAAATAAAATAAATATATGTACGTAAAATTTAATTTTGCCAATAAATGGAGTTCTAAGCATTAAGACACTAGGGACGGGACCTTTGTAATTTCATTTTTTGGAAAATGAGGGAAAACCTTTTCAAAACATGAAATGGTAGAGTTCAGATTGATTTTATAATTAGTCATATGTAAAGTAAACTAGAATTTACATTATCAATTGTGATACCTCAATTGTGATGTATTTATTATTTCAATTTTGTTACTACTTCCTTACGACCGTATTTCTCTTCCTTTCCTTGCTTTTCTTTTTCGCTCCTCTCTCTTCTCAACTGATCATTTTTATTCTCTCTTTCTCCCTCTTTTCTATCTGTTTTACGTATCTTTATAATCCTCTTTTCTCTCACTCACATTTTCTCTCTTCTCCATCTTTCTCTCTTCCTTTGATCCGTTTCTTTATGTTTCTCTTTTCTTTTATTTCTCTCTCTTCACTGTCCTCTTTCTCCCTCTATTCTTTGTCTTATTTTTTGACCGATGAAATCATAAATATGTTTGTCTGCACCAAAATTTTTTTACTCAATGGATGTCAGATGTTATGATTTTATCAAATGAAATGTGGTTTTTGTCATCGATATATTATTTTAAGAACACTAGAATCTCGATCTTGAACTAGGCAATAATATAGTTAACTGATGAGAAATTATAGTTGATTACGGAATTTTTATAGTGCATCTTAATGCATTTTTGCTTTAGAGTTGTTATTTTTCAAGAAGTATAGCAGTATAGCAGATTTGGACATTTTGGTATGTGGTTTGTGTTGGCTTAATCACCAATTTTTGCATGATTTGATTGCTTCGATCTTTCCCTTTCCTTTTGATGTGATTTTGCGAGAAGTAAAACAGTAGGGTTTGTTTGCAAGTTGGTTGTGTGTAGTAGCATTGCAAACAAAAATAGGAAGGATTTCCATGAGATTTGTGAAGATCATGGGTGATTTGGGTCGAGCATGAATTGGAGCGAAATTTTGAATTTCCTTAAATAAATTGATGAGGAGATTGAAACACGTGAGCGTGGATTATCTTCACATGTTGTTTTTAACTTTCTTATTTTCTAACTAAATTTTAGTTATGGAATAAATAGTGCTTAGTGGGTTAAGTATAGTGCTTAGTGGGCTAAGTAGTGCTTAAGTGGGTTTAATTGTGAATATTATTCTAACTCCTTAAACTAACCCACTAACCCACTAACCCATGTTCTTGAGTGCTCTTGTAGTTGGTTTTCTTGCAGATCATGGGCTGAGGAGTGGATGCTTGGAATGCCTATAAATATCGACTTCAATACTCAAGGAAGATTATCGATTCGACGAGATAAAAACCGAGGGCTGAAGAATATTCACGAGTGTTTTAGAGTGGTTTTAGAATCGGTCGTTTGTACTCCTCATGAGTACATTCTTTACGTACTCCTTATGAGTACATTCTTTACGTACTTCTCATAAGTACATTCTTTGTAGTCTAGATTGTTTAGTATATATGTTTCTAGACTTGGTTGTAAGAATGATCAAGATAGTGATTCATTCATAAGTTCTTTACGTACTCCTCACGAGTACATCTTTGAAATCTAGAATTTTTAATATTTTTCTTTTAGTATCTAGATTTGATTGTAAGAATGATCTTGAAAAAGATTCATTCATAAGGAAGAAGTTTTCGCACCTCTTCTGTTTGTATTCTTGGAATACTGATTTCAATATATTTTTCGTCCTGTAAAGGGCAAGTTCACAAGTCTTTACTTGTGAACATTTTTAATTCTGAGTACTGTCTTTTAATCTTTATATTTCCGCTGCATGTTGTCTCAAGTGTCACAACACTTCAGATAACATCTCTGTATAATACGAATTCGGGACCATAAATTCTTTCAATTGGCATCAAGAGCCAACACTTGACGTATACTAAGTGTTTGTTCCTATTTTTTCAGAAACGAATTCGTGATAGATACTCAGATGACTGCTTCTATGCGACCTCCTGTACTTGATGGCACAAACTACACCTACTGGAAATGGGCGTACATCAAAGCCATTGATGAGAAAGCCTGGAGATCTATTCTTACTGGATGGAAGCCACCAACTATCACAGATACGGATGGGGATGTATTTCCAAAACCAGAATTACAGTGGACAGCAGACGATCTATCAAATGCACTCCAGGCAGAACTAGAAAAGGAAAAAGTTGCTACGGAATATGATGATGATGCAGATGAATGTCACAACAATGTGGCATTTCAAATTCAGAAATTCAATAGGGCGTACAGACGAAGTGGAATCAAGCCCAGACAGTTATTTCCAGAAAGCTCTCCACAAAATCGACAAACTCAGCCTCGGAACAGATCTATTCCACAGAGAACATTTCCTCAAACATCTTCTCAAAACACTTCAAAAAATTCTTCATTTATTCGTTCAAATTCTGAACCACCTAACTTGGATCATATTAAATGCAGGGCATGTTCAGGATTTGGACATTATGCTAATGAATGTGCAAATACCTTGAGAAGAAGAGGAATGAGTCTGATTTGTGCAGTCAGTGATGAGGAGGAAGAGCAACCTGAACAGACAGAGGAACAACAATCCACTAAACAAGCCCTCTCAGTCAGATATATCACTGGAAATGCTTCTGAAACAGAATCACAAGGAGTCTCTCTGGATGCTGCAACACCTTCTGAAACACTTTCAGTAACTGAAATTTATGAGTTAAATACTGATCATTATACATGTTTAAACTCTATTTCTTTGAATGCAGCAGAATCCAGTAATGAAGCAGTTAGTGATGAGGAAGAAATGTACAAGAAATTGTTCAGTGACTTGGAGAAGAAGACTCATGCTCTAGATGCAGTCAACAAGGAAAATCCTTCTCTCAAAGAAACAATCACTCATTTGGAGGTTGGTATCACCAAGAAGGATCTTGAACTGGCAAAGGTGAAAGATGAACTCAAAGAAGCGACTCTAGCAATCAAGTGGATGAATACCGACACAACTAAACTCAAAGAGATTGTGTCACTGGAAAAGTACAACAAAAAGGAAGGTCTAGGGTTCAAGAAACAAGTGAAGAAACACAAGCCAGTGAAGAAGAAAGAAGTTGTCGTTGTCAAAGAGAAGAGTTCAGATGGCAAGGAATCCAGGAATTTCACAGTCACCACTTCAGAGTCCAGAATAAGGGGATGCATTTGTCATTATTGTTTCTCACCAGGACATATTCGTCCATTTTGTGAAAAACTCAGTAGTGACAAAATGTTGTACAAAATGAGCCACAGCACTCCAGGGAACACCTCCAAGAAAAAGGTAGAATTCACCAAAAAGGAGTGTAGAATATGGACTCCGAAAGGTAAACTTATGTACAAAGCAGTATACACTTCTTTAAATGCTAACATTTCAGGTTCATGGTACTTTGATAGTGGATTCTCTAGGCACATGACTGGAACTAAAGAATTTCTATCAAACTACCATACACTCAATGGAGGACGTGTAACCTATGGAGGAGGAGCTAAAGGCAAAGTGGTTGGACGTGGAACACTCAGTATTGAGGGACTTCCAAAACTTTCAAATGTCTTACATGTTGAAGGATTGGGGTCAAACCTCATCAGTATTAGTCAATTGTGTGATGATGATCTACGGGCTCAATTTGATAAATACTGTTGTTGTGTGTTTGATAATCAAAATCATTGTGTACTGACAGGTTCCATATCAATGGATAATTGTTATCAAACAGGTGACACCATCTCAAGCAAGAGCTCAAGAGTAAGTGAACTAGAGCTGTGGCACCAGAAACTAGATCACACAAACTTCAAAAATCTGAAGCTGCTCAACAAGTACAATGCCATAAGAGGAATTCCTGATCTCAAGATCAAGGACATTCCTATATGCGGAATGTGCCAGAAGGGAAAGCAAACTAGAGTATCACACAATGTGTTACAACCCGTTGGTACCACCATTTGTTTTGAACTTGTACATATGGATCTTATGGGTCCTATAGAGGTAGAAAGCCTAGGTGGTAAATATGTATTTGTGTGTGTTGATGATTTTTCAAGATACACTTTGGTGTATTTTTTAAGAGAAAAATCTGGTCTAGAATACATGCATGTGTTTGGATGTGTTTGCTATGTCCTAAATGATAGAGATCATCTAGCTAAATTTGATTCAAAAAGTGATTTGAGTTTGTTTATGGGATACTCTAATAACAGTCATGCTTATAGAGTATATAACTTAAGAACTCGAACCATTATTGAATCTGTAAATGTGGTATTTGATGACTTTGCTGATCTCCGCAGTAAAACAGCTGAAGATGAAGTTGATGATCTGATTGCTGAAGGAGAAACAACAGGAGGAGACACTACTGCCACAGATGCTCCAGATATAAACAGTCCAGTATCAAGAGAAGAGGGTGTTGAGCCAAGTGTTACCACATCTGACTCAATACTTCCTACAGAGAGCACAGAAGCTGAACTGCAGCCAACTCATGATGTCTGCAGAAAGGAACCATCAAGTAGAATCCAGAAAAATCACCCATCGACTCAAGTTGTAGGAGATATCTTTGATGGGATAAGGACCGGAAGAAAAGAGAGAGTGAATTACAGAGATATGGTAAGATTTGCAAATTTATCTTCTGAATGTACACTAACTGGAACTACTTGCTTTCTATCTTCAGTCGAACCAAGGAATATTGCAGAAGCACTGAAGGATGAGTTTTGGATTAATGCAATGCATGAAGAGCTGAATCAGTTCATCAGGAATGATGTTTGGTACTTAGTTCCCAGACCAAGTCATGTAAATGTGATAGGAACTAAGTGGATCTTCAAAAATAAAACTGATGAAAAAGGTACAGTTGTTAGAAATAAGGCTAGGTTAGTAGCACAAGGTTATACTCAGATTGAAGGTATAGATTTTGATGAAACCTTTGCTCCAGTAGCTAGAATTGAATCTATTAGGTTACTTCTTGCTATAGCCTGTTTTCTTAAAATCAAATTGTATCAGATGGATATCAAAAGTGCATTTCTGAATGGGGTTTTAAATGAGGAAGCATATGTAGAACAGCCCAAGGGTTTTGAAGATTCTGCCAAGCCTAATCATGTTTTCAAGCTTAAGAAGGCATTGTATGGTCTTAAACAAGCTCCTAGAGCTTGGTATCAAAGACTCACAGACTTCTTACTTGAAATACAGTTCAACAGAGGAGAGGCAGACAGAACCCTATTTGTTAGAAGAACTAATAATCATATCATTAGTGTTCATATATATGTTGATGATATTGTTTTTGGCTCTACTTGTGCTAACCCTTTTCAGTTTTTTGTAGATTCTATGTCTCACACTTTTGAAATGAGCATGGTAGGAGAGTTGAATTACTTCCTAGGACTCCAAATCAAACATACAGGTGAAGGAATTTTTGTAAATCAAAAGAAGTATGATCTCAATCTGGTCAAAAGGTTTGAGTTGGAGTCAGCCAAGCACATGAAAACTCCAATGGGTTCCAGCCAAAAACTGTCCAAGGATGATGTTGCAGAAGATGTTGACAGCACCCTTTACAGAAGCATGATTGGAAGTCTTCTGTATCTAACAGCAAGCAGGCCTGACATTATGTTTAGTGTTTGTGTGTGTGCCAGGTATCAAGCTAATCCCAAAGTCACTCATCTTAAAGCTGTGAAGAGGATTATTAGGTATGTTGCAGGTACAGTAGACTTAGGGATTCAGTTTTTCAAAGACACTAATACAGATTTGATAGGTTTTAGTGATTCTGATTGGGCTGGGGATATTAGTGACAGAAAAATCACCTCAGGTGCATGTTTCTTTTTGGGGAATAATCTGGTTTCTTGGTTTAGTAGAAAGCAAAATTGTGTATCTCTCTCAACAGCTGAATCAGAATATGTAGCTGTTGGAGGATGTTGTGGTCAACTAATTTGGATGAAACAAATGTTGGGGGATTATGGGTTAACCAGTGGCACCCTGGCCATATATTGTGATAATTCAAGTGCTATTGATATTTCAAAAAATCATGTTCAACACTCACGTACTAAACACATAGATATTAAACATCATTTTATTCGTGATATAGTTGAGAAAAATATAGTGTGCTTAAAGTACATTTCTACACAAGATCAGCTGGCTGACATCTTTACGAAGGCATTAGATTATGAGAGGTTTTCTAAACTCAGAAAATCTCTCGGGATGTGTACCCAATAAACATGTCCTGAAAAATGTTGCAGCACCGCATCAAACATCTTAAGCTGCAACATAATTTACTGAAGCTCAGCTTCTTTAAATAATGACTTCACTGTGATGAATTATTTTTCTAAATAAGTAACTGGAAGTCTTTCACCTTGAAACGTGATCATGCTTCATGTAAACATTTGGGAAATAATTCCACTCACATAAGTCAAACTCCTCTATTTTGATAGTCATATCTTAGTAACTGAGGAACCTTCAAACTGAACACTTGATCATGTTCCATGTGAATTGTTTGACTTGAAAATAAGAGTTTAAAAAAAAAAAAAAAAAAAAAGGATATATATATAAAATCTATGCCTGTTAGCCAATTCTTATTCTCACTATTAATCATTAATAAATATGTTTTTTATTTTTGTGAATATTTCATGAGTGCTACGGTTTTTATTTCTATTTTTATTGAATTATCCCTATTTATATGGGTCATGGGGTACATGGGTTAGTCTTTCATTTTCCACTAAGTCCACTCCTTATTGTGCCATTTGTCACGGTTTGCTTTAAACTGCCAAAGAAACTTTTATTCTCCTTAATCACACTTTCTCCAAGAAAAACGCACAACACTTATTCACCTTCTCCACTTCAATTTTTTTCTGCAAATTAGGGCTTATAAATTTCGTGCTTCTTTTTCGAAAATTCACACTCAAAAATCAAAAGCACAAGAAGCAATTTTTATCTACTGTATCATGGCATCTCCTCCTAGAAATCCTCTTCCAGCCGCAGTTGGTGATGTCCACAACGATGCTGCAGCACCTGAACCAGCAGACCCAAATCTGGCGGCCATCATCGTTCATCCTGTCAACCTTGAAGCTATGCCGATCAGCTTTATTGAGCCCGGAGACGAGATGAATCCGATTGACCCAGACAACTTCCAGAACGTGGGTCCCTCTTCCAATACATGAAGGATTCCAACTCGCCGGTCCAAGCGCATGAATTCCTTCCCAGATCTGAATGCTACCGGATCACAACGCCGAAGGGGAAGACATTCTCCCAGCAGAGGCAGCAGAGTCGGTCGCACTCCAGTTAGGCCAAACCCACCAAGAGGCCTTCATTTGGTTGATGAAGAAACTGATGATGAAGAAGGAGATCCTATTTTTGCAGAACCAAGCCCAAACTCTCTCATCAAGCTCCACTGAGTCATCTTCCAAAGACTCACCTCCACTAGCATCAACTCAGGGGGAGACATTTCAGTCCAACATGGCAGCAACTTCCTCTCAACATCCTGTTTCCGAAGATGTTGCTGCACATGTTCCAGAAGATGCTACTGCACCCTCTGATTCAGCCAATGTTTCTTAGAGTGCTGCTGAGGATGTTGCGCCCTACCAGGATGAAGAAATGCCTGATTTTTCTGGGATGTCTTCTGCAGAGCATGTTGACATTCCCACTGTTGATGCTCAGGAGTTCACCACTACTGAAGAAACTCCATCAGTTCCTCATGCTGACCCCCTGGAAACCCTGGCAGAAGCAGCAGTTCAAGCAGATACAGCACCTTCCCAGGCTGAAGAGGAAAAGAAAAGTGATGACAGTTGGGAAGCGCCCTTGCCTCTTTCCGCAAGAATTTGCCATCCTCAGAGTCAGACAGTGATTCTTCCGAGGTCTCATCTCAGATGGAAGAAGATGCTGCTTCACGTGTTGCATCACCTGAGCCAGCATACATCCCAGGCGAACTTGAAGACTCAGAAGAAGAGGAATCTTCTGAGGTAGAAGAGCTGAAATTGAATGGGAATGATCTGTCAACTACTTTTGAGGTAAACAATGCTTTCAGTACTATCTTTTATTTTGAATCTGATTCAATTTTGAGTCCTCAAATCATGAATTGCCAATTCATTGAGGAGAAGAAAATTTCCAAGGATGAGTTAAACTTTGATAGACATAGGATTACTGATTTTCTTGATCAAAGAAAAATCATTAGTCTAGTTTCAATTTTATGCCAATTTACAAACCTCTTTTTTTAAGAAAAATTCTCCGAACTTTGGCAAAGTTTTTGTGCGAAATTCCATTTTCCTTTTTTTTCTCCCAAAATTATCAACTCTCATTTACAAACTCCTACTGTGACTGATGAGGATAATTATGGTGGTTTTACTGAGGTTTGTAAGACTCTTTCTGGCAATCGTTTGAAATGTTGTCTGCTCACCCCAAAAAATTCAAAGTTTCTCAACTCACTGCATTTTATTTTGTCTTGTTCAGACTCACAGTGATGAATTGGATTCCATCCAAAAATGTCTCTGTGGTTACTAAACCTCATGCAGTACTCATGTACAAATTGGGGATGGGATTACAAGTTGATGTTGGCAAACTTTTCTTTAATAATTTAGGTCATCTTGCCCAGAAAATTTCATCCTCCACTCATTTTCCTTATCCTTCTCTCATCTACTCCATTCTGTTTTCTCAAAATTTGGGCCAAGATGAATCATAATATCTTCACACTCCACTTGGCATGATAACTGTTTCTCAAAATTTTCTCAAGGCTCCTCATGTCCAAGATCTTCCCTGGAATGGAGATAATTTTCTCTCAACTGAATCAGGTCAAAATAATCTTGGTACTGAAGGTGTTGCTCCTCATGTTGACAACACCCCTGACAATCTTGTTTTTGTTCCTAGAGATCTCTTGTTACAACAGCTTACTCACTCTCTAGCTCAGATTACCTATCACCAGTCCATGGTGGAAATGCTCCGAAAAAAAATTGGATGCCAGAGGCAGAGAACATGGAGTTAATGAAGAAGAAGAAAAGAATGAGGGTGAAGCTGAAGGAACAGAGGAAAGCAGCAGCAGCTGATACTGAGGACACTTTGGATATTCTGCTCTAAAGTTATTTTTATGAACAATATTTGTTTTTGTTCAGTTTGCTAGGATTGCACTATTATTGTTATTTGCTATATTGGTTATCATATTCAGGGGGAGTTCAAGCAATGACTCAGGGGGAGTTAAGCTAAAATTTAGTTTTGATCAGAAAGTTAAAAAGGGGGAGTTTGAAACACGTGAGCGTGGATTATCTTCACATGTTGTTTTTAACTTTCTTATTTTCTAACTAAATTTTAGTTATGGAATAAATAGTGCTTAGTGGGTTAAGTATAGTGCTTAGTGGCTAAGTAGTGCTTAAGTGGGTTTAATTGTGAATATTATTCTAACTCCTTAAACTAACCCACTAACCCACTAACCCATGTTCTTGAGTGCTCTTGTAGTTGGTTTTCTTGCAGATCATGGGCTGAGGAGTGGATGCTTGGAATGCCTATAAATACCGACTTCAATACTCAAGGAAGATTATCGATTCGACGAGATAAAAACCGAGGGCTGAAGAATATTCACGAGTGTTTTAGAGTGGTTTTAGAATCGGTCGTTTGTACTCCTCATGAGTACATTCTTTACGTACTCCTTATGAGTACATTCTTTACGTACTTCTCATAAGTACATTCTTTGTAGTCTAGATTGTTTAGTATATATGTTTCTAGACTTGGTTGTAAGAATGATCAAGATAGTGATTCATTCATAAGTTCTTTACGTACTCCTCACGAGTACATCTTTGAAATCTAGAATTTTTAATATTTTTCTTTTAGTATCTAGATTTGATTGTAAGAATGATCTTGAAAAAGATTCATTCATAAGGAAGAAGTTTTCGCACCTCTTCTGTTTGTATTCTTGGAATACTGATTTCAATATATTTTTCGTCCTGTAAAGGGCAAGTTCACAAGTCTTTACTTGTGAACATTTTTAATTCTGAGTACTGTCTTTTAATCTTTATATTTCCGCTGCATGTTGTCTCAAGTGTCACAACACTTCAGATAACATCTCTGTATAATACGAATTCGGGACCATAAATTCTTTCAGAGATTTATTTCAAATAGAAAATATGGGCGTATTTTTGGATTGTAAAAAAAAAAAGGGGGTTCCACTTATTAAAAATGATACGGAGTGTTCAGTTTTAATTTATTTTCAAATGGAGGGGTAGGCCTCATTAACACTACATTTTATCTAAGAAGAGAAGTTTTTGTTGGGCATCCATACAAAGATTGCACAAAGCAAATGACAGCAGATTTCAATAATAATAGATTATTGAAGAGATCTACATACATGCAAAATAAGAAACAATAAAGAAGATTAAAGTATTCACTGCCATGATTAACTAAATAGTTGGACTTAATTTGATGTTTGGTATCCTCAATAAATTGTCGGGTCGATCCGTCAAATTATATGATCATGTCTTATTTTGCCTTATCTTGGCTTATCTTGCCTTCTAATGAGTTTTTTTTGTTGGACGTTTCAAACTCCAATAAAATAATTGAATTTCATTAGATTATTTAATATTATCTTGCCAACCAAACGGGGCCTGAGAATACAACTTAGTCTTCATATTCTACAATACACACCAGAGATTCCACATACGAAACTACCAACACCACCAGAGTACCACCACCACAACCACAGGTATATCAAGGTTTCTCTATATGTCTTCACTCGACCCAGTTTCATCCAGAAACCCACAAAGGGAAGCACAGAGTAAGCACTCAAAGCTTATACACTCGCCAAAATCATATCTTATACCTCACAACAGAAGAAAATGGGGATTTAGGTTAAGTGTAGGTTAATTTATGTGTCTTATCCTCTTTCATTCTGTACACCCAATATATATAGGCCTCCAGTCAAATGTAGTCGGTGAAGGCTGTACTGGAAAGTCAAAGTCAGCCATGTACCATGGCATTTGACTTCCAGTAAGACTAGTAAGTACAAGGAGGAAGAAGACAGACAGAACAACGGCATGGAGAGAATTATGGTTGCAACAAATGAAAGAGAGAGATAAGTATTTAAGTGAGGAATTCTAAGGTCAGGATTAACCAGATTAGATCCAACGGATGAGATCAAATGTTATCCTATTGGCATGGTGGTTGATAGATCAAGGTGGAATGGGCTTACAGGCCCATCAAATCATTTGGGCCACATTTTGCAACTTTTTGATCGGATCTATAATTTCAAAGAAACAACCAATTCAAGCCCATTTAACAGTTACCATCAAATTCTGGATTAGTGTGTGCATTTGTTGTTGTAACGGCCCAATTCTACTTAGTGTTAGTTTCCAGAAACAACTTTGTTTTTGGGCTCAAGATTTATGTGTGTGCTCGGTAAGATAGATTCAAATCATGGTCAACACTAGGGGTGGTAAACGAGATGAACCGTCTCGAAAAAAGCTCGAACTCAGACTCGAGTTTTTCGAACTTGGACTCGAGTTTTTCAAACATTTACACTAAAATCGTAAAAGTTTAGGACCGCCTCCGCCTCGGAGACCGATTAATCGGCTGCTTCGGCTGATTTTTAGAGCACTGATATATACTATAAAATTGCAAGACTACCCTAGTAGTACCAAGAGCCTCTTTCGCAAGAAAAAGAACACTGCAACGCAAAATTGAATTCTAATTAAAGACAATAGACGAAGATGCATTTTCAATCATGTAAAAGAACTATATTATTACATTAATCACTAGATTAACAAAATATGAATCCATAGTATTTCTTTGACAAGTAACACACAATTAGTAGCATTAATTAATATTTAATATTAGAATTTGCACTAACAAAAAACCCCCAACTTTTTCGAAAATATAATAGTTCTAATTCCTTTTAAAAAATTTATTAAAATCGGAGGGCGTAGTGAAAAAATAGAAACTTTCGGATTAAAATCAGCATAAATCTAAAATTTCATTACAATTTGAACTTATAACCACGGTTTATGAGATGCTACATCCGTTGAAATACAGCGAGTGGTTTAAATCGTAGATCTATAGAATTAGCTATCCACTAAATACACATGTCTATGTCTTATATTATGTGTAGATCTATGGTTTAAAATCACCCGATATATTTAAACGAGTGGAACATTTATAAAATCCAAAACCACCTACATTTAAGTAAAATAAAATAAAACAATGAGCTGGAAAAAGTGGTGGCTCTCATTGAATAGTATTTAAGAAACAGAGAGTATGACGTGGCAAAATCCATCTTATCCAAAAAAGGATTTGTCTACTTGTAACTTTTACCTCATGCGGGAAACGTGGCCGCACTATGTTCGGCCACGTAGACGAGTTTTGTTTATTAATATTGTAGAGTTGTTGAGAGGCTGGGCTTTTTTAAAGTGACAGCTGCCGAAAACAAATGAAGACAAGAATTACCGACATTGCCCCTTCATGGATTCATGCACATTTGGTCAAACAAAACAACATAGCCAATTGACAATTTCAAGAATGACTTAGTTTGACACGATTCAAATCTTCAATTTAAACAACTTATTTTCTTTCTTTTTTTATAATTTGTTTGATTATTTAAATTAATTATATTGGTACAAATCAAATATTTGATGAACCCATTACGTAAATATAATTTTTAGTGAAGTTTTGATTACTGAATTTAATTAGATTTATTGATATATTATAAATCTTTACAAGATGCATGTCATGATTACTACATTTATTTCCACTATGTAGCTGGCACCAAACGCAGTCTACGTTATGTTACATCGGGTAAAATATATCAGGTACATCTTTATTATTTATATATCCACAAATATACATATGCACCCATATTGATGTGTGTTGATCAACAATAAATGTCTTTCATGTGCAATTTTTACCGGATGTAGCATAAAAATAACGGAAAAATTACAATTTTCGTCCCTCAATTTGCACCAAATTTACATTTGATCTCCCGTGTTAACAAAAAAATATTTGGTCCCTGATGTTTCCAAAATTTAGCACTTCGTCCTTTCCGTCAATTTTTTGGTAGTACTAACGGAATCATGTGTGTTTCCGTCACTGCTTTAACTGACGAACTAACGATAAATTGACGGAAATGACCAAAAATATTAAATTATTCAAACACATGGGACCAGATGTGTTTTTTATGAGGAACCAAATATGAAATTAACCCAAATTTGAAGGATGAAATTGTAATTTTCCTAAAAATAACCCACAAAAAATGTAAGTGTTAATTATGTAAAGAATTATATTTATTATTTATTTGATAATTGTATTGATAAGTTCCATTTCGTGCAATAATGAATTATAAATTGAATTGAAAATGTAAAATGTAAACTACATTAAACCAATTTTGTTTGACAAGTTCGACTTAGAAACATAGACAGAAAATTCGAACTCAATCAAATAATGCATCGCACTCTGTTGCTCCATCAAGCGTGAACATAAATAAGTGTTTATAATTGATAGTACTTTGGTTACTCGTACAATTTTTTAATAATATATAACGTTTAAAGTCCGGAATTAGGTGCAACTTTTGATTTTTGACTCTATTGCCAAACATGGGCTTAACTCATTGGAGTTCTCACAATTCGACAATGGGTTTAATATTTTCTTTAGAAGATTACATCACTCTAACTTAAAATAAATATATATATGAAGTGTACAAGAATTAAGACTATATTATATTAACACATTACATCATTAAAAAAATTTAACAATGTCGACCAAGTGAGAGAAAAAAACGATTACGTGTTTAAGTTTCATTAAACTGTCGATAGCTTCTTAACCAAATATTTCCTTCAGTGTAAACACATTCTGCCCATATATTCTTCCTTTTCTGTTTTTAATAATGAAGGAAGTCGCAACAACTGTAAGGTGCACTGAATAAATTTACGCTATTGTATAATAATTTACAAATTGTCCAAGAGACGTAAACTGTATTAGACAAAAATAGTGTTTGCAAACGCTTTTCCAAAATGATTATGAGCATTTTTTGGTTCAAAATCAGTTTTTTCTAAACATTAAAAAGTTCATAATCACTTTGAAAAAACGTTTGCAAACACCACTTAACTTAACTATGTATATCAATATGTCAATAAACTATTTTTTTATTAGATGCCACGTGAAACTTAACAAGTAAATAATAATAAAAATTCATCATAATTCATAAAATTGCACAACAATTAGGAGTGTGAAGTGTGAACTAGCCTAGCTTGGCTGTTTTGGCAGGCTTAAGTTCGAGCTATGCCTCATTGTGTTTGTTTTTTGGCTCGAGCTCAAGCTCAGGCAATTTTGATGAGTTCGTGCTCATTTTGGTGTTTTTTTTTTTTTTTTTTTAAATTGTTAATATTTTTTTATTAATACTAATTTGTAGTATAACGAAAAAAATTATAAAATAATCAAATTTAGTTATATATATAATTTATATATTTCAATTTTTTCTGTTGTTTTTATGTTATTATTATATTTTATATTATTCTACAGTATCTAATAATATAGATAATTTCTATTTAAAATTTAAATACTAGAAATATTTATTATTATAGACTATTTACTATTTAGTTATTCACTAACTAATGAAATAGTTCTATCTTTTTTAAATAATAATAATAATAATAATAATAATAATAATAATAATAATAATAATAATAATAATAATTAAAAAACTGCTCGCGGGCTGTCGAATAACTATAATTGGGCTCGAACTCGAGTTCGAGTCTTCTAAAATTCTAGAAGGTTTTAATAATAAAAAAAGTATCATAACACAAAGGAGTTTTATACTCTTTATCCCTCTAAGTACACCACTACATTGAATAATATAAAAATAAAAAATAGAAAAAACAAAAAAATGATGAAAATAACAATAAGAATAATTTCATAAAGTAATAAATTGTAAATTCATATATAAATTATAATTGTCGATTTCTTTTTTTCAATTTCTTTTTTAACTTTTTCCAATTGACTGGGGCGAGAAACAAGAAAGGGAGGAGAATGGGGTCAGTCAGTTACGGGAGAGAGAGATCTACGTGAAATCGAGTTCGAAAACTGAAACCGAAAATAAAAAATAAAACGGGAAAATTGGTGTTCATCATATAAAAAAGAAAAAAAAAAACAGCAAAAGGAAATGACTAATAATTATAATTAATGATGTGAAAAAATCTAAAAAAAAAAAAAAAAAAAAAAAAAAAAGGGAAAAAGCAAAGTATTAATGTAAAAAGAAGTCAAAATGAAGTTGGCTTCCGGGTGAGGTGAGAGAAACAACACAGTTAATGGAGATCCAGTTCCACCAATTACAACTAAAAACGTGCTTCATTTCCCTACTTATTTTAATAACCTTCCAAAACTCTCTCTCTCCTCACACATATATATATATATTTAAAATATATATATATCCCTATAACCCCTCAAGTAATCCCCCTAAATTCTCTTCTCCTGAACAGAAAAAAAGAGAAAAAATCCAACATAAATTCATCAGCAAAACCTCTTTGAAACCAAAAACTCCAAAATTATTATATGAAATTTTATCCAAGTATGTACAGTATCGATGCTAATTACGCCGCCGCCGCAGCGCCGTCGTGGACCAGGGAGGAGGACAAAATCTTCGAGAGAGCTCTGGTGGAAATTCCCGACGGAGTAAACGACCGGTGGCGGAGAATCGCTCATTTTCTTCCGGCAAAGTCGCCGGAGGAGGTGAAGGACCACTACGATGATCTGCTGGATGATATTCACCGGATTGACTCGGGCCTTGTTGAGCTGCCGTGTTATTCGGATGACTCGGCTTCGCTCGGGTCGGGTATGCCGGGTCAGATCTCTTTCGGGTCACCGTCGTCTGGGAATCGGAGCCGACACTCTGAAGTTGATAGAAAGAAAGGCACCCCTTGGACCGAAGATGAACACAGGTTTTTTTTTTTTAATTTCTTTTTTAATCGAATTCTATTTACAATTCATAATTGTCAAATTTAAGGGGTAAATAAAAATACAATTATTCAGTAATTTTTTCTTTTATGGAATCATTAAATAAGTTAATTAGTATTTTGAATTAATTAGGTTTCAATCATAAGTTTATTAGCTCTGTTTCTGGTTGTCTTCGGATTTTGAATCCAGAGAACCTTTTCGTTTGAATTTGCTATTGAAGATACCGTAAAACGAGTAAATTCATCCGCGAGCCTGTTTATTCAATTTCGACAGAACGAATAAACGGAACGAGTATATCCATTTTCGAGTTCTAAATCTGTGCGTTTGAACGAGCCTTTGATAATTTAATTACTATATTAATTGCTATAAGTTTATGCCGAGATAAAAAAACACCGATCGAAATAGCAATAATGTAAGTGGAAATAAAGATTTTAGCTCGTTTACAAGACTTCGTTCGAGTTGGAATAGCTTTTGAAGTACCGACGGAACCAACTGATAATTTTATTTGCAAAATTCGTTGTGGGAGCTCTATTTCAGAACTATGTAAATCTTAAAGATTTACGTTAGATTTTTTTTTATTTAACGTATATTATAACAGACGTACGGAAAAACGAAGAGAATCGGGTATATAATGTAGTAGTGCAAACAATATTATGATCATGGGAAAAATTATGATACAAGAAGCAAATTGCCATTTCAGCACTTGACCAAAAATTGTAACAACTCTTTGTGTTGATAGTAATAAGTAGATGAATTGATTTTTGTCTGTATTTTGTTTTTATTTTTTTGCAGGTTGTTTTTAGAAGGGCTACACAAATACGGGAAGGGTGACTGGAGGAGCATCTCGAGGAATGTGGTAGTTACACGAACTCCAACGCAGGTGGCTAGTCATGCTCAAAAGTATTTTCTCCGACAAAATTCGGGCAAAAAGGAGAGGAAAAGATCGAGCATTCATGATATTACGACTGTGACCGATACGTTGACAGTGCCTGTAGCTCCGAATCTCCATAATCAAGACGGGTTTCAAGATTTTGGTTTTCACATGCCTTAGATGAAAGACTTTAGGAAATTTGGATTAATTCTGTTTTTGTGTATATATTTTAAAAATATATAGTTTAGCTTCCTGGATGGATGTAGTAGCAGGTGAATTTGTAAATTCACATTTAATTTAGGGAGTTTGGTAGGGTTTTTTTTTTTTTTTTTTCTTCAGTTGCTTAGGTTTTTTTAGGTGTAAATTCTATCTTAGTTCTAGTTTGGGTAAAATATTGGTTGGTTGGTTGGTGTTATGATATTATTCTTTTGTTGGAGTTAATTATCTGCCTAGCTCATATTTTCTTTAAGATATATGTTGAATTAAGTTTAGAATATTCAATTCAATTATTTAGAAAGATCGTTTTAGTTACATCATACATGGTTCATCGATGTTGGTAGATTATTAAATAAGGTAGGATTTACTACAATTGAGAGTAAATATCATCCATGTTAAGGGCAATTTTGAAACATCCATGAACGCAAATTGTCTTTCAAATTAGGTTCTTCACACATGTTTTCGTCGCGCTACCCTAACTGTTCTTCGTTAAATTCCATCGTTTCAGATTAGGTTCTTCACACCTGTCTTTATTGCGCTACCCTAACTGTTCTTCGTTAAATTCCATCGTTTCAGATTAGGTTCTTCACACCTGTCTTCATTGCGCTACCCTAACTGTTCTTTGTTAAATTCAATCATTTCAGATTAGATTTTTCACACCTGTCTTCATCGCGCTATCATAACTATTCTTCGTTAAATTTCATCGAAGTGTTCATCGCGCTACCCTAATTGTTCTTTGTCAAATTCCATCGAAGTTTCGCCAAGCAACAACACACAAGCAAATATACATAGCAACCACACATGCGCACAATATGAAGAATTGTTTTGTGATGATGATGGTAATGTTGCGGTGATGTGCGCACGATAGATTTAAAATTATTTCTTCAGCTTATTTTAACTAAGTTGTGTATCTAAGCTATGCAAATAAGCTTTCTAATATGTCTAACTTCATAATAAAATTACATGAAAAACATTTTTTTTCCCTAAACTTCTGCTCGTTAATATAACTAAGCTCTGTAAATAAGTTTTCTAAGTTGTCTATGTAAGTTGTGTATGTGTTGTGGAATGCATCTAAACTTGTTTCAGTTTTTTCTTCAGTTTATTTTAACTAATTTGTTGATTATTAATATAACTAATTTGTTCCTTACTAATATAACTAAGTTGTGCAAATCACCGCGTCGTCATTATTTTTAGTTTTCCTAGGTAGTTCCGTTAGAAGTACTCCAGACCTAACGTCAGATCCAGAGCGCGAAAACGCACAAAGACTTTTAGCAAAAAGACAAATTAAATTCATCTGTCCTTGTAGCTATAGAGAATATTTTGAGGGGCTTCCAGCTAATTTCCCCACAAAACAAAGAGGTCCATGCCTATAAGCCCCACTGGAAGGCCCGTCCTTGTAAACCTGTAAACGAGGACGACCTCGCGAGCTGATACAGAACTCGGATAATGGCGAGAGGGCAGGTGCATTTATTATTCTGACAAGTGTTATTCTGACAAGTGTATTTATTGCTATGACAGCCCTAACACAAGCATTTAAAGCATGAGTATCCGACGACACTGGACATGCCTAAAACAACGATTAGACGATTATGTGATGATGACAGTCTAAATTATCACAAGACGTGTGAAAAATAGGCAAAAACAACGATTTAAGTGGCGATTGAGACTGTCAACCTAGTTTTGGGGGCCCTTTGGAATCGAATGAGGATTCCATCCCATTCACAAAGGGGTGATGAGACTTGTGTACACGAAGAAGCAAGATCTATCTTTTCAATTACCTACACATATTTTCTTAAAAACGCATACAAATATCCACCGATTTGATCATCAGAGTGCTAACTCCGACTTCAGTCCAATTTTCTTTTTTCTGTACAGACCGACCTCAATTTTTCAGGGTGTTCCGTAGCCGGTCAAACTCCTTAAATAGACCAAGCAATATATCTATTATTGGGGACGAATCACCATGTATTGTACGGATATTTATAATTATTATAATAACTATAAAAAAAGAAAATTCTAAAAAGTCAAAAACAAAATGTATTGAATTGAATATGTTAGATTGACTTTATACCTAATCGAATTTAATTTTTATTTTGGTGCAGTTCGATTGTTTTAAAGAACCCAGATGAACACCCTAGAATTGAAAGAATTAAAATTTATTAATAAATGTAAACCATTTCAACAAACTCAATATAGTATATTATTTTGCAATTTTTTTTTTTGGTTCTTCGAACTTTGGCGCCACGTTCAATGGATCTTTATCTGTAAAGGAGGGACCATCCACTAAGCCCAAAGTACAACCCAACTTGCATCTACCAACTTTCTACCCCATAGTCTCATGAATATATCTTTTATATATATTTATTATTTGAATATTTTGTGCTCACTAATTACACAAGAAAACATGTTATCTTATTTTTTGGGTAAGTTCAAGAAAATACATTATCAGTAGCTATTGATAATAAATTAATAATATCAAAACTTTTCATTAAATACTTATGTTGGTGACTTGGTGATATATTTTATTTTTTGCTCAAATAATTAATTTTTATTGTCGAATTTTTTCATCAAAATATTGGATTAGTGGCATAATTTGTACGTAATAAATGCAAAAAGTGTTTTGATACAAGTTGGTGATTGGTCAAGATTGAGACATTTTTTTGAACACGGACACACGATATTATATTAGGAACTTAAAACCATGGGACGATTATAAAGCTTAGATTGTACAAGAGAGTACACAGAAAAAAGATCTTGATACATATGATAATCTAAAAAACTGGGACAAACTATCATATAACAAAATTTCATCCGTATCTAAGGATGCATATATGACCCCAGTTTAGCTAATACATCCGCTACGTTGTTAAGCTCCTGATAGCAAAAATTAACCACAACTTCTGAGAATTTAGTCAATATTCCTGGAAGGTCGATTAGAAGAGTTGTAGGCAAGAAAGAAAAAAAGATGAGTCTGAGTCTATGATAAGTCGATACATATATCAAGTTCCTTTGATTTTTTAACCCAAAATAGAGAGCCCACATTTCCACTTTATTATTAGCAGTATAACTAATATTCTTTGCAAATACCATTACAAATGCCCCGTGCTATCTCCGATAATACCACCTATGCCTGCTTTTCGGGATTCGGTTCCTCTTAACGAGCTACTATCCTCTTCTTTTTTAGATATGTATTTAACAAAGATTTATAACTAACAACTTAAAAATGAATAAACCTTTAAAGATTAAGCTTAGAAATAAATAGATTTTTTAGACTATAACTTTGAAGTATAAAACAAAATCTAAAATTTAGAAAACAATTTATTCTAAAAAAATTAAAATAAAATTAAAAAAATTGCAAAACAACATTAAAAAGGTATTTCAGAATTAGGTTGAACATGAAATTATTTAAGTAGCCAAAAAACCCACCCTGACTGTATTGCAGGAGGACGATGTAATTATAAAAAAAAAGAGAGGATTTTCATAAATATATCTTACCTCAGGAGCGGTTTGTAATGTAAACTTTTTTTCATTTGTGTGTGAGTAACTAAATTGACATACTTATCCCTTCATAATGAAAGCAAGAAAACAAACAAGAAAAGAATAGTTAAAACACAACTTGTCGCAAATGGCCCCTCAATAATTTGTCTTTTTAGGTGGGAAAAAAAACAAATATATATCAATCATCAAGATAATATATACTCTAAAATCCAACTTTTCAAACCTCCCACATCTCATATTCTCTTCTCTCACTAGACACAATTATTTTTCAATCTCTCTCCCCCATCAATAATGGAAGAAGAAGAAGGCAAGTTTCTTCACATAGTGATGTTTCCATGGCTAGCAATAGGTCATATTCGGCCATTCTTTCGTTTATCCGAATGCTTAGCTCGAAAAGGCCATCGAATTTCCTTCATTTCAACGCCAAGAAACCTTCAAAGAATCGTCAAAGTACCTCGAGAACTATCCCATCTCATAAATCTAATCGCCTTTCCTTTGCCGGAAGTCGAAAACTTGCCTCCGAATGCAGAGTCGTCGATGGACGTACCTCATGTAAAACAGCAGTTGTTGAAAGTGGCGCTCGATTTGCTCCAGCCATGTGTACGTTCTTTTCTTGAGAGAGCAAGGCCGAAACCCGATTGGATTGTGTACGATTACGCTTCTCATTGGCTACCGCCGCTGGCCGAAGAATTCGGCATCTCGAGGGGGTATTTTAGTCTTTTCACTGCTGCTTTCATGTCGTTCTTAGGGCCGACGGATGCTCTGATATTCGGCGAAAAATACGGCAGGTTGACTGCGGAGGACTATACCGTCGTGCCGGAGTGGGTCCCGTTTCCGAGCGACGTGGCTTTTCGTCTTCATGAAATGACCAAGAACATGGAAAAAGGTGATGAAATCATGAAATTCATTTGGAATTTTTATGAATCTGAAGCTGTGTTTTAAATTAATAATAGCAAATTCATCGAGTCTATCTGGACAAATTCTAAGAATCGTGATTTTTGTTTTGTTTTTGTTTTTGTCGATCGGAAACAGATGCAGAGGGCAATGAATATGACTCGGGCACATCGGATTCCATACGCTTCGGCCTCTCTATAAACGGTAGCGAAATCGTGATCTTCAGATCCTACGTCGAGTTCGAACCGGAGTGGTTCGATCTAATTCAACAACTCTACCAAAAACCAATAATCCCAATAGGCGTTTTGCCGATAGAAGATGACGAGAGAGAAGACGAATTCGATAATGACGACACAGAGTGGCCGACTATCAAAGAATGGTTAGACTCACAAAAACAGAATTCAATAGTGTACGTTGCACTCGGAACCGAAGCTACGTTGTCACAAAAAGAGGCTCACGAATTAGCCCTCGGTTTGGAGCAAAGCGGCCTACCTTTCTTTTGGGTACTAAACAGAAACCATCTATCGGAAATGCTCCCGCACGGGTTTATCGAGAGAGTTAAAAACAGGGGAATGGTTTACACAAAGTGGGCCCCACAGATCAAGATACTTAGCCATTCTGCAGTTGGAGGATTCTTGACTCGTTGTGGATGGAATTCGGTAACCGAGGCGTTAGGGTTCGGACGAGTTTTGATATTATTTCCGATTATGAACGATCAAGGTTTAAATGCTAGGCTTTTGCACGACAAGAAAGTGGGAATAGAAATACCGAGAAACGAGAAAGACGGATCTTTCACGAGCGAATCGGTGGCTAAGACTGTGAAATTGGCGTTGGTTAGCGAAGATGGGAGAGAAGTGAGAGAGAACGCGTTAAAAATGAAAGATTTGTTCGGAGATAAGAGTAGAAACAACTCTTGCATCGATAGTTTAGTTCGTCAAATGGTACAAACGAGAGCGAGAGGCTTCATCAAGGAAATTAGAAACGATGTGTAGTTCCAAAAAAAGGGCTTTCGAACTAGTAGAATTTATTTTGCAATGAACGAACCGACAAGTGGCAACTACAATGGTTGTTCCTAGTTACTGTCGATCTCGTTTTGTGTGTACGTTCTAACAGAATGAACCATCTCATCGAGAAAGGAAAACTGTACGAACGATAGCTTAAAGAAAGTGAATTTGGATTTACAAAGGGCTACTACGTACTTTATATATAGTAGAACAAAAAACCACATACCTCTATACAATAAGATCAAAGCCTAAACCAGAGTTACGTTGCACAGTCGGGTTAACTTTTTTAGTGTCTTAGTGTTGTAGACAAGCCACGTACTTCAAATCTTATTAGCATCTTCATCTTCACCCTTCTGATAACAAAAACGAAACGAAAAAATCAAGAAAACGAGATGTATCTTGAAATGACGGAGAACACAATTTATAAGCCGTTACCGAAGCTGCTCAGAAACCAACAAATTCTAAATATTGAATTAAAATGATGGTATTCTATTCAAATTCTGTAGAGTCAGTGAGGAAGCCAGTGTAGGGCCGGGGGCCATGCCCCCCCGAGAATATTTAAACTCATCCTGTAACAGTATCATACGCTGCGCCACTCTTGAAACAATCATTGTTGCAATTAATTTCTTTAAACTATTTTTTTTTATTTAAAATTATTTATGTATATTCGGCCCCGCAGCGATGAATTCCTAGCTCCGCCACTGTCCAGTATATGTAGAAACGGAATTTGCACAATAAATAAAAAATATGCAAAAGGAACATATAATGTAATAAATGAATATTACAGTTGAGCAGAACTCAAATTACTTAAGTATAAAATTACTTTTCCATAATTTTGAGATATATTTTTTTTTTTTAAAATAAAAAAAAAATATATTCTATTTACCTGGTTAGATTTGGCCTTGTCAGTTTTTTCTTGCTCCGCTGCCTTCTTCTTTTTCAGCTTCTCCATCCTCTCTCTCTCCATTTTCTTCACCGCAAGAAAAATATCAACACAGGAAATTAATAATTCAAATTAAGTATTTTAGAAAATAAAATAATTGAAAAAAAAAAAAGACCTGTATGTAAACTGTTTCCATAGCACGCTCTTTTCGCTGAGTATGCGGCCTTTGTCCTCGCTGAAATAGCGGCGGCTCGAAGCCGCCGGCGATCGCCAGTTGCCTTCTATGAAACGACACCGTCCGCTGCGCCAAACGACAGATTTCATCACCATTTTTCTTTCTTTACTGCTTCACGTGATTTCTTTTTCAATATATATCTACTGTGGAAGATGGCACGTGGGACTGTGATTCCGTGTCGCCTTATGGATACAGGTGGATGACATAATCAATGTTTTGAAACCCGGACCGGACCGGCCGGTTCGACCGGTTCAACCGCGAACCGCTGCCTTGTCCGGTCCGGTTAAGACTATAAACTCGAAAATTGCAAAAAACCGGTTCAATTGATATAAACCGGTTTTTTGACCGATCGGACCGTCAAACCGGAAACCGCCTGAAAACCGGTTTTTTGAAAAATGATTGTAGATCTGATATGCACGATAGTGGAGGAAGTAGAAAAAATCGAGAAAAAAAAAAAAAAAAAAAAACTCAGTCAAAATCGCTGCTGGACGAGGCGGAGGGCTTGGGTGGCGTTAGTCAGGCTGTGCCCTGACTCCTAGATCTTGGACTGAGATCTGCAATGGTGGCTTGTGGTGGTGATGATTGAGAGGTAGGTGGTGATGAAAAGAAGAAGAAAAAGACCAGAATAAAGAGAGAAGAAAAAAGGCTCCAGGGTTTGGGAATTAGGGTAGGTGGCGGCTGTGTGAAGTAGAGAGAAGGGGATTAATAAATAAAAAACACAAAAAAGAAAATCTAAAATTAAATATAAAGAAACAATATTGAAAAAATTAATATAAACATAAATTTAAATTATTTACTGTAAATAAATTAATTTATAACTCTTGAATATAAGTTTAGTGGTGAATAAGTTTATTAAAATACACTTTTAAAAGATGATAATATTATAATTACTTATAAATAAATAAAAATAGAAATATAAGAAAACCCGGTCGGACCCCGGTTGAACCGGTTCAACCGTGACCCAGTAAGCTAACCGGTTCTATGTCCGGTCCGGTTTTCAAAACATTGGACATAATACATTTTAATGTTTAAAAAAAATTATTATTTTTTTTAATTTTTTTTTTAATTTCAAATCAATATAGTAAATTATAGTAATGCGTAGTTATTTTTTTTTTAACCCATATTTTTAGTCGATCAATTATACACACACATGAATATTGACTTATACAAAAGAAATTCATAAACCCCAACAACAAAAATTTACAAATTTCAATATTTATATTATAAATCACCCCAGAACTAATAAAATACAATCGAAAATACACAAATATATGCATATGTGACTACATGTTATAATAGTAATGTATAGTAATTAATGTACAATAATGTACAGTAATGTATACAGTCTGTTGAACAAAGCGGATGTAACTTGAACCAAAAAATTTGACACCTTCAAAGAAATGATCAATGACCTTCATTAAGTTGCAATTGCAAAATCAAAACAAAAACAATATTTTAGTGCAAATCAACAAAAAATAAAGAAACATCCTCAAAAAACAACAAACAATAAGAGATCGAGAGAAATAAATCTGAAAATATAAAAATGAAAATATAAAAATAAAAAAATTATATAAAAAATATAAAAATAAATCTGAAAATAAAAATGAATGAAATTGACATCAAATATAGATCCCAGCGTGAGGAATCCAACGGTGGGTAGCCTGTCAAATTCCGACTGGCGAAAAACAAATTACACCTCTGGTAAGACCACCGTTGTCAAAATACACCGACTAAAAAAAATTGCAGAAATAGATTCATCACTCCAAACTGAATGAAATACCCACCAAAAGAAAGACCTCGACGAGAGGAATCCAACGATAGTTGAACCATCGAATTCCGACCACCGGAGAGAGAGTTATGGCTCTGGGAAGCAATATCGCCGGTTATAGACCTTGGGGGCGGGATTTGGATGTGGGAATTGAGAGAGGAATATAAAGACCGATATAAGTTGGCTAGGGTTTATAACAGATTTAAAAGAGTATTTTGGGTACTTTAGGGTGCGCTAGGGGGTATGTCAAATTATTATCCAAATGGAAAGAGTTTGCACTTAGGTGTAAACAATATAGTAGTCAATATAAACAACATAGTAATTAATTATATATATTTCGAAATGAAGGATCTCTAAAATAATCCCTTTAAAATTATTTCCAAATAGTAAAATAATAAATTGAGTCTATTATTTAAGGGGCTCTCTAAGGAAAAACCCCTCAAACATTTAATTCTACTATATGAGATAAGTCCATACTTCTTTCACATACTTTCAAATTTCAAAATTGTGCTTCCGATATCGTCTTCCCACTACTCTTAACCTTATATTTGGTTTTATTTTGTTTTCTAAAATTAATTTTTATTTTAATTTTATTTTTTTATAATTTTTATTTTTTATTTTTTTATATTGCTGGTAATTGTTTTTCTTTTTTCTCGTTTTTTTTTAACTTTTTTTCCACTGTCACGTATATTAATCGACTATCAACTAAGGCGCAGCCTTAGTCGATTTAGTAACTGACTACAAAAATACTTGTTGATAATGACCTTGACTACTAAATATAACAAAACAACCGTGATGCTGTTAATGAAACCAAACACGAGTCAATAAAAAAATAAAATCAAACAACCAACCGCAGAAAATAACAAAAAACAACTACATAAAGAAAACAAAACTCAACTATTTCTTACAAAGAATAAATATACAAAAAATGTAATTAATTTATAAAAATTGGATGATGAATTAACAATGACATAACAAAAATGCACCATTACTACTATGCCCCCACAACTTGTGGCAAAATAAGTACTCAATAAACAAAAATCAGAAAATAAATTAAAAAAATACAGTCGATTAACATTAATCGATTACTAAACATAACCGATTAGCATTAATCGACTATCAAATGTAGTCGATTAAGGATCCAATATTCACGGATTTTCTCTGTCTGCGCGATATATCCAAAAATTTATAGATATGCTCCCCATCGTCACCACGCCATCGCCACACCACATCATCACCATCCTCCACCATCAATGTCGTCATCCACTGAAATTTAAAACCGTTAATTTTGTTGTTTTGATTGATTTTGATTACACGGACGACGAATGTATGGTCGAATCCACCATAACGCAGCCGGAGAACAACACCATGACACGGTCAAGCGCCGCCTTAAACACTACTGCCGTGAAGAAATATGCAGCTTCGAAAAAGATTGAAGAGAAAAAAAAATCAAGAAAACGTGAAAAAAGAGAGAGTTGAGAAGAAGAGAGAACGACGTCGTTGTCGAAACATCGCGTCCTATAATCAAGAAGAGCCGTTGCCATCTCGCCGGAATTAAAAAGCGGCAACGGCGGCACAGTGAGCAAAAACCAAAGAGAGAAAATGAGATCTATGATTTGGATGTGCGAGATAGAGAGAAAAAGAGAAGATGAATGTGACTAAAAAAAATCAATGTACAATATAAGGGTAGTATTGACATTTAATGTTTAAAGATTAGCTACAACATAATCTAACGGGGTTTCCTCAAATTATTTTTTTGAGAAAGTTCTACCTAACATCATTTTATAAGGCGGCGGTTATATGCAAGCTCATTTTTTTTTTATTAGTTCAAGACCTCCATCATAAAAATATTAATTTACCCTTAATAAAATTTAAAATTAAATGAAAAACACAAACATTAAAAATAAAAATAAAATCATTTCCTTTGTGCAAGACCAAATAAAATACATAAAGTTCTTTATTTCACGACTTAAAAATCTCTTTCTTCTTTACAAACCCACCAAGAAATCCTACACATCAAAATTATAAAATACATACCAAACATTCACGATGGAACCATAAAACAATGATATGGTGGTTTACAAGGGTGGAGAACACAATGAAATATGTTTTAATCGTTTATTTTTGCTTTTGGGTCGTTTTTTTTTTGGGAAAAAAATTCGACGATACAAAATATCGGTCTGCAAATACCGATTTTTGTTACTAAAGTCGGTAACCACATTCCGATTATTTTAATAAAAGTCGGTACTTGAAAACCGACTTTTGTAGTAAAAATCGGCATGACAACACCGATTTGTTTTTGTATTATCGTATTGTCGTACCGACTTGTACTACAAAAATCTGTTTTTAAATACCGATTTTATTATCTGTGTTTTTTAAGACCGTTTTCTCATACTTTCGTGCATCAACCTAGGGGATTGATGGAGAATTATTCAAATGAATTATCTAACGAATAAATATTTGAGACACGGAAAACTCTACTCGATTGGGTTAAAGGAGTGGTAGACGCTACCGAATGGTGATAAACATTTTCGTTTCAAATATTTAAAAAATATCAATTAACCAAATATATAATGTATTATTTAGAAGAAAAAAAATCCAACAAAAATCGGTATCCGAAAACCGATTTTGTACTCAATAATCGACATTAAAACGCCGATTTTGACTTGTAAAGTCGACGTTGTGTCGCCGATTTGGTTAACAAAAATCGGCATTATGACGCCGATTTTCGTGTACAAAATCGGTCTGGATAAACCGATTTGGGAAACCAACGAAAAAAATAAAAAAAACCAATTTCAGTCTCATTCTTTTTCCAAAATCGGCCAAATCATTGCAACCCAACAAGAAATAAGCATAGATTAATGTTTGTTCATACATATTTATAAAGAATCGATGTTCGATTAATGTTTTCGAATTTACAAATAAAAATTTAGTAAAAAGGACATCGATGCTCGATTAATATTTTCGAATTTACAAACAAAAGTTTAGTAAAAAAGACTTACTTGTTGGTGGTGGTGCGGTGGGTGGGTCGCTGGTCATCGTCGGTGCAGTGGAAGTCTCGCTGGTCGGCGTCGCGGCGACAGTCGTGATTTTTATTTTTATTTTTATTTTTATTTTTATTTTTTTTTGGTCTTGAACGAATTAAAAATAGGATTTATTTGTATTTGAGTATTATTTGTGGATAAGGGTATATTTGTCATCTTTGGTCTTGATGTAATAAAATTAGATTTATTTACGGGCTTGAACTAATAAACTACTTTATATGGTTTTGAACTAATAAAAAAATGGGCTTGCATATAACCGCCGCCTTTTTCTAAATGAGGCGGGTCTTGCTAATTTTTCCATATTTAAATATAGAGATTTCAGCAAAAATAGCAATACCAATAATAGTGCTAGGTGAGTCTCTATAGATAATATTTTTTCTTAAATTTGAGATTTAATTTGAAAACTTTGGCAAAATTATCTGTATGTTCTAGTAATTTATTTTTGGTTACTATTAACGACATTATTTTAATATAAGTGATTCATGTTCAATTATTTTTTAAGGATTGTTTGAGAAAGCACCCCAATATGACTTTTACAGGTAGTGTAGACTCAAAAATATTTCATTTTCTTGAGATAAATCCAAGAGGGCAGGGTTGTTCGACAGATGCGGAGTCTAAGAAAGAGACCCTCGTTTGAGTATTATAGTTTTTGATCGTCAAGATATTGTAGTATTTTGAAACTTTTATCGGTTTAAGTTAGGGGTGCAAGTTGGAACGGAAATTCCAATTTCCGCCGGTTCCGATCCGAAAATTTCCGATTTTGGAACAACTTTTTTCATTCCGACTTCCGAAATTCCGATTTCCGAATTTTTCCGATTTTTTTGGATTGGAATTGGAATTATACAAAATAAATTTGGAATTTCCTGTAACACCCCACCTTTCCAAAACCCGAAAATCCTAAAACCCGGGATTAATATTCCTAACTCGAGAACCCTTAGGAAATATTATTACGTGATTATATGCATTACGTGAATTTAACTATACTACTTACGTGAATAATTACATGTGTTATTACATGTGTGATTTATATGATTTAAATTTCCGTAAATTGAAATACTATGGAATTTCGTGATTTACGTGGTTTATGTGAATAATTACGTATTTTATTTGTTTGATAAAATTTCTTGGTAAATTATGTGGAATATACATATATATATATATATATATATATATATATATATATATATATATATGTATACCTATATGCACACGTACATACATGCATGCATACGTATACATACATATATACTAATGTTTGCATTATACATTTGAATATATATATATATATATATATATATATATATATATCCGAAAATATGTGTGTGTGTTCGGATGGTGTGTGTGTGTGTGGGTAGTGTTTATGCAAGTTGTCATTATATTAATAAAATAATTAGTAATAAGCATGCATTTACACTTGACAACCCCTAATCATTTTAGCTAAACCTACACTCAACATTCTTCTTGTAAGATGAAGAGACACCTTCATCTTTTTTTTCCCAACACCTAAACCCCTTACTTGTCTTCCTCTTCTCCTTCCACCGAAGCCATCACCACCATCATCGGCCCTCCTCTCTCCACCTCACTTCCCATTTTCAAAGAAAACCCCAAAAATAAAATGAGAGTTCCTTATTTAACTCTTGCCATAGACTACTCCAAAAATACCATCAAAACCACTTGCCTCCTTACGGGAGATCACAACTCCTCCCTCCTTGAAGCTCACACCATTTCCTTCACAATCAAGGTGGCTTGGTTGGACTTCGGTGCTTGAAAGCCCCCTCCCTTTCGGCTATTTTCTTTCTTCGATTTTAAGGTAAGAAATTCGATTTCTTGCTGCAATTAAGGGACATCAATAGTATTGAAAGGATTTTCATGAAATTTTAAAAGATTGGGGAAGATTTCGAAAATTTAGGGCTTTTTGAAGAAAAATGGAAAAATGAGTGTTCTTGTTAAATTCTTGTTCTTGCATGCATCATCTATGTTGATAGTGGTTAGATACAACATTTATTGGCCAAAAGCCTTAAAAATTTCAGATTTCAAAAAGGGGTTTTCAAGAAAATAAAATTTTTAACTTTTTGTGGTTGCATGTGTAGATTTTCGAAAGTTTGGGCCAAATCTGTAATTTTTGTAAAATCTGTCCGAAAAATGTTTTCAAAACTGTTTTCCAGCAATTTATTGAACTACATTTTCGAATTTAAAGAATTTTTGTAAGAAAAAGTTGATTTGGAAATTCTAGTAGGCTTGCATGTGTAGATCTAGAGATTTTGGGGTAAAATATGTAATTTCCGAAATTTCTGCATAAAGCAACTTTTCAACTTCATTTTCTGCATCTAGTAAAGTGGAATTTCAGATTTGTTAGGGGTTTTCATGAAAAAGTTGATTTTGAACTTCTAGTGTGGTTGCATGTGTAAATTTCGAAACTTTTGGGTCACAACTGCAATTTCCGAAAAATCTCTCATTTTTAAAGTTTGGATCTGTTTTTCAGCAAGTATTAGATAGGAAAAAGTTTTATTTAACAAGTTTTTAAATCAATTAGAGTTATATTAGAGTTTTGGATTTTTAAATTGAAAAAGGGATTTTTCTAGTTTTTATTTCAAGAAAATTTGAAACTTTGTAAAACTTTAAAATAATTTCAGAATCTGGAATTTGAGTCAGTTAGGAGTTCTAGGATTTAATTTGAGAATTTTTGGGATTTGTTTGCTAATATTTCGAAATTAGGATAATTGCATGTCACTTACATATGTTTTGTGCCTTAAGTGTTCATGTTTTGATTTAATGGTCATGAATTATGAATTTTGGTATTTTTGCACTTTGATTTGCTGCTGGATGTGTTTAATGGCTGTGAGGAATTGATTGAAATGGATTATTACCTAGAAGTGGTAATAAGTCCATTTAATGAGAATTGAAAAAAAGGGTATTTGTTCCTAAGTTTATTTGATGAGTAATTAGTGATGTTTAATGTGTTGATTGTACATGTGTGTGTGCTGAATATGTGTAAGTGTGTGTGCTGAATGTGCATGTGGTGTGTGCCGTGTGTGGTGGTGTGTTTATATGTGAGAATTTGGGGATTTTTGCCCAAATTGTAAAAATGTGGTAAATTGTGGTATTTGTGTGATTTGTGACACTTGATTGACATTTGTGATGTTATGTGTGGGTCATAAGCATAATTTCGAAAAGTTGCATTAAATGATTTTATTTGAAAGATTAATGGAATATCGGGTAATAAACAACTCGGATATAGTGGGCCGGTATCCAACTAGGATGATGTGTGTAGTGGTTTGATTCCACTTAGTGAAAACGGGCTCGTAACAGGTTTATTATTCGGTACAAAAATTAATCTTTCACGGATCCGATAAAACGAAAAATGTGTTTTTCATGATTTTCACAAAAAGGGCATTTTAGTCATTTTGAATAATTACGTGATCTTATTAAATGATGTGTTTTCGTGAGATATGTGATTTGACCGATTGCCTTGTGTTGTTGTGCGAAACGTGGGTAAGAACGGGTATACAATATTATATATTATATATATAACGTATTTCCAAAGTTTGATAATACTCGGATTTCTTACTGAGCTTTATAGCTCATATAGATGTCTTTTAATTGCAGGTAGTAGTAATCCTCAACCGGGATGGATCGAGTAGTGGATCGAGGTCTTGCCCGGGATTTTGGAAGACGTACGAGGACCTATGAACGATGCTAGACTTTTGGTTATTTTCTTTTGGTGGTGTAACCCTAAACCGTAACATTTCTCTTTTCGTACTTTTGAACTCGTTTTCATTCTGAATCGTACTTAATTCCTACTTTAATATATTAAGTTTCGTAATTTGCTATTCTCATGCCTTCATTAGAAAACTTCGAATTATTCACCAAAAATAACCTTTTCGAAATCTGATTTATTCTCGAACCGAAAAACGTTTAGTGAGAATGTAGCACTCGAATGAGAAACCTCCTTTCGAAACTTATTTCTGAATCAAGCTTTGTATTCGGCTAAAGCAATCCACCAAAGTTTTCGAAAATGCAAAGCCGTCAATACTCAAAAGAACAAAGTTTTGATAATTGCATTTTCACCCCATTCCAATGTTTCAAAAATTACAAAGAGATCCTTTGCTTCCGCTAGTTTAATAAATATTCCGATAAACCGGTTCGATTTATCGCCCGTCTAGAAGGGGGGTGCTACATTTCCGATTTTCGATCCGATTTGATTTCCGAAATTAATTCCGAAAAATTTCGATATTTTTCCGAAAATACACCTATAAATAATAAATATTATACAATGTTTATTTTTCCGAAAAATACATCTATAAATTTTGTTTTAGGATTTTGACATGATGACTTGTTGTTAGAAGTTGTATTAGATGTTATGTTGTGTTCATTTTTATTTATTTTTTGAACTAAAATTTAGAAGTTGTTAGTTTTACTTTTATCGACGTGGACGGTCTTATTTTAAAAATTATAAACTTTTTAGAAAATTTTTGCTAAGTTTTGAAAATTTTAAGCTTATGTGATTTCCGATTTTTTTCCGAAATTCCGAAATTTCCGGGCCTTTTGGAATTGGAATGAATTTTTAGATTCCGAAAATTTTGGAATTGGAATTGGAATTGATTTTGTACTTCCAAAACTTTTTGGAAATTTTCCGAAAATGCTAATTCCGATCCGATCCATCCGACTTTCACCCCTAGTTTAAGTAAACTTGAATTTGTTTACATAATGGAAAGTCTTTGAATTTTTTCGTATTTATCATTTGGACTTGCTTTGAAATTAATTTTCTCTAACAAGATTTGGGATCAGGCTTCGCCTAAAGCCGATCGGATCTGCAGGATAAGTGTTTCTGATCTAAAATGGGATTAAAAGTTGGATTTATTCCTCCTAAGAAATTGAATGAGGGGGCTTTGTCGGATAGTCCCTTAATTAATACATTCTCCGACAGTAATATTGATATTATTGTCTCAAACAGTTAAATTACTATCTCCGACAATAGTATTACAGGACAAGACAGTAATATTAATTAAAATAATGTTTGTTTAGAAAAAAAAATGGCTTTAAAAAAAAAGTTAACAGTAATATTAATTAAATGTTTGTTTAGAAAAAAAATGGCTTTTAAAAAAATTACAAAAAAAAAAGTTAACGTTGCAGACCGGCGGCTGACCGACGATCTCCGACTGTATCGGTCAAAATTAGGGAAAAAAATGTACAACCATTCATTCCCATGTTCGTAAAGAATTTTTTTTAAATTAAGACTGTATTCGTAAAATTAAAACTGTAGTTGCTTTTATTTATTATTCACATATTTTAGCAATACTAGGAAAGGACACGTGCGTTGCACGTGCATAGTCATTTCGTCATTCATAGTCAAGTATGGAATCCGAAGTGTCATTTAAATGTCCAGCATAAGAAGTATTCTATGATGCATTATTATTATGAAAATTAATGGTTGTTTATATTTATTTACTAAAATGCGTTGATATGTGTTTTTTTTAGAACACTCAATCAATAATGGTCGTGGGTATGATGAAAGCCTTTGAAATCTACTAATCAATGTACGTATTGGTAACATATTTGTTGATGTTTGCATGAAATGGGAAGAAGTTATTTATTTTTTATTTGCTTGAAATAAGAAGTGCTGAAACTTACAACGTTATGCAAACTCAACAAAGTACATAAGTTTGTATTCCCTCTTTCATTAATATCACGATTTCTCCTTTTTCACTTGAATGAATTGAACATCTTTGCTTCCATATGTTGAATCTGACTTCTTTTTTATTTTCTTGAATAATTGTTGTATTGTCTCATCATCATCACTGGAAATGTAGACATTTTCATCGCAATTTATATTTTTCTTTGTTTGTCGCCTCTTTGTTGTAGTGTTGGAATTTTTAGCCTTCGAGGTACCCATCAGTATTTCGTCTTCATCTTGAAGGGTGTTGAGTTTTTTTCGTTGGACAATTTTGTCAACATGTTTTGCAGGCTTTTGATTTTCGAGTTGTATTTTTTCAATCGCTTCCGCCACAACATTGAGTTGACCATTAACAATGGTTGCCTTCTTGTTAAGTGCAATGAGAAATTGAAATTCCATTCCTGTTTGTAAGCTCAATCCCCTGAAGTATTTAGAATCATTTTCTTCCTGAAATTGGAAAAGAGAAACCTATTTTTTTAGTAATAGTCGTAATATGGTATTGTGTTTTCAAAAATTATAAATGAGTGAAGTTTGAAATGGTGAGTATATTTTTTTATGTTACCTTCTCCACTGACATCAAGTATTCATTGACTGGACATCCAACGTACAACATTGCTGCTTCTTCAAATATAGTAATAAGTGCTCTCTCATTTTCTTGAGTGACATTTAGAAGCAACCTGTATCTGTAATGCATTTTTATATTTTTAATTAATTATTTAAGTAAATGGTAGTGGTATTTTTCTAAAAATGGTCATTTTTTTAATCTTGTACCTCGGTGTTGTTTACGACGGTTCGATGTTGCATTTTCTGCAAGCCATTGTATCACCATTCTTGGAGATTGCTGAATTACATTTTGTGCATGAATCATACCATATGTATGATTTATTTTCTACCTTATTAACAGTAGCTTTGAAGAAATAATATTCATCCTATAAAGTAGAAAATATCAGTTAGCTTGATTTTAATCACATGAGGACATGCTAACTCATTTATTTTGGATCTCACCTCAGATAGTAAAAATCTGTTATGTATTATCTCATGAAGAGTAACTTTGTTTGCCTTTTTTATCCTTTCCTTCATTGCTAATGCTTGTATTTTCAATGGATCGTTAATTTGGGCTAACCTGTGAATAAAGAAAAAAAGAAAAATTAACCAGAACCTTGATTTTATATATTGAATTGTATGGTCGTGTACCATGCTTGAAGATGTTGAACTTCATCATTTGTTGGGTAAATCTGCATTATCGACGCCATTGTTGTTTGTAACTGTAATTCACCTAATAAATATATTTATAGGTTAGAGATTATGTTAAAGCCCGATTTTGATATTACAGTTACTAATTAATTACCTTGGTATTTTCTGGCTGTGACCTGTGCTAGTGAAATGACGGGATTTTCAGCTGCAATTTCTTGAAGTTCACCTCCTTCATTTGTTGCCATGTCCTCCCAAAGTGAAACTATCACCGAGTGACATCTGTACTAACCAAATTTAATAAAATGAAACATATAAGTAAATTTATATTAATGAATTACTTACTCATTGTCCATTAGTGTTATTTCTCGCACATATTTAGTAGCCCCTCTTGCAGTATGTGTTTTTTTCTTGTCCTTGACCTTGATAACAATTCCACAGACATCTGAGAGAAGAAGAATTGAGTTTTGTTTGTAATAAATAATAACGCATTTATGAGCTTATTGGTTTGAATTTTTTTACCTATTGCTTTCCTGTTGTGAATAGTTGAATCTATGTCTGGAAACTTCATGAAGTTGTAGACTATCGTACTATCTACGTTGATTGTTTCACCAATTTCCTTGACGGTTGTGTACTTCTTGAGGACCAACTCCATTAGTGGGTGTGCATTGAAGTAATCCTGGTTACTCCGTTGGACTTGTCCATTAGAGATAGCATACGATTTGTGATTCTCAAATATATGATTGAATTGTTGGATTTCATCTTTGAAAATTACGACTCCAATCCTTGTTCCCTGTGAAATAATGTGTTGCAATATGATATTATAGCATTCTCTTTTTCAAAAAAAAAAAAAAAAAAGCTGTAAAAAAGTGTGCTTACTTCTTCATCAACCATGATCATTTTCCTTATCCTTGACAATAAATTTGTTCCACATGCTATTTCACTCCCAGGTCTTAATACTCTTAGACGAACGGTCCATGATTTTTGGTCTACTTGTAAAGACCTTAAAGTAATTGCTGAATCTCCAGGCATCTTTCTTTGTTGTCCTACTTTTTTGATATACTGTATATATGAAATTGCATGAAAAAAATTAATTCGACAGAATTGTGTAAGAAAGGAAAACATCATTTAAATTTAATAAAGGAACTAAGTCAAATAATCTCATGGGACCAGCAGTCGGACAAAAAATAAAAATGTACCGTAAAAAGGAAAACCATGTGGTGTATGTGCTGAAAAGAAAAAAATAAAATAATAAACTTTAAATGTGAGATTGAAGTGAATAACGGGCATAATGTAATTTAAGTTTAGGAGCTAGTGATTATATTGTGCATAATCGAATAAATAAAGGGACGGGGATTTTATTTTGTTTCAAAAGTCACAGACGCAAGGAATTAATATTAAAATGGGAAATTTACATGGAAATGATTAATGAAACGAATCGTGATGCATAAAAAAAGAATTTGTGGGTGATAGATAAAACTTCAAAAAGTATTTTGAGAAAGATTAATAGTATGTCAACCTCCCCTAACTAATTTTACTACAATGAAATTCTTCTACCATACCCTGTAGAATATATGAAAGTGGAGAAACTTACCAGAATTTTTAGTGAGTATGCCACTCTTTAGAGTGTGAATATATAGTAAAAGTTGTTGTGCGTATGATAAATAAATGCCTTTTCATTTCCTCAGCCCCTTCTTAAACTTGAAATCATTATTTGTCTGTTACTTTTATTTGTCCTAATGAATAGATAAGTTACTTTCTTGGTATTGGTATGTTATTTTTTTTTATGTTCTGAGAATTCGAAAGATTTATAAGAAATAAAAGTTAACTGTTAAACTTACACTTTTACTATTGATGTCATTAATTATTTTAATTTTAATACGTTTATGATGAATCGTGTGCTCCTGATATCATAAATAAATCCATTTTATTATCCATCAAACTGTAACAGTTTATAATGTATTTAATTATGAGAGACTTTTATTGTAGCCTACAATAATTTGTTTATGAGAGATTTTGTTTCTTCTTATTTTTTTGTTTATTTTAAATTTTTAATGAACTGACAAGTAAATTGGGTTTTAGACTTTTAGTATATGTTATTATGTTATGAATGAATATTGGGAAAATTACATTTTTGGTCTCTCATGTTTGGCCTGATTTTACTTTTGGTCCCCGCCGTTACATGTCCGTTAGCAAGTAACGGAAAACACTATTGTGGGGCGAAAATTAAAATTGTAAATTTTTTGGGGGTTGAAACTAATTAAAGATTTAAAATAGACTACTTATAATTAATTTTTTAATAATATTAAGTAATGAAATTTAATTAGTTAATTTATTTTTTTATTATTTTTATTACTAAGAAAAGGGGGAATGACAAAAAGGCCCATCATAAGGGAGTTAAATGCACATTGGTCCAAAAAAAAACAGTCTTTCAAATAAATACCCTCCATAATATAATTCTTATCAATTACATCCATTATGCTCTAACTTCCTTAATTTATACATTGTCCTCGGATTTAAACAAATATATCACATTAACCCCCAAAATAATAATTTTTTGAAAAAAATATTTTTTTTTCAGAAAATAATTTTTTTCTGAATTTTTTTTTTCCGACCAGATTACGTCGTTGATTTTTTTTTAATTGTTTTTAATTAATATTACTGTCTTGGCTAATGTATATTATTTTCCCGAACAGTAATATTATTAATATAACTGTCTGAGACAGTTAAATTACTGTTGGAGACCGTAATTTAGCAGCCAAGACAGTAATATTAATTAAATAATGTTTTTTAAGGAAAAAAAAAATTCACAAAAAAAAAAATCAATTAACAGTTAAATTCCTGTCTCCGACAGTTAAATAACTGCTGGAGACAACGATAGTTAAACAACTGTTGGTGACAGTAATTTAGCAACCAAGACATTAATATTAATTAAAATATTTTGAAGAAAAAAAAATGTCATTTAACAGTTAAATTATTGTCTCCGACAGTTAAATAACTGTTGGAGACAGTAATTTAGTAGTGAAGACATTAATATTAATTAAAAAAAAAATTGAGAAAAAACAAAATTATTAAAAAAAAAAGTCAACGCCGGAGACCCAGCGAGCAACGGCGGTTGTGCTACCGGAAATAAATTTCAAAAAAAAAAAATTCAAAAAAGAAAAAAAAAAAAAGAGGGAAAAAAAGTCAACGCCGGAGATTGGTGGCCAACAGCGGCTGACAGGCGGACTCCGGTGGTGACGGATATAAATTGGGGTCAAAATTGAAATTAAATTTAAATTTGGTTAATTGATGAAATTGGGCTAAATTGTGGTGTAAATCATAAAATTGGAGTCGAATTGGGTTTGAATGAATTGTGGGTAATTTTGGTATATATTATAGGATTTTCCTTTTTTTGCAAATAAGTTTGAATGATGTGGATTTATTTGAGAGACAAAAAAGTTGGATGTCCCTCTTTTAATTAAGTGCTCTTGTCATGGGCCTATTTGCCATTTACCCTTAAAAAAATAATCATAAGTAGTCTAATGAAAACTAATATTAAGTATAATTCACAATAATTTATTTAGTTCATTTAATTTTTATTATTAAAAAAATAATTATAAGTAGTATAATTATAATAATATTAAGTATAAATCTAAATGATTTGTTTAGCTAATTTATTTTTTATTATTAACTTTTTTATTATAAGTAGTATAATTAAAAATAATATAGAGTATAATTAAACATAAATTGTTTAGTTAATTTATTTTTTTGTTATTAATTTTTTATCATAAGCAGTATAATTAAAAATAATATTAAGTATGATTAAATAACTGTAATTGTTGTTTTGACCCCAGGTGGGTGTCAAAAATATTAAGTATTGTAATTGTTGTTTTGACCCCAGGTGGGTGTCCAAAATATTAAGTATGATTAAATAACGGTAATTGTTGTTTTGACCCCAGGTGGGGGTCAAACTACAAATAATGAATCTTGGTGTTGTCCTCCAACATAAATTATTGTTTTGACCCCAGGTGGGGTGAAACTGCAAATAATCAATCTTGGTGTTGTCCTCCAAAGTAAAGTTCGTCAAACAATAAAAAATTGCGGCAGGGCCCCCAGGTGGGGGACAAGCTGTTATATTAAGTATATTAAAAATTAATTTGTTTCGTTAATTTCTTTTTTTATTATTAAAAATTATAAGTAGTCTATTTTAAATTAATAATTATTTTCAGCCCCAAAAGTTTTTAAAATTTCAAATTTCACCCCTAAATAGTGTTTTCCGTTAATTGCTAACGGACATATAACTTGGAGGTGAACCTTGTTCTCTTTGAAACAAGGCGGAACAAAAGTGAAATCAGGCCAAACATGAGGGACCAAAAGTATAATTCTCCCGAATACATAATCTTAGTAATATTTTTTTTTTTCTGTCCCAAGGTACATAAACAAATGTTAACAGAGTATTACAAATAATGCAGTTCTATATTTTCGTTCCCTGGAATAAGGACATGTATAGCAAGTTTTTGAATTAGTAAATTATGTTGCTTCATAAAATATCAAAAGCTCTGATATTGAGAGAAAAGCGAAAATGGCAAACAAAGCATAATGAGCAGCCTTTGTTGTGTAACTTACAATAACAGGTTCATAGAATAGTGAAGAAAGTAAAATTTATGTTTTTATATTCATGAAATCAACCAAAACGAACTAAATCGGATAGAATTCATTATTTAATGCTATATTCGCTAGTCAAGCCAAAACAAATCTTCTGTGAAGCTCTTCGCACAAGACTGAAGATATTCGTCTTACTGTAGTTCTTATATCATCATGCCTGTTCCAATGAGATAAATTGATACATAAGAATAGAAAATGTTCAATAAGACCATGATTGCTTAAATTGAAAAAAATTAAAATAAAATTAATTTTCACATTATGACTATTCTTCATCATCATATTACCCATTTGTGATACAACCTGCTACATGCAGATACAACATTAGTTATTTTCAATAACAAATGATATATTGCAAATATTAGAAGTAAATTAAAATTTACCAGCAGCCAACACTTGCTTGTACACCACATTCTTTGTCGTCGTTTTTCCTCTAATGCCTGGAGTGTCTGGTTTGATTAACACTTTCGTAGTGGACATTGAAATTCCTCTTGATAAGGCAACATATAATTGGCCATGTGAGAAAACGGACTGAGGCAAATATACACCTACATTTGAAATTGTTTGTCCCTGCGCTTTATTAATTGTCATGGCAAAGCAAAGTCTTACCGGAAACTGTTTCCGCTTAAACTTAAATGGATAACCTTCATTCTCAGCTGGGGAAAGTGGTATTCTAGGTATAAATACATGTTTTCCACTATGTTGCCCAAAGACTATCTCTGCATCAATTACGTTATCCTTGAAATTTCTGCAGACCATTCTTGTACCATTGCATAATCCGTTTGATGGGTCTAGGTTCCTTAGAAGAATGATTGGACAATTTATTTTGAGTAACAACTTATGAGGAGGGAGACCATTCGGGGATAAAGAATTAAGAAATTCCTCTTCGTAATAGTTGTTTACATCATCAATCGCTTCATCATAACTATGAAATGATCTTCCTTCCCCAGGAAACAAAGATATCAATTTCTCATTCAATTTGTCCACATTCTCATTTCTTGTTGTGAGTATAGCCCGGCTTGTCATGTAAGCAGCAGAATGAGAATTATTACTTAGAGATGGAAAGATAGCCATAATAAGTCGTTGTATCGAGTCTTCATCATTATCATAATGAATAATCATCTGTTGTGGAATTTTGATATTCCCTTCGGCATCAGCTGGTTCTTCACCATTTCCAACTCTAAGCAAGAACTCACAGAACTTTGGATCAGTTTTGGCCCTCATATTTGTGGACAAAGTAAACTTTTTCATTTTTCCCCATAGAGATGATTTGACCAAACTCGCATAAATTGTTTGGTTAATCGTTCCTCTAGGAACAACGGGTAATACTTGTCGGAAATCTCCACCAAACACGATAACTTTTCCACCAAAGTGTTGATCATTTCCCATTATATCTTGAAGGCATTTATCGACATTCTCAATAGCCCACCGTTTAGCCATTGGTGCTTCATCCCATATCAGTAATTTTGCTCTACGCAATAGCTCTGCAGCTCCACTTTGTTTCGATAAAGAACACTCTGTTGAGTCACTTGCATCTATTGGTATTTTAAATCGGGAATGCGCTGTTCGTCCACCAGGCATTATTGAAGCAGCAACTCCTGATGTTGCTGTTGCAATTGCTATCTGTTTGTTCGATCTAACACGAGCTAACAAGGCACGATAGAGAAATGTTTTCCCTGTTCCACCTGGCCCATCAATAAAGAAAATACCACTTTTTCCTTTTTGTATACAATCTAAGATTGTCAAAAAGGCTTTGTGTTGCTCAGAATTCAGCTTAAGTTCTGCTTCCAAATCTTCTTCAGGTATTACAATTGACATTTCATCTTCTATCTCTCTCGGTAAATCATCCAGGACATCATTCAACTCTGTTGGAATTAGAGGAAGATCATAGGAATTGATTTTTTTTCCCATACTCTCCAAGAAAAACTTTAAGCTTTTTAAAGTTTTCATGACTTGTAGTTTATATGTGGTTCCTGGTTCTCTTTTGAAGTCCTCGGACATTGGATCGAAGTAAGTATCCCATAGATCCTTCACATTTGTCGGTGCACAATAAACCAATATGATAGCAAATAATCTTCTTAGCTCATGCGGCATTTGAAAAGATATTGCTTCATTTAAACATTCAACTATACTTTGATCGGACTCCATTAATCCTCTTCTTTGGGCAGCCTCTTTGAAGTTTGAGCATCTCATATGATTAACAGTTAGCAGATCCTGAAAAGATGTTGGCCCTCTAACATGATTCAAGAGTAACCGAAGATAAAATCGTTCTCCTTCTATAGGATTTGCCCCATTTATCCGTCCTATAACATCTCTTTTCTTTCTCTCGTTCCAACATTTGTATTTCTTATCCCATACATAATGTTCTGGAAATTCTCTATACAGGTACTTTTTTGCATCTGCACTTTTTGCACACATGGAAAAATACTCTGTCAACATTGTCTTTGAGGTTTGATCCCATCCCAAAATATTCTCTAAATTTTGATTTGTCCAATAAGTTACAGACTGCTGATTTGGCAAATGAAGAGGCAGATTAATAACTGCAGGGTATATTTCATTTAAATTGAACTCAAAAATTCTCCACATTGCTTCTTGAGCAGAAACCCACCGAGCATCTTGGAATTGTTTAATTTCATCAATGACCATTTCTTCATCGTTGTGGCTTATATGAACTGCCACTCTATCGTGTCCTTTATAGATGTACTTGTAAAGATATTTCACCGCTGTCACTCCTGAACAAATCTCAACATTGATATGGCAATTATATCTCGATAACAAATATGGATTGTAAGGTACCACCCATTGGTTATCTAGCTTTGCCTTACGTACTTCAAATGCCGGACCATTTTTTGTTCTTTTATAAATAGGATAACCATCTTTACCTTGTATTGTACTTTCACAGTACGGTCGTGGATAGTGGTATTTACATTTTCCATCAACCATACAAGAGTTCTTTAAGTTCAAATCTCCACATGGTCCATGCATCATGTGCTTTAGCACTAATTCATTGAGTTCAGGGTGTTTTTCTTCATCTTGAAGCTCAGCACAAACAAATCGGTCGAATTGTTCTGGAGTTGTAATTTTGTATTCTGACTTTAAAATTATCAACATATGAGCATGTGGCAGTCCCCTTTTCTGAAACTCAATTACATGAACATGTGCTGCCACTTTTCCAAAAATTTCCTTTTTGAATAGTTGATCCTTTAAATCTTGCAACTTTGCTCGAAATACTCTGGCTGTCAAATCTGGACGGTCTTGAGCCCGTTGACCAACGTACAATTTTTCTTTAATCTCACTCCAATCTGGATTACAGGTCATTGTAATGAAAAGATCAGGTTTTCCGAATTTTTGAACTAATGCCAACGCGTCTAGATATCTGCGGCGCATATCTCTTGGACCCCCAATAAAAGATGGAGGAAGAACGATTCTTTTTCCAACTTCGCTTCCCCTACTTTCTCCTTTCGATACACTATCCACAATCCCTTGGTAAAGCTCGGCCCTCAAATTTGCTTGGTTTCGTTGACAATAATCTAGCCGTGTTGTCTCTAGTTTTATATACATGTCAACGGCATATTGTTGCAACAATCTTCCAGCAAAAAGTAGGGTAGATTGTCTTGAACTTCTGATCTGAAGTCGGTAGCAACTATATTCTCGACATGAGACTTTTTCATTGTCTTCACCGGATATTACTGCAAATACCAATAAAATAACAAGAGGAAATTTATCCATTCTATTATTTCCTCTATGAGAATGACCAACGGTAATTTAATGTTTAATGTATAAAGTAAAGATTACCTTGTTCATGTTCTTGGGAAAGAACTTCCTCCACAGAAGTGAAGATTTGTTGAGTAGTCGTAGAAGGACCATCCCCTAAGGTATTGTTATTGAATGTTATACGGTGATCAATAGATTAAAGTGAAACAAATTAAATAAATCGACACATTATACATCGAATATTAGATAATTTAGTTGGCAATAATTATGATTATAATTATATTAAAAAAAATTGTAGAAATTTCACGGGTGAAAGGAAACCTAGAAATCTTAGAAACATTCATTTCAGTTAAAATATTTTCATCATACTAAATGCCACATGTTACATTCTCTACCCTGACTTTATGCTTGAGGATTGAGGATTTATTTTTTATTTTTTTATCTGTCTCCCTACTATATAAATGAGCGTCCATAAATCTAAACGTATATAAAAATTATCTGAACATGGTCCAAACTACAAACATGTATGAATAAACTGAATTACTATTGTAAATGTACTAACAATTCTCAGTAAAAGCAATACATAATATTCGTAGTATTAGTACATCAATGAACATAGTCTATTCATTGAACTAATTTCAAATACAAAAACTGACATTTTACTTCAGCATATATCAATTGGTAGTAATTAATATTATAATAAATAATGAAAAGGTCCTAAATAATTGATTTGAATTTTACCTTGTTGTTTTCGTGTGCAGGCCTCATCATTTGTAAGCATCAACTGCCCAGAGCCACTTTGTCTTGAATGTTTTGATTTTTTTGTACCAATTTTGAAAATATTCTGGTGCCAGCCAGTGTCACCCTTCGGGAAAAGAAGTGGATACTGCAATGGGTCATAACATCCATAATAGTGTCTTATTCTATGTTTATGACCTGAATGTGCATGAACTATGATGTTATGTTCAAAGGGTATATTTTCATTATTTCCTTCAACCCATATAGCTGCAACTTGATCCGCTCCTGGAGCATTATATACTCTTTGATCTAATCTCACATCTTTAGATATATGGAGTTGAACGTCATCCATGGCAGGATAGTCCTTTAATCTTCTGAAGATTTTTGCATATGGATTTACCTCCAAGATTTGGATAAGTCGCTCCACAGTATCTCCTGATAAAGATGGATTTTGTAGTACCTTCAACCGGTTATCAACCTCATTGTCAGTATCAACAAAATACAACTGAAAGTTGCTTGGACCTTCTTCAGTTGGATATAGTCCTGGAAGGTCATGATAAACCATTCCTTGTGCTCGGAAAGTATAAACTCCACGTCGTGCAGATGCAAGCTCCTTATCTAACTTGACACCAAATGAGGTGAACGAAAAAATGCAATTGAAGACGCGGATGTTGTTTCGAAATTCAACTGCATCTTCTATTTGAGAGGTAAATAACTCGTACAAATCATCTGGAACTTCAATAGGTGCAAGTTTGATTTTTCCATTTCCACAACAAAACGTTGGAGGCTCGTATTCAAATCTGACAGCACCACAATGGATACATTCGGGCATTGATTTTAACTCATGCAATTCAGAGTATACTGGATCATACGAAACAGAACCTGCGGGAAATATACATAAATAAATTTTATATTTATTAATATGCTTCTATGACAGTAAAATATTTTATTATATAATTGTTTTATACAATGGAAGATTTAAGAACAATAACCTTCTGATTCATACGGGATCATTTGAGCGCTGAGAAGGCTTGAAACTGACGCATAATTTCTTGCTTGTCGTTGCTTTCTTGATTCGGTAACATGTTGAATGTAATTTCTTTTTTCTTCCGGAGATAGATTCTTGTACTTATTGTTCTTCAACTTGGATGTTGGTTTAGGTACAGTATTTGATTGTCTCCGTTGCTTCACTTTATTAATATATTCTTGTTTCTCCGTGGCGCTTAAACTGGCATACTTTCTCTTCATTATATCTCGTCTTCGTTGACGTAATACATCTATCACGAAAAAAAAAATTAAGAAAAGAAAAAAGATATCAATGACTTCATAATATCACTTAATTGTATGAAGCAAAAAAATGAAAATATATTAACTTGTCTGAAGCAATAATTTAAAATATATCAACTGTACCTGAGCTTGAGTTCGAGAGAACATCTTGCTGATGCATCACCATTTTGGAAAACTCCTTACAAAAAAACATGCAAATTAAGGGGGGGGGGAAATCATTACAATCACTTTAATTGTATCATGTTTATCTAAAATCAACACTAAGAAGAAAATGTATTCTACCTTGCATTCGTAACATAATCTATACGTCCATTTCCATTTAGGATGAAATTTTTTAATAGCTCATCTTAATCTGTCTGTGTTAAGTAAATACATATGTAAAGCATTCATTTGTAGTTATGTAACTATTTCTAATTACTCTATCTTAATTAACTCAATATATATGTAAATAATTTCATATTTTTATTTCATGTGTTCGAGTATGGTTTTAAAAAAATCGTAATAATAATCTATATATAATATAAAAAGAGGATCTATGCCCTCAATGATTGACATGTGGCAAATGATGATGTCATTTATCAAAATTGCTTAGTTGGAGTTCAATTGATGAGGTGGATTCTTCAATTGATGTGTTGTCAATTTTATTTTGGTATGTATTTAAGTTATTTCCTATTTAACATATATACACTCATTTTAACAATTACCACGTGTATATATATTATTTCCGAAATTAATATTTTATAAATTCGAAATAAAAAATCTTATTTGCATTTCCAGTATTTCAAAATATATTTATTGGTAGTCTTTTTAAAAAAAAAATCAGAATATTCAAATAATTTTCAGAAAAAAAAAACATTTTTTTTAATATTCAAATATTAAAATAAAGAAATACAATTTTTTTTCAATATTCTGGAATATTCGAATATCCATTCAATAAAAGAAATTAAAATAATATATTAATATTGTTTAATAATGCATTAAAATTCGATTTCAAATTAACATATTAATAATATATTATGAAATTTATAATTTTATTATTAAAATAGAAAAAAAAGGACAAAAAAAAAACGAGTATATTTTATTTATTTTAAAATTTCTAAAGTAAGAATATACATTTTATGATATGAAATTTGATTTCTTACCTATTTAAGATGATTATATTTAATGATATTGTTAGTTTAATGAAAATATTCAATAACCATAAATATTGTTTAATATTTTAAAATTAATTCCTAATCAATAGTAATTAAATCATCCGAATTGAATTGATTTGATTTCTTACCTTTTTTTTCCCAACTATAATTATGTTTGAAATTTGAATTAAAAAAATTTCCTAATTACTATATACTTATCAAAACTATATAAACCCCCATCTATTTATTTCACCATACGCTATTCTTCTTCATCCATTCCATTCGAGTTGCTTTTGTTTTTCGTTTTTCGTTTTCTCTTTTTGGTTTTTTTTTTTTTGTAATTTTTTTTCAATTGATTTTATGCATTTATCGTATTATAATTTAATTTAGATGGTTTAAATCCGTTTAATATTTTTATTTAACAGCAGAACTATGCTAATACTTTTTCTTTATGTATTTCTTGCAGGTGTTGTTTACGAATCCAACTTATGTCATATGTGCTACATTGTTACGGTTTGCATATAATTTTTGTAATTTCATTTATTTATTTTTTCTATGTAAAAGTTTGTATTTTGTTTTTTTACTTTAATTGACTTATATATTTATCTTTATCCAAAAATCGATTATTGTTTTGTCAAACAGAAATGAAAGAAATCGACATTGAATCATGTATTACATGTGGAAACGTGGAAATCAAAGAGTTTTTTTTATTTTTCTTTGATTTTCAATTTGAAAAGAGGATTGGACAATATTGTTGCATGTACAAGTTTCACCACAATTGACATGTATCATCTTTTGAATGTTTTTTTTAATAATAAAGACAAACAATTTATGTACATTTGCTTAATTAGTGCTATTTTGGAGTTTTATTTTATTTTCTTATAGTTAACATATTTTACATTCATTATACTTTTCTATTTTATGTTTCAATCTTATTTTTTTTTTGGATAAATTACTACATTAACATTAAGAATATTCAAATATATTCGTTTGAACGTCTATTTTTTATGAATATACATATAAATTTTAGGAATTTTTTTCATTGTAATAATCGACTAATTTTAATAATTAAATATATACATATTTTTTTAATTTTCGTAATCATAGAATATCGGAATATGCATTCAATAAATTATATTTTTTTTAAACTACAACATATAAATATTTTTATTATTTCACTATTTCATTTCATAAAATATAATCATATATTAATAAAATTCAATAATGTACAATAAAAAAAATTCTTTCCTTTTTTCTGAAAAATATATAATATTTTTTTTTGCAATAGATAAAATTTCCATATGAGTATTACTTTCTCTTTCAAAAAACAAAACAAATATATATATATATATATATATATATATATATATATATATATATATATATATATATATATATATATATATATATATATATATATATATATATATATATATATATTCAATTAGCTCTATTTTAAGATATGATTCATTCAAATCAACTGTATTTTTTATTTTTCGTTCCAGATTATCTGTATATATCAAATCATGACAATTTTTACATATTTTTTCATAATTATATTTTTTTTCCATATTATATGGATCATAAAATAGGATAAATTATGTATTTTATTGTGGCTTCACTTTTCTCGGATTAGGTGGCTCAATTAGTTGTCAATTAGTAGCAGTAGAATTAGAATCATAATTAGCATTAGTATATTAAGATTAGAATTAGTATCTTTGGATTAACATTAGCATTAGTATATTAGGATTAGCATTAGTATTGGCATTAGAATTCGCATATTAGTATTAGTTTAGTATTATTATTAATACTAATATTTGTATTAGCATTAGGATTAAGATTATGATTAGCATTAGCATTACCGTTAGCATATTACAATTAATATTAATATGAATATCAGTATGCATATTAGTATGAATATTAACATTATAATTATGGTCCATATTAGTATTAGCATTATGATTAGAATTATTATTGAAAATTAGCATTAGCATTGTCCTTAGCATTAGCATATTAGTGTTAGCATTAGCATATTTGCATTTCTATAATGATTAGAATTATGATTCGTATTATTATTAGAATTAGGATTATAATTAGAATTAATATTAGAATTAAGATTTGCATTACTATTATGATTAGGATTGGGATTATGATTAGGATTAAAATTATAATTGAAATTAGTATTAGGATTACAATTAGGGTTAGTATTAGTATTTTTGTTAGGATTATGATTAATGTTAGTACTATGATTAGGATTGTCATTAGAATTACTAATAGTTATAGTATTATTATCATATTAGTCTTAATATTAGTATATTACTATTAGTATTAGTAATGGTAATGGTAATTGTAAAGGTAAAGGTAATGGTAATGATTGATATTGGTATCAATATTGATATTGGTCCTATAATATTGATATTGATCCTGGTATTGATGTTAGTATTGGTAATGGTAATGGTAATGATAATGGTAATGGTAATGCTAATGATATTAGTATTGGTGATGGTAATGGCAATGGTAACAGTAATGATAACGATAATTGTAATGGTAATGGTAATGGTAATGGTAATGGTAATGGTAATGGTAATGATAATGGTATTGATAATGGTATTGATATTGATATTAATATTAGTATTTTTATTGATATTGGTATTAGTATCGGTAATGTTATTGAAATTGAATTTGTATTGATATTGATATTGGTATTGGTATTGGTATTGGTATATATTGGTATTGATAATTGTATTAGTATTGGTATTGGTATTGGTATTGGTATTGGTATTGGTATTGGTATGTGTATTGGTATGGGTATATATTGGTATTGGTATTGATATTGGTATTGGTATTGGTATTGATATTGGTATTGGTATATTAGTATTGGTATTAGTATATTAGTATTAATATTAGTATTAGTATTAGTATTAGTATATTAGTATCACTATTAGTATTTTCGTATTAGTATATTAGTATATTAGTATTAGTATTATTATCTTAGTATTAGTATTAGTATTACCATTTGTATATTAATAACACTAGCGAATTAATATTAGTAATAATATTAGTATATTAGGATTAGTATTAGCATTAGCATATAAGTATTAGTATTAGTGTTACTTAGTATTATGATTAAGATTAGAATTAGTATTAACATATTAGAATTGATATTAGTATGAATATTAGTATTCAGATTAGCATTATAATTAGGATTAGTATTAATATCGGCATTATGATTAGAATTATAATTAGAATTAGGATTTGCATTACCATTAGCATTAGCATATAAAGATTGGTATTAAAATTACCGTTAGTATTAGCATATTGCATTTCTATAGGGATTGGAATTATGATTCGTATTATTATTAGGATTAAGATTATAATTAAAATTAGTGTTAAAATTAAGATTGTCATTACCATTAGGATTACAATTTGGATTAGAACAATGAATGAGATTAGTATTAGAATTAAGATTAGTGTTAACACCAGGATTAGGATTAGCAATAACATTAGAATTACTAACGCTAATAGTAATAGTATTATTATCATATTAGTATTAGTTTTAGCATTAGTAATGAAAATGGTAATGGTATTGGTATTGGTGACGGTAACTTCAATGGTAATGGTCATGGTAATGGTATTGATATTCGTGATGGTAATGATAACGGTAATAGTATTGGTATTTGTATTCATATTGGTATTGATACTGGTATTCATTAGTTACACAATATAGAATATATTTTTTTTATTTTCTTTTACTTTCTACTAATTTGTATTGCATATCATTGATCTTACTATTTCGAGGACTCTTTTTTAAATAAAATATTATTTTTTACGACGAATACCCCGTGCAACGCACGGGTGAAGTACTAGAACAATGTATTAGTATTATTATTAATATTTATCGTTGTATTAGTATTAGTATTATTATTAGTATTAATATAAGTATTAGTAATAGTATCAGTATCAATATTAGTATAAATAGTAGTATTAATATTTGTATCAATATTAATATTAGTATTAGTATTAGTATTAGTATAAGTATTAGTATTAGTATTAGTATGATATTAGTATTAGTATCAGTATCAGTATTACTATCAATATCATTATTGTATCAGTATCACTATCAGTATTAATATCATTATCAATAACAACATGAGTCTCAGTATGAGTATGAGTATCAGTATCAATATATGTATCAATATATGTATGATTATTGGTATGACTATTGGTATGAATATTAATATTGGTATTAGTATTGGTATTAGTATATTAGTATCAGTATCAGTATGGGTATCGGTACCGGTATCAATATCAATATCAGTATCAATATGTGTATGTGTATCAATATGTATATTAGTATTAGTATCAGTATTAATATCAGTAATAGTATCATTATCAGTATCGATATCAATATCAGTATTATTATCATAGTTATTATCATTATTATTATTATTATTATCATTATTAAATTATTATTAGGATTCAAATTCATATTAGTATTGGCGTATTAACATTAACATTAGCATTAGCATTAGTCTTAATATTAATATTAATATTAATATTAATATTAATATTTATATTAGTATTAGTATTAGTATTAGTATTAGTATTAATATTAGTATTAGCATTAGTATTAGTATTATTATTATTGTTCGTATAAATATTGGCGTATTAGTTTTAACATTAAATATTCGTATTCGAATAGGCGTATTATTATTAATATTAGTGTTGATATTAATAGTAGTATTAATCATCGTATTAATATTAGGATTGGTATTAATATTAGTATTATACTATTATTAATGTTGGTTTTAGTATTAATATTAGTATTGTATTAGCATTATCCTGAGGTGGTAAGTTGGTGCAATGTCCTAGGATCGAATCCTGGCAGCCGCAGTGTGGGAATTTCAACTCCAAATGAGGGTTGGTTCCTTATGGGCACCAGGTCCGGATCCGCTACCTTAACGGGCCGTTGAGTTACCATGATTTACATCCTCCATCAATCCTTGTCGGGTCAAGGGATGGGGGCCCTGGGGGCGAGGGATTCGCCTTTTGGTGCATTATCAATGTTGGTTTTAATATTAGTAGCAGTAGTGGTTGTTGTTAGTAATATTAGTGTTAATATTAGGGTGGCATAGATAATTGTACGCCACAATGTCTAGAGTTAAAAGTAGATTTGAGATAAATATATCTATCAATTCAGAATCGGGCGATATGACTAAATTACGAGCAATGTTGTGTGCACAAAATATTTTCAGCGAATATGAAGGTAAATCACAAATAAATGTATATCTTGATTCAATAAAACATTTTCATTTGTAATATTTACATGTATATCAACTGTTCAAATTTTTCGTTCTTTTTATTTTATCCAAATTTTTTTCTAAAAAAAGTTGATCCCGTGCATCGCACGGGTGAATTACTAGTAATAATTAAAAACCAAATACACACACAAAGAGGAATACTCTGTTAGATATCTGCTTCCTTTTAAAAATAATTTCAGCATTCATAAATGAAATAATGCAATGTATCTTTATGTAACGAAAGGAATATAAACTAATTCTTTCATAAATTCGTTCATGGTGGGATAAATGGCTACAAAAAATAAATATGGAGACATCAAAGCGAAGACAATCCATCAATTAAAAAGTCGAACATAACAGAAAAAGTATATATATTTTACCTTTAATTGGCCGCACGAATTTGTCAACGTCTGACGGTATATCAATTAAAAAGTCGAACATAACATAAAAAGTATATTTTACCTTTAATTGGCCGCACGAATTTGTCAACGTCTGTGACGGTATATCAATTAAAAAGTCGAACATAACAGAAAAAGTATATTTTACCTTTAATTAGCCGCACGAATTTGACAACGTCTGTGACGGTATATTGTGTAATAGGAATCGTTTTGTGATGGTATACTGGCTGTTGGGAATTTGCAGCGAATTGAGAAGGTGTTATAACTGCAACACCAAAAAAAAAATTTAAATGAGGAAATATTTGAACATAAAGTTAAGAAAGAATTAAGAGAAACACTTACAAAAAAAAACACTAACTCCGAAATCTACCTTTGAATTATTTCACAACACAAAAAATAAAATGAAATTTAGCTTTCAATATGGAAGGCCTCGCTGGAAAAAAAATTGGGAGTTTCAAGTTTAACAAGACAAAGGGTTTATCAAATGGACGTTGATATATGTTACAAGTTCACTCATCATATACACTGTATTAAAAGCCTTGAATTGAATATGAATTTATGAGGCACCATGTAACCACCAGGAGATATAATAACTCATGGAATTAAGAAAATATGTAACTGTCTATGGATAGCAGATTTTGATTGATTTTATTCGGAGGGGTATAATAGGAACGACATAAAAGTTAAGAAACAAAAAAACTTTCGTGCTTTTAAAGGAAAAGGAAAAAGGAAAAAGGAAGGGAATATTCACATAAAATGGTACCGAGAACTAGAAGGAAGTAGTTATTTGTACAGAATTACTAATTAGTTTAAAAATTGATTATTAATTAAATTTCTTCAAATTTATATCATATTTGATGATCGTGCATGTGAATTATTCAACAGTTGAAACAAATATATATCGCGAAAAAATAATATTTATTACTGATAGAAAAAAGAAAAGTGATGATCGATCGATCCATCCAACAATTAATTATATATAATAAATGGGCATATATATATATATATATATATATATATATATATATATATATATATATATGATATATATATTCTACTGGCAAGCGCACACCCACACGTACACACCAGGTTCGACTTCCTTGAGAGCCCTACCGCATGTCGGGCAGCCACCGCATTTTCCGGCGCAATTCGGCGGCGCCGACCCTTGCAACACCCTCCTCGCCGCTGTGGCGGTGGTTTCTGATTCCTTCAAGCCGTTGTCTGAAGCAGATGATGCATCGATACTCGTGGTCACAATAAGAAACATGCAAAATAAAGCCGGGATCATGAAGCAAATTAGGTTATTTGACTTCATACTGTCAGTGTATCTATATGTGTATGTATATGTATATATGCTCTTCTCTTTGTTGAAATGTACGACTTGTTTGAATGACACTGCAGGTTTATATACAGATAATTAATTAATTAATTAATTAATGTGTCCCGTGATTGTGTTTCCGAAATTATATTATTATTCCCGCTGTGAATCAAGGAAATAATATCTTTGTCAAGATTGGATGATAAAAGGAAATGAGATAATAGTTATTTTAATGGTATTTTATGAAATTGGAGTTCATATTAATGTTTCAATGAGTTGGGATAATTTTGATATATATAAAAATGTTTTTCTTTATTTGCAAATAGGGTCGAATGCGGTGGATTTATTTACAAGACAAAAATGTTGGATGTCTCATTTCTAATTAGACTCTTATCATGGGCCTGTATGCCATTTACTATTAATAAAATTTTGATAGTACAAGTACATTAGTTATAGATTTTTTTTTATTTTCTACCTATACTCAACAATGTACACTGATTAATCTTTAAGTTCATATCACCTTGAGTTGGGAGGATCTGACCATGTTCCGATCTTACTCACGCACCAAAACCCAGAGCTTTCTCGATTGGAGAGAAAAGGTCGACCGTTTCGATTTGAAGCTATATGGATCAGACGGAATGAATGTGAGAATATTATCAAAAACCGTACCAATGGTCCGAGCAGCTGAATAACGACTCAATAGAAGATCTTCTCTCTAAGACGGATAATTGTCATGCGGCGCTCATGCATTGGAGCACGTCTAGCCAAGATACTCCTAGGAAACGTATCATAGAAATCCAAAAACGGCTACACTGTTTGAATATGGGAGGACTTAGGCTGAGGGTTTAATGGAGATCAGAGGAATGACCTACAGTAAGAATTGAAACAATTATACCAGGACCAAGACATTTATTGGAAACAATGGAGTCGGGTACAGACTACAGTGAATAAGAGACGGCGATCGTAATACCGGCTTTTTCCATGCGAATGCTACTATTAGGAAACAAACAAATTGGGTTGACAAGATCAAAGATGACTCGAGAGAGTGGAAGGAAAATAAAGAGGATATTGAACAGGTGATTACAAATTATTTCTTCACGATTTTTCAGTCCGACCATCCAGGAGAAATTGGGTGGGAGGCTAGAATATTTTTTGCAACATATCAAGCCAAGGGTATCAAACAAGGATAGTTAGATCCTTTCACTTTCTCGGCGGATGAGGTAGCCCAAGCCATTACAAATTTTTGGTCCGATTAGTTTATGCAATGTTATTTACAATTTTTGGTCAAAAACCATTACAAATCGTATTAAACCCTTTCTTCAAAACATCATTTCTCCTACGCAGTCGGTCTTTGTTCCCAAACGCCTCATTACTGATATATCATTGTCGCTTATGAGATTAACTATTTTATAAAGTCAAATTCTAAAAAGCATACAAACTACATGGCTGCCAAATTGGATATTAGTAAAGTGTGCGATTGAATCAAATAGTCTTTGTTACGGAAAATCTTATATCACTTTGGTTTCCCACTCTATTTGATTAAATTGATTATGCTATGTGTAACTACGGTGACTTATTTTTTTTCTTTTTAATGGGTGTCAATTCGGCTCGGTTAAACCATCTCGGGGACTCCGCCAAGGGGATCCTCTCTCACCCTATCTTTTCATCATATGCACGGAAGAACTCCTAGCGATGATCCGACAGGCTGAAATCGACAATTCCCTCCAAGGAATTAAAATTGGCCCCTCCGCGCAAACTGTCTCATTGTTTTCTGCAAGGCAACCCCGTCAAATGCTCAAGCCCTTATGAGGATTCTCCACAACTACGCACTAGCATCAGGCCAAAATGTAAATCTGGATCGGATATGATAAATCAACCGTGAGTTTCTGCCGTATGACACAGCCAAAAACCAAGACCATTCAATCCATCTTGGGCTTCCAAACTGTAGAGAGATATGAGAAGTATCTTGGCATGTCACTGGCTATGGGGAGGTCCAAGAAGGCTATTTTTGCGTTTTTACGGAGAGAATGCGAGCTCGTATTAGCGGATGAGGAGAAAGACAACTCTCGAAATCAGGTAAGGATGTTCTTATTAAAGCGATCCTACAATCTATTCATTGTTATCTCATGAGTTGCTTTAGCCTCCCTCTTGGGCTTATTTATGATATCGATTCGGCTATCCAACGGTTTTGGTGGAGTAATTGGTGTTAGAATTTATTTCGTGCAGATATAAATTATTTGTGTCAGATTCAGTTTTTCGTTACTGTTGCGTGAAGAGTTGCAACAGTTCGTGAAACAGTTTGTAAAAACAGAAATAAACGAGACACAAATTTAATGTGGTTCGGATACAACTGTACCCTACATCCACGGGGACCTGCAAATAAAATTTACTAATTTTTAGTTTTACGAATACAATAATAGGACTTAATCAAAATACAAAGACTCCCTCTTTGTTGACGCCGTTCTTGTATACTACGCTGAATTATAAATCTTCAATTTGCAGCACGTCCTTTGCTCCGCACGGTTGAACTCCCTTCAACGCTGAATCCCTCAGTCGGCGGATCGATCTCCTCCCGAGATCTGTTTAAGCCCCTCTCCCGAAGAACCGATCTTCTTTTTGTATAGAAGAAGCAAACTTGTGATACTCCTTGAATCTGTGTCTTCACCACAAGCCTTGAAGCCGGTATATTTTCTATGAAAATCACGTATCACGATGGAGCAATAAAAACGAGAGAGAAAAAAATATTTCTCTGAAATCTTCTCTCGATTAACAAGACGCTCCGTGAGCAGAAAAATAAGAGCGGAAAAATATAATTTTTCTTCTCCAACAAAAGGCGTGCTACAGCAACCAAGAAAAGAGAGATCGGCTTCTCTCCAAAACGACGCCAATAAAAACGAGAGTAAAGAAAATATTCTGCGTAAATTTTTCTCTCTAGGAAGACGTAAGATCTGAGGCGCCGTATTGCTGTATTTATACTTCTACATGTTATAAGAATCCTACAAGGAAAAAAGAGTCCATTAGGGTTAGGAAACTCTTAATTACGTAGGAAATAATATTTTCAAAACAAGGAAACTCTTTAGAAGAATAATTCCTATTATAAATCAATTAATGACAAATTAAAAGAATTAAAAGCTACAAGGACTCTTCCCTTCTTTAGCTCAGGGTATATGAAAACTTGTGGCACAAGTTTTATTAATTCTCGTACAATTAGAATCCATAGGATTCTAACAATCTCCCCCTTTGTCGTTTATTGATTATAATTATTTTGTCCCGCTGAGTAAAAAACCTGAAAATAAAACAATCAGATGATTAGACCGAAGCAAATAAAACGAAAGATCATCATCAACTCTTTTCAACAACAAGAGTGGCATCAACTGCTGCAACAGTAAGTGCCACAGTTTCAGCAACTGTTCCCACAGTAGTGGCTTTGGCAGGTGGTTCACAACGGAGTCAGCTCCCCCTGCATGTGTATCTCCCTCTGTGAATGATCCTTAGGCAGCTCCTCTTGTAAATGCATTCATTCTTCCCCTTTGCTTACTCGGCTTGATAGACATGGAAGGCGGTGGATGACAACGTGGTAAATTATCCACGTGATAAGAGACTCAGCAAATAACGTCGGCATTAGCTCCTCCTTTTATATTCTTGTGAAGCTCTGAAAATAAAACAAGGAAACCAATTAATGACAATTACCACAATAATAATAAAAAGATGGAATTCCTTCTATTTTGGATAGACACGTTCAGGTGATTAATATGGAGAGATAATTTATTTCTTCTCAAATTATCTAATGAGATAACTAAGGAAAATATGTTCCTCATATTAATACACATCTCCATAGAATTCCACTTGGTGTTGTGGACTTAGAATCCCACCGAGATTCTAACATTCTCCCCCTTTGGCATTGATTGGTCAGAACATTTACTCCCCCTAACTATATGATACATGCATGAACAAGGGTTAGCAAATTCAAAATAACATCTGCACATATAAACTGTTGCAACAGTTTATCAAACAGTTCACCAGATAGTGTAAACTGTAAATAAACCATAGTTCCAAAATAAAAGCAGATAATTCGTTCAGATAAGCACGAGATAAAAAGGATATGCAGTAGCAGAAACAACTTCTCTTCACAATGCTTATTATTTGTCCTATATTTCTGCCCAGCAACTGTCTCATGCACTGTTTCAACAGTTGTCTGAACCCCCATGCATTCCTGCACTGTTCCAGCAACTGTCGCAACAGTTGTCGGAACTCCCCCTGTGTTCATGCCATCGTTACTGTTCTTTTCTCCTGTTCTTTTCTCCCCCTTTCTGGGCAATCACCATGCAGAGATAACTCAACATGGACTAATGATCTTGATGATTCAAGCAAGCTGTTCAAACACTTAACAAAAAGATCAAAACGAAGAGAGAATCTTGGAAGTAAGTGAGAAAAATCACTATACATAACGTGCACACAAAATCACAAAATCACAAACTCAAAACCACACGATAATTGCAATGCAAAAATTAAAGAATAGTGATATCAAATCCAACATTAAATAGCAAAGACTACAGACTTTGCCAAACTTCATAAGAAACGTGGAAATGTGAGGAGTAAGCCCAATCGATCCGGTTGCAACAAAAAAAATCAAATTTAACCGGCACATAAACAAAAATCCCGTCTTTTTTTTTTTTTTTTTTTTTTTTTTTTTTTTTTTTTTTTTAATAATGCCTAATGCAAGACAAGAAGTAAACATGAGAAATAGACATGAGTGAAGAGACATATGTGAATAGGATACTGCATGGACAAACAAAACATATGGGATTTATCTTCACATTCACGATAAGCACAATCCCCAAAAATCCGACTGCCAATGCAACCAACAAACTTAATAATCCCAAGTCAAACACAAAGATGCTCTTATTAGGTAGCGTACACACACGTCTAATGGTAGCTTTTTCTCATGAAAAACAGAGCAATTAAAAGGAACGAGATTATGCTGGTCGTGCAATGTGTAGTCCCCTGGGCTTTCTAATTGAGCTTTTGTAGTAAGTGTTCGGTCAAGTGGTTTACTGGCTCGACTCAACTAGGCTTCGAACTATTCACTGACCATATATATTATAATTTATATTGGCCGTGCAATGTGTAGTCCCCTAGGCTTTCTAATTGAGCCTTGTAGCGAGTTTTCGGCCACGTGATTTACTGGCTCGACTCAAAAAGGCTTCGAACTATTCACTGACCAAATGGTTGTAGATATATATATTAGTAATAGTAGTTCAAGAGTAGCTTTCACTCATTAAAAGAGGCAGCTTTTCCCTATAAAAACATCCAACCATGACAAGACTATTCAGAGAAATAAATAAGTTGGAGCCTTTTAAGTAATCATTTTGGGAATTGGTGAAGTTCTACCCCACAAAATTTAGAAATACACGAAGTATCAAATTCACATTTGTCTCAATCATATGCAGTATGCTTAATGCAGGTCCTATATGAGATGCAAAAACATATGAAGTGTCCTACCTCTAAAAGTTGCAAGTCTGGACACACAGACTGTTGCAACAGTTCATGCAACTGCATCAGATTAAACAACATAAATTCCCAGCGATTTTCGCAAGGAATCAAATTTCTGTGCATCAAGGGTTTTTGCAAAAGCATCAGTTAATTCATTCTCCGTTGCAGCATAATCAATTGAGACAACCCCCTTTTCGACCAAGCCCCTTATGAAAAGATGACAAATATCAGTAAGCTTAGTTCTCGAATGCTGAATTGGATTCATAAACTTATTTTTCACATACAAATTATCACAATTCAGATTACCAAGTTTTTTATTCCCCAAACTAGCTTTGTCACCAGAACTGTTGGAACAGTTAGTACTATCATCACATGAGTTTAAAGAAGTAATGGCAGATAAACAATTAAGATCAGACTTCTTTACCCAGATTTTTTGTTGAGTTTTATTCACTAAATCAACCTTTATCTTGGGTTTTTGAGACGACACAAAAATGTGATCAATTTTAGCGGAAAGTGGTGAGCGGGCCATTATTCTTTTAACCATTTTCAAGTACTTAAAACACCTGGGTCGTATATGACCAGGAACATGACAAAAATGACAGGTAGGAACAAAAACTTTTCTTTGAAATGGCTGTGTCGGTGCAACTGTCGCAACAGTTTGTGAAACAGTGGATTGTTTAACAAAATTGATTTTTCTTTTTGGATCTTCTTTCTGTTTCAATGCATCATTAGATAGCTGATTACGTCCTATACCTGTACGACCGCAATTCGGCTGATTTTGGTTCAAAATTTCATTCAAAGTTACCCTACCAGTATTAAACTTAGAAATAGCATCTTGGGTTTGAGCAAATTTAGCCTTCAAGCTATCTGTTTCTCTACTAGCAGAAATAACATTTTGTTCAAGAGTAGAAATTCGTACCTTCAATACTTTGTTTTCCTCAATTAGGACAAGCTTCTCTTTTTCTAAGAATTTATTTGACTCACACACCTGAAGAAATTTTTCGTACATCTTTTCATAGCATTGCTTTATTTCTTCCAAGGATGACACGTCATCATCGCTGTTGTTTTCTGAATCCCAATCATCACCTGCAAGATTTAACGGAGTTAATCCTTTATCAGATATTGAATGCAACTTATCATACCTAGGTTCTGTCTGAACAGTCTGTCCAACTGTTGCAACAGTTTCAGCGACAGTCTGTTTGCACTTGTTTATCTGAGTAGTTCCTTCGTAGGCCTCTTGTAGAACATCCCATGCCTCCTTTGCTGATTTGCACATTGATATCAATTTGAATTGATCTTCATCGATACAACTCAAGATAGCATTGGTTGCCTTGGAATTATAATCTGCTATTCGTACTTCTTCATCAGTCCACTTCTCTTTTGGGGTTTGAATGATCTCGTGTGACTCATTCATTGAGGTAGGATGTGTCCAACCAATTAGAATCGCGCGCCAGGCCCATTCATCAATAGATTTAATGAACATCTTCATCCTTATTTTCCAATCAGAGTAGTTCAATTCACCCAAGACAGGTGGTAGGAATGCGCCTTCACGATGATTATTCATGTCTGCACAAAAAAAATAAAAAAGAATTAAATCCCAAAATCTCACTAAGTGTATCTAGTGACAGGCTCTTGATGCCAATTGTTAGAATTTATTTCGTGCAGATATAAATTATTTGTGTCAGATTCAGTTTTTCGTTACTGTTGCGTGAAGAGTTGCAACAGTTCGTGAAACAGTTTGTAAAAACAGAAATAAACGAGACACAAATTTAATGTGGTTCGGATACAACTGTACCCTACATCCACGGGGACCTGCAAATAAAATTTACTAATTTTTAGTTTTACGAATACAATAATAGGACTTAATCAAAATACAAAGACTCCCTCTTTGTTGACGCCGTTCTTGTATACTACGCTGAATTATAAATCTTCAATTTGCAGCACGTCCTTTGCTCCGCACGGTTGAACTCCCTTCAACGCTGAATCCCTCAGTCGGCGGATCGATCTCCTCCCGAGATCTGTTTAAGCCCCTCTCCCGAAGAACCGATCTTCTTTTTGTATAGAAGAAGCAAACTTGTGATACTCCTTGAATCTGTGTCTTCACCACAAGCCTTGAAGCCGGTATATTTTCTATGAAAATCACGTATCACGATGGAGCAATAAAAACGAGAGAGAAAAAAATATTTCTCTGAAATCTTCTCTCGATTAACAAGACGCTCCGTGAGCAGAAAAATAAGAGCGGAAAAATATAATTTTTCTTCTCCAACAAAAGGCGTGCTACAGCAACCAAGAAAAGAGAGATCGGCTTCTCTCCAAAACGACGCCAATAAAAACGAGAGTAAAGAAAATATTCTGCGTAAATTTTTCTCTCTAGGAAGACGTAAGATCTGAGGCGCCGTATTGCTGTATTTATACTTCTACATGTTATAAGAATCCTACAAGGAAAAAAGAGTCCATTAGGGTTAGGAAACTCTTAATTACGTAGGAAATAATATTTTCAAAACAAGGAAACTCTTTAGAAGAATAATTCCTATTATAAATCAATTAATGACAAATTAAAAGAATTAAAAGCTACAAGGACTCTTCCCTTCTTTAGCTCAGGGTATATGAAAACTTGTGGCACAAGTTTTATTAATTCTCGTACAATTAGAATCCATAGGATTCTAACAATTGGAAACCAGGTCCGATGGTTTGGAGTTCATGGATCAAGTTGTACTTTCCAAAGGAAAAATGAGGTATGGGTTCACGCATCTTCGTTCGTGCAATTTGGCTATGCTCGCAAAACAAGTTTGGAGGATGATCACGAACCCGACACGCGTATGTTGAATTTGGATCTTCTCAATTCTACATTATGTCCAGTCTGCCGGAATAGAATCCTCACGACTCCCATAGGCAGTAGGCACGCCAAGGAACGCCTGGTATGGCACTATTCACGTTCATGTCTTTTTACGGTCAAGTCGTCTTGCTATCGTAACACTCTGCAGCGTCATGTCACTAACTGGGGAAATCAAGCTTTCCTCCGGCAGCGAAGACAAATCTTTTTGAAAATTTCTTTGGAGTTTGAGTATTGCTCCGAAAATTAAGATCTTTATTTGGCGGGCAGCGGGGGTATTACAATACCGACCAATGTTGCCCTCTTCCGTCCCCACATCACCTCTAATCCATTTTGTGTAAGTGTGGATCTCAACCCGAGACGACTACACATGCCTTGAGTTATTGCAGGGGTCTGCCAGCGGTGTGGCAAGGTCATCCTTTTGATCTGTGGGCGGAAAATGAGACAACCATATTACGACAGTGATTGGACTGATTACGGAAGAAAATCTCTAAGGAACTTTTCTGCCTGGCACTGGTTATTTACTGGAAATCTTGGGACTCAAGGAACCGAGAAGCGCATGAAATGCCGGGTATAGAAAGCTGCGAATTATGGAGCTGGAGCGAAAATTACCTTAGTATCTACGGGGCTGCATGCTTCGACCCTCCTATGCTAAAGAATCTCGTCCCTCGACTGCAGTGGAGCCCCCCACCTTAAGGTTAATTTTGATGTTGCCCTACCTACATAGAGTCCACATTATAGTGTCTCCATGGTTGCTCGCGACTTTGAAGGAAACACTATTTGGTAGAGTGTTGAATTATTTTCAGGGACTTCATGTAGTTGAAGGAGAAGCTCCTGCCGCCCTCAAAGCAATTCAAAAAGCTTATGATCACGTTTAATTCGTGTAATTTTGCTTTTGTTCCCCGTATTTGTAATAAGCCAGCTCATGCTCTCGTGAACTCTTTGGAGCTTGCTAACTTGGAGTGTTCGATCCTCCCTTCAATTTGGCATCTTTAGCCTAATATAAGCTCGTTGGCTTTTAAAACAAAGGATTAATCTTTATAATTTATATAATTACTTTTAAAGAATTAAGATATTTGAAATTGTTTGTTACATAAAATTACGTTAAAATCAAATAGTTTTTTCTCATTGCTTCGGCCCGTAAATGGGCTTGTAGGCCCGATACAAATTATATTCATAGTCAAACTCTACCACCACCTTCGATAGTTTGAAACTTTTTATCTATATATATATCCCTACGTTAATTTGAAACTTTTTATCTCTCTCTCTCTCTCTCTCTCTCTATATATATATATATATATATATATATATATATATATATTACATCTATATATTTTCGCTGTTGTTCTGCCCTTTTAAATCTGAAAATATGAGTCATCTCCTCCCATCAAAACTTGTGTTCAATCGAAAGTTGTATAAAAAAGAAATAATAAAAAACAAGAAGGTATAATTCGTCTTATTTTTTTAGTATCTTTTTTAAGTTAAATTAGGGCTTTTGGATACACCATATTAAAAAAAAAAAAAAAAAAAAAAAAAAAAAAAATCAGGCGTTAATTCTCTGAACATTCCATTCCGTACAAGTTGCTGGAGAATTTGTGTTGCAATATATTCAACCAATTGTGAAAATAAAATAATGGGATAATGTAGTTAAGACTTAATTTTATATCTCTTGTCTACATTGCTTACAAGTCAAGTTGTTTTCGAGTTTTTCGTTTTTTTTTTCTATGTTAAAGTTTCTAGTAATTTTGTTTTCTAGGAATTAATCGTATCGTTTGTCGATGCTGAGTTGGCACCGGCTGATTTTGAACAAGTAGAGGAAGATCAAGATACTGATCTTAAGATGTATACTTCTTGAGCTGATCAAGTCAATTAATTTTTAGTTTTTTTTAGTTTTTTAAATTTTTTTTTTCTGATTAATAATTTGTAGAAATAATGGGCGCAGAATGGAGGTATCTAAAAGTTCATCTCTCAAATTGAGGTACATTCATAAGGTAATTTTCTTTAAATACATTTTATTAAATATGTTATTTATTATTTTATTAACTCTTCAATTTTAATTAAATTAAAAGTTATCTGCATGCATGCATGCAGAACCTATCGCTTGCTAAGAACGAGATGGACCGATTACGCGACGAAAACTCGAAAAGATTGCTACGCGATAGAAAGCTTAGTTTGGTTCTTGATTTAGATCATACGCTCCTCAATTCAGCTGGCTTTTCCCGGATTACGGGTGAAGAAGAATATCTAAATTGCGAAAGAGACGTTTTGCCAGGTTTTTTTTTTTTTTAGCAATTTTTACGGTCCTTTGTTCGAGAATTTTTTCGTATATGAATTATTTTTACCATTTTTTTAATGATCAGAATATTTAAAGAGCAGCCTGTTCAGAGTGCATGGGTCGAAGAGGTTGGTTAAGTTGAGGCCATACGTGAACACGTTCTTGAAAGAAGCTAGTAAATTATACGAGATGCACATATACACTATGGGCGGTTTTTCGTATGCATTAGAAATGGCGAAATTGCTCGACCCCAAAAATATCTACTTCAATTCAAGAATCGTTTCACGAGATGATTCCACACGGAGGTATGAAAAGAGTCTCGACGTTGTTTTGGGGAAAGAAAACGCAATTGTGATCCTTGATGATAAAGAATCGGTATTTCTTTTACTAACTTTTTTTTTAATTCTTAAATCGTACTTGTGATCGATTAATTTGTTCACTGGGAATAGTTTTACCTCGAAGCATGCGATTGATTATTTTTTTCCTCTTAATTTTGATTAATTTATTACTCCATCCTTATTAGGGGAAAAAAGGGTTTATTGCAATTTGTAGCCGTGTGTTATATCGAATTGTTAAAAAATTAACCCATGTTATTTTAGTGGCAAAAAACCCCTGATTCAATTTTTTTAGCACACAACCCCTAAACAGGGCTACTAATTTCTAATAAAATAACATGGGATAGTTTGTTAGCAATTCAACATAACATAGGGGTACTAATTGCAATAAACTCGGGATTTGTTTTTTTAAATGTAATATGATCGTGTTAACGAATATTCGTTTTTTTCAATTTCAGGTGTGGTGCAAGGAGCACAAGGAGAATCTAATAAAAATAGAAAGATATCACTTTTTTGCTCATAGTTGCAAGCGATTTGGAGTCGACCATAAATCGCATTCTCAATTAAAAAGTGACGAAAACGAGTCCGAAGGCGCATTGGCTACTAGTCTTAAAATTCTTCAACAGATCCATACTTTGTTCTTTGACATGGTATGTATTTAAGTAATTTATTACATTTAAATCAGCTTATTTAAGAGAAATTTTAACCGATGAAGTTTCTATTTAATTGGATTATTTTTCTTAAAATTAATTTTCTTCGTTCAGGGGCAGAAAGATAGTCTAGAGGACCGGGATCTGAGAAAGGTATATTAATTTGCGTCCGATGCCTTAGTGTGTATATATATATATATATATATATATATATATATATATATATATATATATATATATATCGATAAATTTGATTTTGTTGCAGGTGCTGAAAAGTGTACGAAAAGAAGTCGTAAAAGGGTGTAAAGTAGTGTTTAGTGATGAAATCAGCGATTAATCACATGTGCCGATAGCAGCGAGAAGAAAATTTCCCCGCTCGTCCACCGACATAGAATTTTTTGTTTTACGAACAAAGTGCATTAACTTATGAAATTATAGTAGCAAATGCTTACATAGCTCGTTACGCTGAATATGTTTTTCGTGTTTGGCCCAAAAAGGGCTTGTCGGGTCTATGTGAATTCTTGCAACTATACTATATTTTAAGTTTAACGAACTACTAATTTATCAAGTTTTCCGCAAGTTCGGCCGATTAAAAATATAATTTAAATAAAATATTAAAAATTACAAGCACTTTGAGAAAACTCCCTCAGTACTTATTTTAATGGAGAGAGGTCCAAATATTTTTCTCCATTTGAGAAAAGCCCAAACCCATTTTTAGCTATTATATTTTTCAGTTTTGCCCCTGCCAGCCATATCATCACTGCGTCACGCGCTGTTTTTTTTCTCCCTCTTTTATGTATAATTTTTATTAATCGACTATAAAGCATAGTGGATTAAGGAAATTCTTTAAAAAAAAAATGGTTTTTTTTTTCTATATCAGGTATATTAATCACTATGATGAAGCATAGCCGATTAAGAATCTACTACTAAGAATAACAAATCAGAACTGCAAAAAAACAAATGCAATATCAACTATATTTTACAAAAATACAAACATTATAATTGATTTATACAATTGGAATCAATAAACAAAAAATCCAAAAAATAAAAAAATTGGAGTCAATCAACCTTAATCGACTACCAGGGCATAGTCGATTAGCTTAATCGACTATTGAACATGTACATAGTCGACTAAGATTCTAGTTTGCTCGAAGTTCTCTACACGCGCCGTCCTCCGCCCCCATCCACCAAAAAATTCTAAATATGCCTCCCCATCGTCACCACACCGTCGCACCACACTATTCAACCAATCTATAACAAGAATAAAATAAATAAATAAATAATTCATAAAAAAAACACAAATTAGCATTTCAATATCCATAAAAAAAAAAAAAACAAAAAACAAAAATGAACGGTTCAAAGGTATTTGTCAACCATTGTTGGTCACTCCATAAACAATTTATGAGCACATGACAAACCAACACTAAATGAGTAAAAAAAACAAAAAAATAAAAAAATAAATACCTTCATCAACAATTTCCGTTGATTCTCCTCCGACGAGTGCTTCCTCTTCTTTCTCAACAGCATGTTCCTCTTCTTCCTCCACACGCCGACGGGGTGGAACATGCTGTTGAGAAAGAAGAATGCTTCTCCTCCACACGCCGACGACGAGTGCTTCCACTTCTTTCTTTATCCATCTTTCGGCGGCGGCGGTGACGGCGGGGAGAAGATTTATCAGAGAAAACAGAGAGAAAAAAAAAAAAAAAAAAACAGAGAAGGGAGAAAGACGAGAAAGCGGAATGGATAATAAAAAATAAGATTAGGGTTTTGAAAGAGTATAATAGATAATTAAAGATAGTTTTGAAATTATGAAAATATCACTTGGGTGGAATATTAGCTAAGGGGATTTTCTCTAATTATTTTTAGGAGGGGGTGTTTCCTTAACTATATTTCCTAGATGGAGGGTTTTCTCTAATTTTCCCTAAAAATTAACAACACAAAATCAACCAAAAGGGTTCAAGCAACTAATGCAACATCTATTGATAACCGCAATATTTACGAGATGCAATTCCACATCCTTTATTCTGCAGTATGTTTTTTCTGCAGGAAAGATTGATTACCTTAATAGAAGCTATAATATGATAACTTAGTAACAAGAATCTCCCAAAAACAAATGGTACTACAATATATAGCTCTAGTTCAAGTAATTAAATTATGAGAAAAAAGACAAGTAAAGAAGAAAACAAGTGACTTAACATCTCGGGGACTCCGCCAAGGGGATCCTCTCTCACCATATCTTTTCATCATATGCACGGAAGCGCTCCTGGCGATGATCCGACAGGCTGAAATCGACAATTCCCTCCAAGTAATTAAAATTGCCCCCTCCGCGCAAAGTGTCTCATGTCTTTGCTTTGCCGACGATACCATTATTTTCTGTAAGGCCGCCACCCCGTCAAATGCTCAAGCCCTTCTCCACAACTACGCACTAGCATCGGGCCAAGATGTAAATCTGGATATGATAAATCAACCGTGAGCTTCTGCCCTATGACACAGCCAGAAACCAAGACCACCATTCAATCCATCCTGGGCTTCCAAACTGTAGAGAGGCATGAGAAGTATCTTGGCATGCCACTGGCTATGGGGAGGTCCAAGAAGGCTATTTTTGCGTTCTTACAGGACCGAATGCGAGCTCGTATTGACGAATGGGGAGAAAGACAACTCTCGAAACCAGGTAAGGAAGTTCTTATTAAAGCGATCCTATAATCTATTCATTGTTATCTCATGAGTTGCTTTAGCCTCCCTCTTGTGCTTATTTATATATGATATTGAGTCGGCAATCCAACAGTTTTGGTGGAGTAATGGGAAACCACGTCCGATGGTCTGGAGTTCATGGATCAAGTTGTACTTTCTAAAGGAAAAATGAGGTATGGGGTCCAGGCATCTTCGTTCGTTCAATTTGGATTTGGATTTGGATCTTCTCATTTCTACGTTCTGTTCAGTCAGTCGAAATAGAATCCTCACGACTCCCATAGGCAGCACGTGCACGCCAAGGATCGCCTGGTGTGGCACTATTCACGTTCCGGTCTTTTTACGGTCAAGTCTTGCTATCATAGCACCCTGCAGCGTCATGTCACTAACTGTAGAAATCAAGCTTTCCTCCGGCAGAGAAGACAAATATTTTTGGAAATTTCTTTGGAGTTTGAGTACTATTGCTCCGAAAATTAAGATCGTCTTTATTTGGCGGGCTGCGGGGGATATTAAACCGACCAATGTTGCCCACTTTCGTTGCATGCCACATCACCTCTAGTCCATTTTGTGGTAAGTGTGGCTCTCAACAAAACAACTACCCATGCCTTGATTTATTGCAGGGGTCTGCCAGTGGTGTGGCAAGGTCATCCTTTTGATCTTGGAGACAACCACATTTCGACAGTGGCTGGACCGACTACGGAATGTTAAATCGACCAATGTTTCCCTCTTCCGTCGCCATATCTCTAAGGAGCTTTTCTGCCTAGCACTGGTTATTTGCTGGAAATCTTGGGACTCAAGGAACCGAGAAGCGCATGGAGAGCCGGGTATAGAAAGCTGCGAATTATGGAGCTGGAGCCAAAATTACCTTAGTATCTACCGGGCTGCATGCTTCGACCCTCCTATGCCAAAGAATCTCGTCCCTCGACTGCACTGGAGCCCCCCACCTACCGGAACTATTAAGGTTTTAGTTTTGATGCTGCCCTACCTACACCACGTCCACATTATATAGTAGCGTTACAAAACAATGAATTATTCGTGACAATAATTATAATTCGTTACCATAGACTACTTATTGTGACAAATTTTACAATTGTTACCATTGTTTCGTTATTTAAAAGCTCTTTTTTTGTAGTGATAGAGTCTCCATGGTATTTGTAATAAGCCAGCTCATGCTCTCGCGAACTCTTTGTAGCTTGCTAACTTGGAGGGTCCGATCTACCCCTCAATTTGGCATCTTTTATAAGATTTACATAGTACAATGAAACCAGACACACTTTTCATTCACATACTATGTGTGTATAAATAGTTACAGAAGACTTGATCTAGAGATGAGCTGTACATACAATTATGGTGCTGAATTTCAGCAAATAATTAGAGGCTGGAATCTTGTGATTCATCCGTTACAAATCAGCTGGTCAAAGGGCTAAACGCAAGCCTTGATTCTTTTCCTTTACACGACCCCTCAAGATGGAGGTGCCATCAGTAACTCCAATCTTGGAAAGTAGCCATTGATGTCGTAACCGGCTCATTGGCTTTGTGAGAAGGTCCGCTAGCTGATCAGTGGTGTGAACGTGAGATACACTGAGTAAGCCTTTGGTAACATAGTCACGGACAAAGTGCAGGTCAATTGCTATATGTTTCATCCGAGAGTGATGTACGGGGTTCAAGCTTAACTGAGTAGCACCAATATTGTCACATAACAGAGAAGGAGGGGCACGAAGGTTAACCCTCAGTTCACGAAAGAGGGACTGCAGCCATGCAATTTCTGAGGTAGCCGTGGCCAAGGCTCGATATTCAGCCTCTGTGGATGATCGAGCAATAGCACGTTGTTTTCGGGTACTCCATGAGATTGGGCTAGTACCAAGAAAGATCACATAAGCCGAAGTGGAAGACCGATCATCCCTATTTCCGGCCCAATCAGCATCGGAGTAGGCACGAAGGTCCATCGAGACTGACTTATTGATTAAGATACCATAATTGACGGTTCCTTTAAGATAGCGAAGTAGACGTTTTGCGGCTGTCCAATGCGGTTTATGCATGAACTGTGCAAGTTTGTTGACGGCGAAGGCAATGTCTGGCCGCGTTAGTGACAAATATTGAAGAGCACCAATTACCCGTCGATATTCAGTTGAGTCCACAGAGGGTGTGCCGTCATTAAGATGAAGAGGAGTGGAGGTGCACATAGGTGTGCAAACATCCTTAGCTCCCTCCATCTTGGTTTTGTTCAGCAAATCTCTAATGTACTTGTGTTGAGTTAAAAAGATACCAGACGAGGTGGGAAGGACTTCAACACCAAGAAAATAGTGAAGATTGCCAAGATCCTTGAGCGAAAATTTTGTCCCTAGTTGATGAATGACGTGCTGAATAAAAGCGGGTTTGTTGCCGGTAATGATTAAATCATCCACATAAACCAAGAAGTAAGCCAGTACGTCATCTGAACTATAGATGAATAGGGAAGAATCAGCCCGAGAGTTGCTAAAACCTATAAATAGCAGAAAATCCTTGAGAGCGTGGTACCAGGCACGTGGCGCTTGCTTAAGTCCGTATAGCGATTTTCGTAACCGGCAAACAAATGAAGGATGGGCAGCATCAACAAATCCAGGTGGTTGGGTCATATAAACATCCTCTTCGAGTGAGCCATGTAGGAATGCATTATTGACATCAAGTTGACGAATAGACCATCGTTTTGTTACCGCTAAAGCAAGAACACTGCGAATAGTTGCGGGTTTTACAACTGGACTAAAAGTCTCCTTGAAATCTATTCCTGGACGTTGGTGAAATCCCTTAGCCACAAGGCGAGCTTTGAATCTATCAATTGCGCCATCAGCATTGTACTTCACTCTGTAAACCCACTTGCACCCGATGAGATTGTAACGAGAATTGTGTGGAACAAGATCCCAAGTTCCGTGTCGAACTAAAGCTGTAAACTCATCAGCCATGGCCTGACGCCAACGAGGATCCTTTAAGGCTTGGGACAAGCAAGTCGGCTCAATAGACGGCGGTAACGGGTGTTTGCTCACAAGAAATAATTGTTTAGGTCTGAAAACATTATTCATTGACCGTGTGGTAATGGTGCGAACCCGAGGCAAATCTGAATGAGTAGTATTGGTGCTTCTATCTGAACCATCAACATTGTTTTGAGGCACAACATCACGATTGTCAAGAGTCGGCAATTGTTGTGGTAAAGGAACAGACATAGTGGAACCATCTGTAGTGGGGCTAGAAGTATCAGATGTAGAGGAAGACAAAACTCGAGGCGATGGAGGAGTGCCTCCCTGAACGCTGATGAACGTTGGCCCTGCTGGTCCCGTAGTATGCTCAGTCAGTGCTCGTGTGGATGACTCTTGGTTAGAACAATTTTCAAAGTGAAACAAGTTGTTTTTAGCAAAAGGAAAAATAGTTTCATCGAACAAAACATGACGGGATGTATATAATTTTTTAGATACGGGATCATAACACAGATAAGCACTTTGACTAGTAGAATAGCCAACAAACACACAAGGAAGAGACTTCGACTGTAATTTGTTTGTACTATATGGACGAAGCCATGGATAACATAGACACCCAAAAATGCGAAGTTTTGTGTAATTTGGTGAGCAATGAAAGATGGCTTGAAAAGGGGACTTATTGTTTAATATGGGGGTAGGCAACCTGTTTATTAGGTAGACTGCCGTTAGCATGGCATGTGACCAATAGGTGTCAGGAAGATTAGCTTGATGGAGGAGAGTTTTACCGGTTTCTACAATGTGTCTATGTCGTCGTTCCGAAGTACCGTTTTGCTCTAGAGTATGTGGGGCAGAAGTGAGATGACTAATGCCATGATTTGACAAATATGGACGAAGAGCGACAAATTCTCCACCAGTGTCTGTGTAAAGATGTTGAATCTTGGTCGTAAAACGATTTTCTACAATTTTGTGAAATTTGGAGAATATCGTTAAAACATCAGATTTGAGACGCAACAAATATAACCAGACATATTTAGTATGATGATCAATAAAAATGACATAATAACGATGACCATCAATTGAAGGGGAGGGAGTTGGTCCCCATACATCAGAGTAAACATACTCAAGAGGCTTAGTGCTAATAAGGCTTGAACCGGCAAAAGGTAACTTATGTAATTTATTGCATGAGCAAGAGGTACACAAGGAAGATGACGACGGCATAGAAATGACAGGTAAGGTAAATGTTTTAACTAACTGGTTAACAATTTTGGGAGAAGGATGACCGAATCTATTATGCCAACCATTAAGAGATGTACGAACACTGACATGAGCTTGAATAGAGGATCCAGAGAGCTGTAGATCAACAGGAAAGGGGTATACACCACTCTCACATCGGCCTTGAAGAAGAGTCATCCCCGTGGTCCGATCCTTCACAAGAAAAAAAAAAGGGTGAAATTCGAGATACACATTATTAACTTTAGTAAAGTGATGAACGGAAATAAGATTTTTGCTAATTTGTGGAACACAAAGTGTATCGGTTAGGACAAATTTTTTGTTAGAGGATTTTAAATTCATCGACCCAACATGCGTGACTTTCAAACCTGACCCATCACCAATTTGAACTTCGTCTGTACCGTCATATTCAGGATTGATGGTCAGTTTGGTCATGTCAGAAGTAATGTTGTGAGATGCTGCGGAGTCGACGAGCCAAGGTTTCTCTTTTCCTCTTGCTGCGGATGTGTAGTTGGCAGTGGCATGTGATGAGCGAAATAAGGAGCATTGTTTCGCAATGTGACCAGAGTTGTCACATATCTGGCAGAAAATAACTTTTTGTCCAACGTTGTGATTTCGGCGATAACCTCTTTGAGAATATTGTCGATTGTTGGAAGAGTTGTTCCTTGGATAATCCTTCTTTTGTTTGGATTTGTTGTTATTCCATCGTTGGGTTGAATGTGCTGTAACAACTTGAGAGGTGTTGTTTGATTCCAATCTCTTCAAATAAGATTCATGACCAACAAGAAGATCATGTAGTTCTTCAAAAGACAAGGCAGTTTCTCGAGCACGAATTGGGGCAGCGATGTCGCGAAAATCAGGACCAAGACCATGAAGAACATAGAGGGTGATATCATCGGCTGACAGAGGACGATCAATTGCAGCAAGCTCATCAGAAAGTGACTTGATGGCATGAAGAAATTCGGACACCGTCCGACTTCCACGCTGCATGAGAGTGAGCTCTTCCTTGAGTTGCATCACACGAGTTCGGGATTTACTCGCGTAGAGGCGAACAAGTCGAGACCAAGCTTCAGTCGAAGTTTGAGATGTCGCAATCATTGGCATGATGGACTCTGAAACCGAGGCAAAAATTGCATTGAGAAGAAGCTTGTCTTGACGAACCCAAATTAAATGGGTGGTAATGTCTTCAGTGGAAGAGGCACTGGATATAGGTGGGCAAGAATGAGTCCCATCAATGTATCCAATGAGATCGTAGCCGATTAAAAGAGACTCGAATTGAGCCTTCCAAGAAGGGTAATTGGAGGGTGTGAGTTTCCATGGTAACTGTGAGGCGGCGTTAATTGCAATTAACTGAGACATGGTGGGTGAAGAAACGGGGTTGGTGGGTGAAGACATTTTGCGGAAGTAAGGTTTGGATCAATTCTCGTGGGAGAGAAAAACTCGTGATACCATATAAGATTTACACAGTACAATGAAACCAGACACACTTTTCATTCACATACTATGTGTGTATAAATAGTTACAGAAGACTTGATCTAGAGATGAGCAGAAGACTTGATCTAGAGATGAGCTGTACATACAATTATGGTGCTGAATTTCAGCAAATAATTAGAGGCTGGAATCTTGTGATTCATCCGTTACAAATCAGCTGGTCAAAGGGCTAAACGCAAGCCTTGATTCTTTTCCTTTACATCTTTACCCTAATATAAGCTCGTTGGTTTTAAAAAGAAAAGATTAATCTTTATATAATTACTTTTTAAGAATTAAGATACTTGAAATTGTTTGTTACGTAAAATTACGTTTAATCAAATAGTTTTTCCTCATTGCTTAGGCCCGAAAATGGGCTTGTAGGCCCAATACAAATTATATTCATTGTCAAACTCTACCACCGCCTTCGTTAATTGGAAACTCTTTCTCTCTCTCTCTCTCTCTCTCTCTCTATATATATATATATATATATATATATGTTACATCTATATATATGGGGTAGACCGCTGAATCTCTCTCCCACTTTTATTTTCGCTTTTGTTCTGCCCTTTTAAATTCTGAAAATATGAATCTCTTCCGATCAAAACTTGTGTTCTATCGAAAGTCGTATAAAAAAGAAATAACAAAAAAGAAGAAGAAGGTATAACGTTAAAAATCTTAATTTCAAGATTAGGGTTTTTTTTTATTATTATCTTTTTTAGGATACTTATAATCAGGGGTTAATTCTCTGAATATTCCCTACAAGTTGCTGGAGAATTTGTGTTGCAATATATTCAACCAATTCTGAAAATAAAATAAAATAATGGACTAATGTAGTTAAAGACTTAATTTTATATCTCTTGTCTACATTGCTTACAAGTCAAGTTAGTTTTCGAGTTTTTCGTTTTTTTTTTATTCTATGTTAAAGTTTATACTTTATAGTAATTTTGTTTTCTGAATGGCGTTGACAGATGAGTACTATAGCAGATGAATTATTCGCATCGTTTGTCGATTTTGAACAAGTAGAGGAAGATCAATATATTGATCTGAAGAGGTATATATATATATTTATATATATATACTTCTTGAGCTGATGAAGGATCAATTAATTTTATGTTTTTTTAATTTTTTTTCTTTTTTTAAATTTTTTTTTTCTTCTGATTAAGAATTTGTAGAAATAAAAGGCGCAAACTGGAGGTATCTAAAAGTTCATCTCTCAAATTGAGGTACATTCATAAGGTAATTTTCTTTAAATACATTTTATTGAATATGTTATATATTATTTTATGAACTCTTCAATTTTATTAAATTAAAAAGTTATCTGCATGCATGCATGCAGAACCTATCGCTTGCTAAGAACGAGATGGACCGATTACGCGACGAAAACTCGAAAAGATTGCTACGTGATAGAAAGCTTAGTTTGGTTCTTGATTTAGATCATACGCTCCTCAATTCAGCTGGCTTTTCCGTGATTACGGATGAAGAAGAATATTTAAATTGCGAAAGAGACGTTTTGCCAGGTCTTTTTTTTTCTTTTTTTTTTTTTGTTTTAGCAATTTTTACGGTCGTGTGTTTGAATTCGTATACGAATTATTTATACCAGTATTTTAAATGATCAGAATATTTGAAGAGCAGCCTGTTCAGAGTGGACTTGACGAAGACGTTGACTAAGTTGAGGCCGTATGTGAACACATTCTTGAAAGAAGCTAGTAAATTATACGAGTTGCACATATATACTATGGGCGGTTTTTTGTATGCTCTAGAAATGGCGAAATTGCTCGACCCCGAAAATATCTACTTCAATTCAAGAATCATTTCACGAGATGATTCCACACGGATGTTTGAGAAGAGTCTCGACGTTGTTTTGGGGAAAGAAAACGCAACTGTCATCCTTGATGATAGTGAATCGGTATTTCTTTTACTAACTTTTTTTTTAATTCTTAAATCGTACTTGTGATCGATTAATTTGTTCACTAGGAATAGTTTTGCCTCGAAGCATGCGATTGATTCTTTTTTCCTCTGATTTTTGATAATTTTTTGCTCGATAGTTATTAGGGGAAAAAAAAAGGGTTTATCGCAATTAAATAGTACCCGTGTGTTATATGGAATTGCTAAAAAATTAACCCATGTTATTTTAGTCGCAAAAAAAAAACCCTATGATTCATTTTTTTTAGCACACAACCCCTAAACAGGGCTACTAATTGCTAATAAAATAACATGGGATAGTTTTTTAGCAATTCAACGTAACACAGGGGGTACTTATTGCAATAAACTCGGGATTTGTTTTTTAAATGTGATACGATCGTGTTAACTAACATTCGTTTGTTTTCAATTTCAGGTGTGGTGCAAGGAGCACAAGGAGAATTTAATAGTAATAGAAAGATATCACTTTTTTGCTAATAGTTGCAAGCAATTTGGAGTCGACCATAAATCGCATTCTCAATTAAAAAGCGACGAAAACGAGTCCGAAGGCGCATTGGCTAATAGTCTTAAAATTCTTCAACAGATCCATACTTTGTTCTTTGACATGGTATGTATTTAAGTGATTTACATTTAAATCAACATATTTAAGAGAAATTTTAACTGTATTTAATTGGCTTACTTTTCTAAAATTTAATTTGCTTCAGGGGCAGAAAGATAGTCTAGAGGACCGGGACCTGAGAAAGGTATATTAATTTGCGTCCAATGCCTTACTATATATATTTGTTTCGTTTGTGATTGTTAGTAAATATATCGATAAATTTGATTTTGTTACAGGTGCTGAAAAGTGTACGAAAAGAAGTCGTAAAAGGGTGTAAAGTGGTGTTTAGTGATGAAATCAGCAATTAATTACATGTGCCGAAAGCAGCCCGAAGAAAAATTTCCCGTTCGTCCACCGACAAAGAATTTTTTGTTTTACGAAGAAAGTGCATCAACTTATGAAATTATTGTAGCAAATGGTTACATATGCTGAATAGGTTTTTTCATGTTTGGCCCGAAAAGGGCTTGTCGGGTCTACGTGAATTCTTGCAACTATACTATATTTTAAGTTTAACGAAATTACTAATTTATCAAGTTGTCTCTGAGTCAGCCGATTAAAAATACAATATTAGTAGTACTAATATTAGTATTATTATTAATACTAATACTAATACTAATGCTAATATTAATACTAGTACTAATACTAATACTAAATTTAATGGTAAAACAAACAAGTCGGTTTACCCATTTCATCTAAGGTTATTATTTAGGGTCCATTTGATATACACCCCTCATATGGAAAATATATAGGCATAGGTCCACCCCTAAAAATCTTTCTTTGAGATACACCCCTGGAGAGGCAAAAGTACTATTGTGCCCTTATTTGCAATTTTCGCCCAACTGCATTCAGCATTTTCACCAACTGTATTTATCATTTTGAACCTGCATTTAATATTTTTGTACTGCATATATCTTAATTTTTAATTTAATATTTTTTTATTCCTGTACATATATTGTACCTTTTTTTTATTAGTAGTATATTTTTTTATAAAATATATTTTTTTTAATATTTCGATTTTTTTAATATTTCGATTTTTTTAATATTTCAATTTTTTCAATATTTCAATTTTTTAAATTTTTAAATTTTTTTTTAATTTTTTTAATTTTTTTTTTATTAATTCAAATTTTAGTAAAATTCCTGAACTGAAAGTATAGTTATATATAGTCATGTATTCTCTTTTTACCCCAAAATTCATCTACACTAATAAATAAAATTCACAATTTAGATCTTGATATTATAAATCAACTAACAAACAAAAAATAAAAAAAATACAATCACATGCATATATTCTTCAAACATGAACACATTAAAAAACCTATAACATACATATAACTATATGTTACTACAGGTGACTATAGTTATCTACAATTATCTATATTAATATATAGTGACATAAAGTCTAGACTACTGTAGCATGAATCCAACTTCATTAGGCACTTCATCGCATCTTATTCCCTGAATGTCATAAAAGCATAATAAAAGCAAAACCTGCGACAAAAAAATACAAGTTAAAGAGCAAAATGGAACATGCGAGTTAGATTACATGAAAAATACAAAAAAAACATAATTTTTTTTTGTTGATAAATTTACTTAACTGAATATATATGACTATATATGACTGTAATATATGACTATATATGACTACATATGACTGTAATATATGACTATATATGACTGTAATATATGACTATATATGACTACATATGACTGTAATATATGACTGTAATATATGACTATATATGACTACATATGACTGTAATATATGACTATATATGACTGTAATATATGACTATATATGACTACATATGACTGTAATATATGACTATATATGACAGTATTATATGACTGTATTATATGACAGTATTATATGACAATATATGACTACATATGACTGTATATGACTACATATAATTGTATATTCACCTGACTCAAATCACCCATTTAAACATTTACATTATAAATCAACTCATAACCAACAAAACACACAAGCATATGCATATGTTACTACATATTACTATATATTGTTATAAATTTGAAATTTGTTGTCATAAAATGGAACATGATTTGTGAGCCAGCAGAACACCAAAGACTAAAGCTGCATAGTCAACAATACCGTATTTGTGACTACTTCGGCAACAATAACGGCCAAGTCCTACTTCTACCTCAATTTCAATCATTGAAGAAATCTGAAAATTTTGTACATCATAGTTATGCATTATTCATGACCTATAGTCCAAAAAGAAATTCATGTTATTTAGAAGCAAATTAACGACAGCATACTCTAGCATAGTTTTCAATCAGTTCAATGCATTCGTGAGGAAATTCTTCAAATCATTTGTGGACCAATTTGACTCTATTTTTTCTAGAACTAAATCAAAGTAAAAGTCATTTATATTCATAAAAAGGGGAGGGGATATGACATAGGAGAGAAAATAGCTAAAACCTGCAACTGGATGGCTTCAGATCTTGGCGGCGGCGACGGACTCGACAATGGCTCCGAATCCGTGTACACCCTTAATCGTCTCCTAGCCACGGAGATGGAAGATAGATCGGACAGATCTGGCGAGAGAGTTAGAGAGAGGGAGAGAGGGGCGGGAGAGATGTACAGGTTGTGGATCGAGCACCGCCGTGTACGCCGGGAAAGAGGCCGAAGAGCGATTGTGCTGCTAGAAGGTTACGCCCCATTTGGCCGGTCGAGATGGTAGGCCTGGAGGGTGAGGTTTTTGATCTCCTCGATGAATTCGTTCACGTCGTTACAGAAGAGAGATGGGAGAAAATAGCAGATGAAAGGGAGACGGCGTGAGCCGCGCTTTGAGGGGGATGGGTTGTGGATTGAGAGAAGTTAGGGTTTGGGTGGAGAGAAGTTAGGGTCTGTGGCCTTATTTCATAACAACGGCCCATTGGGGGTACAATAGTCACATCACTATGTCCAGGGGGTCTACCTAATTAAGATCAAAATTTGGGTTTTTGGCTAGAGCTGAAAAAAACATTGGACCTCCTCATATATATTTTCAAAAGTAGGGGGTTATCACTCATTTACCCTATTATTTATGTGTTTGAGTAAAAAAAAATATCAAGAAAAGAGGGGAAAAAACAAAAAATAGCAATAAAAAATTCACATTTTGACACAATTTAACAAAATTAGCTACAAATTCAAAGATCCTTCCTGTAGTTGGAGTAAAATCAATATCGGAGTCACTCCGTGCGCGGCACCTTCGAGCGAACAACTCTGGAATGTGCGGCTTCATATTTTTTTACGATTGGGAGTGGGTTTACGCGATTGAATGATAATTTGGGATTGGATGGCTAGGGTTTACAGAATGAGGAGTGAAATGAAAATTGAGAATTGGGGGAGCGAGTTAGATATTTAGGAATTGAGTTTAGATCTTCTGATTTGTGTGCCAGATTAACGTTCGACTGCCATATATCACTTCACATCATGTTTTTCGGTCAGATCTAGTCAAAAATCCTTCTTACTGTCCTCATCCCCAGAGTTCCCTATCTTAAGAGGGGAAAAGGATTCAAATCTTCCTCCTTTTCAACTTCCAATCAAAATCCAAATATACTTGACTAGCGCTAGCGCAAGGATAAACGATTTATCAGTCGGACACGATGCCTATGACGCATGGGTCTTTGACGAGCAGAATGAAGACAGCTGCCTTACAGGAGCTAGAGAGGAAGGGCTCATTTTCCCCCAGAATCACCGAGATAGAAGAGGAAAGGCTCGTTGCTACTCTCTGGGGATGTGTACATAGGAGAGCTATTCAGGCTTACGCATAATTTTTCGACTTAGGGTGTAAGCCATGTCGACTTTTTACGGCAGATCGACATTGCATGCACCACACGTGATATTCCTGTCTAAGTTGACTGACGAATTTGATGACCGAACATAAATCCTTAAAAGTGACATATTCGAGGACATATTTTGTGGATAATATGGAATATATGGAGTCTAAGTTAATTTTATTGTAAAAAAAAAAAAAAAAAGAGAGAGAGACAATCAAATATTTTTTTCTCATAGGTCGGGCCCGTGAATGGGCTTGTGGGCCCAATAAAAAAATAATTTAAATCGTTAAACTGTACCGCGTTGTTTGGAAACTTTGTATGTATATATATAAATCCCTTCCGATCGAAACATGTACCTATATGCTCGTATATTCACTCCCCCCCCCCCCTACATCGAATATTCTATCAAATATAATTAAAAAACAAAGGTAACTACGTTTTTAGGAATTTTGTGGAAAATCATAATTTCAAGATTTGGGTTTTCGCCAATCCTTTTTTTAAGTACTTCTTTAAAACATAAATTAGGGCTTTTGGATACAGCATATGCATTGCAATTGGGATTTTACTTGGTCAACGAATTTTGAAAATTTTGATTAAAAACAAATAATTAGGGTTACTGCTTTCAGGTTCGAAGAACTAGAAATAAGTTTTTTTTTTTTTTTTTTTTTTTAAATGCAAGAACTAGAAATAAGTTAATTCTCGGAATATTCTAGAGAAAGAATTTGAGTATTGTTGGAGAACTTTGGTTTATTATAGTAAAAATTGTGCATAAGGAAAAACAAAAATTAATGTTATTAAGACGAATGTTGTCTACATTGCTTACAAGTCAAATTATTTCGAGTTTTTTTCCGTTTTTTCTATGTTAATGTTTTCTATTAATTTGTTTTCTGAATGGATTGACAGAGAGATGAGTACTATAGCAGAGGAATCACTCGTACACTTGTCAAGTATCGAAGATTCCGTATCGCTTCTCAATGCTGAGTTGGCATCGGCTAATTTTGAAGATGTCGAGGAAGATCAAGATACTAATCTCCAGAGGTATACTTTGGCTAATGAAGTTAATTGCTTTTACACGTCACGTTACGGATCACCATACTTCGATTTTTATTTTTTAATTTTTTTATTTTAATAATTTGTAGAATTAAAAGTTCGTGTCTCGGGGAACCGACACCAATTTCAGGTAATGCGTTCGTGGTTAGTTGGAATTTTAATTTATCTTAGTAAAAGGTAATTACAATTGAAAAACGAGTTCGTGCCTTTAATATCGAATGCAGAGTGTAAAGATCATGTTCCTTTCGGACGATTGTGCCTAAAGTGTCATGTGCTAATAAATGATGACGGTGTTGCATTGAGGTACATTCATAAGGTAATTTTCTTTAAATACATTTTATTAAATCTGTTCTATATTATTTTATTAACTCTTCAATTTTAATTAAATTAAAATTTATCTGCATGCATGCACGCAGAATCTGCCGCTTGCTAGTAACGAGATGGACCGATTACGCGACGAAAACTCGAAAAGATTGCTACGCAATAGAAATCTTAGTTTGGTTCTTGATTTAGATCATACACTCCTCAATTCAGCTGACCTTTCCGATATTACGAGTGAAGAAACATATTTAAATTGCGAAAGAGACGTTTTGCCAGGTTTTTTTTTTCTCTTTAACAATTTATAATACGGTCCTTGGCTTGAGAAATTTTTCGTATATGATTTTTTTTTACGACTATTTTTTTTAAATTATCAGAATATTTAAAGAGCAGCCTATTCAGAGTGGATACGATGAAGATGTTGACTAAGTTGAGGCCGTACGTGAACACGTTCTTGAAAGAAGCTAGTAAATTATTCGAGTTGCACATATACACTATGGGCGATCGTTCGTATGCATTAGAAATGGCGAAATTGCTCGACCCCGAAAATATTTACTTCAATTCAAGAATCATTTCACGAGATGACTCCACACGGATGTTTGAGAAGAGTCTCGACGTTGTTTTGGGGAAAGAAAATGCAACTGTCATCCTTGATGATAGTGAATCGGTATTTTTTTTTACTAACTTATTTAATTCTTAAATCGTACTTGTGATCGATTAATTTGTTCACTAGGAATAGTTTTGCCTCGAAGCATGCGATTGATTATTTTTTCCTCTTAATTTTGATTAATTTATTACTCGATCGTTATTAGGGGAAAAAAGGGGTTTATTGCAATTAGTAACCGTTTGTTATATCGAATTGCTAAAAAATTAACCCATGTTATTTTAGTGACAAAAAAACCCATATAATTCATTTTTTTAGCACACAACCCCTAAACAGGGGTAATTGCTAAAAAAATAGATCATATGGGATTTTTGCTAATAAAATAACATGGGATAGTTTTTTTAGCAATTCAACATGACACGGGGGTACTAATTGCAATAAACTCGGGATTTGTTTTTTAAATGTGATACGATCGTGTTAACTAACATTCGTTTGTTTTCAATTTCAGGTGTGGTGCAAGGAGCACAAGGAGAATTTAATAGTAATAGAAAGATATCACTTTTTTGCTTATAGTTGCAAGCAATTTGGAGACGACCATAAATCGCATTCTCAATTAAAAAGTGACGAAAACGAGTCCGAAGGCGCATTGGCTAATAGCCTTAAAATTCTTCAACAGATCCATACTATGTTCTTTGACATGGTATTAATTTACATTTAAATTAGCTAATTTACGAGTTATTTAACAGATGAATTGTCTATTTAATTGTCTTATATAAGTAATTTACATTTAAATTAGCTTATTTAAAAGTGTCTATTTAATTGGCTTATTTTTTAAATTAATTTGCTTCAGGGGCACAAAGATAGTCTAGAGGATCGGGACCTGAGAAAGGTATATTAATTTGCGCCCGATGCCTTAGTATATATATATTGATTTGTTTCGTTTGTAATTGTTAGTAACTATGTCGATAAGTTTGATTTTTGTTACAGGTGCTGAAAAGTGTACGAAAAGAAGTATTAAAGGGGTGTAAAGTGGTGTTTTGCGATGAAATCAGCTCGTATTCGTTAGAGTTCAGGAAAACGGCGGAGGAATTGGGTGCCGAATTGTGCGATGAAACAGAGGCATGTGTTACACATGTGGTTTCTATTGATTTACGAGATGATAAATCGATTTGGGCTATGAAAGAGAAGAAGTTCTTGGTAACTCCGAACTGGATACGAGTGTCCAATCATATGTGTCGAAAGCAGCTTGAAGAAAATTTCTCCGTTCCTCCGCCGGACAAATAATTTTTTGGTTCTGAATAAGGAGGCTAGTTTTATGAATAGATTGCATCAATTTATGTAATTAGTATTTTCTTTACAATTATAGTAGCAATTTTTTCTCACTCAATTTTTTTAGTGTTTAGAGATACATTTACTAGATGAAATGGGAATTTCTTACTTTTGAATGATTGTTAAACAATGATAAGTGTTCATTTTGCACAACTTTTACTTATCGAATCTTCGAGTTTTGGTCTTCGTTCGTTCGAGTTTTCGGCTTTATTTGTATATATTATGTTATTTTTGTTTTATTTATATTTTAGGTAAAGAGAAGCTATTTTTGCCGATTCGAAACGATTTTGGAAGCGAAGCCGAAAATCAAACCAAACACGTGCAAAAGTGCATTATCGCGGGTGTGGCACTGTTTCGTATTTCAAGCATAACGTTTTCATACCACCTCCGATTTAGCTGATTCAAGTGGCCTTAGAAAGCTAACTTCAATATCTACAACTTTTGTGAAATGCAAAATTGTCAAATTCGGGCTAAAAAAGGGTCAAAACAGTGTTTGAAGATGGCGCAGAAGCCCAGATCGCGATCCAGCCTTTTCGGATCGCGATCTGGGGGGTCTTACAGAGAGCAAATTGGGGTCAAATCCAGATCGCGATCCGGGAAGTTGGATCGCGATCTGGGGGGTCTGACAGAGCTGAAATGGATCAAGACCCAGATCGCGATCCAGCATTCCGGATCGTGATCTGGGGGTCTTACAGAGCTGAAATGATTAAAGATTCAGATCGCGATCCAGGAAGTCGCATCGCGATCTGGGCACGCCTTTTGAGGAAGATATTTTGTTTTGCAAAGCTTCTTGAGGAAGCTTTGCATTTCACTATAAATAGAAAGTCCCTTTCATTCTTCATCTTCTTCCTTCGACTTCTTCTTCGACTTTTTATGGTTTTCGACAGTTCTTCGCGGGAAGCTTCGACGAGGGTTTCGACTCGGGTTTTTCATAAGCTTTTCTTTACGTTTAGTTTATAATTTCTCGTGTTCTTCATTTTGATGCTATGTTTGTAATGAACTAAGCATTTTCTTCTAGGGAAATGAAACCTTGTATATATTGATTTTGATTTCCAGATCTGTGATCTATTTGTCGTTCTTTGATTATGTTTATGTTTTCCTGTATTAAATGCTTTCGATTGTTTGGTCAACAGTTGAATTGATTCTAAATGGGAATGAACTCGAGAGAGGATTTCTTGTTTGATTTTAGGAAAATATAGCTCGGGTTGTGGAAACGGAGACGTGATGCACCTCGGGTAGCCCTTAAGGACTTGACCAAAATGCTCTCTTAATATCAGGTTCTGAACGGAGACGTCGGAGCTGTGGGTAGACTCTAACTACACTGGAGATGGGGGTTAGGGTATTTTAGTGTCTGGGTTAGCGAACATAGAATTGACATTAGATTCAAATCTGTAGATCTTTATCGATAGTACACTGGTGGATTTTACCCTAGAAGCCATCACACGTCGAAATTCCTCGCTTTTACTGGCGGACCGTTGTTTTTTATTTATTGTTTATTTTTTAGTTTTATTTCTCCCATCCATTCTCGTTCGTCTAGATAAAGTTTAGGATAGTATAATTACGGTACTTGGTAAATTTAGGAACTTAATTCCCTGTGGATCGATATCTGGAATTCACTATTCTACAAAACGCGATACTGTACACTTGCGGTTTTTCATACGTAGTTTTTACGCGTATCAAACAACTATGTAGCACGGATACGAAAACGGTGATACAGCAAAACGGACACGGGGAAACGACATATCCTAAAAATGGGGATACGGGAAATTCGAAAAAATATGTAAATATTAAAGTTATAGGGGTATATTTATAAATATGCTTATAAACATATATATAAGTTTTTATTTCTATATAATTTCTTTTGTATATATTTTCATGCAAACATATTCAAGATAAATTTTACTATCAACTATCAATTTTCAATTGATCAATAAATAGTTAGGAATGTAACAAAAATATTTGAAACTTTGATATTCAAACATGTTTTCATACTGTAAGTTAAATTCGGCTTTCTAATCTATACGTTGCTCCCATATATATTATGGATTCTAATGTTGTTGGGGACGGGGATCTTAAATTCCGTAGTCTATTTAAAAATAGAAAAACTTGGATGATTATAAATTTCATACTGCAAGTTGAATTTGACTTTTAATTTCTATGTTGCTATCATCTATAGTAATGGTTTTTTTGTTGCTGGGGATGATGATCTTAAATTCTTTAGTTTATCTAAAAAAAGAGTTATTGCATTCAAAACTACTTTATTTTTATTTTTATTTTTATTGTTAAAAAATTCTTTAGTTTATTTTATTATATCCCTATAGTTTGTTTTTTTTTTTTTTTATCTATAAAACTATAAAAGTGAGAATGTGAAGAGGGTTTCTTCTATTTTTTTATGGACAAATTAGCCTTGGGAAATTAAGTTTGTAAAATAATTCAGTGAATAGAAATTAATTAGCTAGCATGAACATGAAGAAAGTAAGCAGCGTGGTGGTATTTTGTTGAATTCAAGGGTACAGAAAGAACGCCTCTCTTTAAAAAAATTAAAAAAAAAAAAAAAAAAAAAGAAAAAGAAAAAGAAAGAACACCTCTCACTTAATGAGAATTCAATAAACTATCATTTAAGTGGCTACTTAGAGTGTATATAGGGGAAGAAAGTCTTATAGGATTGAGTAAAATTTCATGTAAATAGGGACATAACAAGAAAAAGAAAAATACTATTAAAACTACAATTCTTAAAGCAACTCCAATGGAGTTATTAAATGAGTTATCAAATCTCTTAACTACCATTTGACTACTAAAATTTAAAAATTTGTTCTCCAAAGGGGTTATTAAAATGGGTTTGTATTTTGATATTTCACATCTTTGAATCTAAAAATACTTCCTGCAGATTGAGTTACCAAAAAAATAACTACCTAACCAACCAATCACAAATTGACATGTGGCAATTACATATAAAATTATCAAAAAACTTCCAATTGATAATGAAATTTGATTACCGTGGTTGGAGTATATGAATTTTAAATGTATTTTAAAATATTATCTTAAATATCAAATGAGCATTTGATAATCCAATTTTGATATTTAGCATTGGAGTTGCTCTTAGAGCGTATTATTCGATTTCAAAGCAACTCCACGTGGCTACAATTCAAGATCTTATAGGATTGAGTGAAATTTCTTACATTGAGTTGATAATTAAAGGCTCGATTTAGATCAATTGTACTACTTGCATTTAATCATATTTCATATGTTGAAGTAGATTCATCTAATTATTTAATCATAAAATTATTTTTCTATTATTTAAAGAAAGCCTTAAAAAAATATTTACAATCCATGTGAATATTCTTGAAAGAAGCTAGTACATTATTCGAGTTGCATATATACACTATGGGCGAGCGCATGTATGCATTAGAAATGGCGAAATTGCTCGACCCCGAAAATATCTACTTCAATTCAAGAATCGTTTCACGAGATGATTCCAAACGGATGTTTGAGAAGAGTCTCGACGTTGTTTTGGCCGGGGAAAGAAAACGCAATCGTCATCCTTGATGATAAAGAATCGGTATTTTTTTTTTTACCAACTCTCTTTAATTCTTTTTAAATTATTATTTGGGTTAACGAATATTCGTTTTAATTTATTTATTTTAGGTGTGGAGCAAAAAGCACCAAGAGAATTTAATAGTTGTAGAACGATATCATTTTGTTCCTACTAGTACGAAGCAATTTAGCGTCGGCCGTAAATCACATTCTCAATTGAGAAATGACGAAAGCGAGTCCGAAGGAGCATTAGTCACTAGTCTTGAAATTCTTCGACAGATCCATAGTTTGTTCTTTCACCTGGTATTTAAGTAATTTACATTTAAATTAGCTTATTTAAGAGTTTCTTTAACTGATAAAGTGTCTATTTAATCGGCTTATTTTCGTAAACCTAATTTGCGTCAGGGCCATATATATATATATATATATATATATATATTTGTTTCGTTTGTAATTGTTAGTAAATATATCGGTAAATTTGATTTGGTTACAGGTGCTGAAAAGTGTACGAAAAGAAGTATTAAAAGGGTGTAGAGTGGTGTTTATTAGTGGTAAAATCAGCACTTATTCGTTACGGTTAAGGAAAATGGCGGAGGAATTGGGTGCTGAATGGTGCGATGAGACAGAGGCATGTGTTACACATGTGGTTTCTATCGATTTACGAAATGATAAATCGATTGGGCCGCGAACGAGAAGAAGTTCTTGGTGAATCCGAACTGGATATCAGCGCCCAATCATATGTGCCGAAAGCAGCCCGAAGAAAATTTCCCCGTTCGTCCACCAACAAAGAATTTTTTTTCACTCATTTTTTTAGTGTTTAGAGATCCCTAATCAGACATTTACTAGATGAAAATAATTTCAGTTTTTTCGTATTTCGTTTGTCACGAAGAAGGAAGAAATGAATAAACAAAAATGGCAAATTCGTATATCGTTGTTTCTATTGTTACTAAAACTTTTGCAGCTTCAGATTTCTAGAGTCTATTTGAGTTCTTGTAAATATATTAATTTATCGAGCTGTACATGAGTCGAGACCGATTAAAAATATTATATAAATAAAGTCATTAATAAATAAATAAAAATATTAAAATTAAACCGAAAAGGGTTCAAGCAACTATGCAACACACAATATTTCAAGGAATAAAGCAGCATAAGGAGATGCAATTCATATCCATTAAAACCACGAAAAAACAATTATCGTACCGGAAGGAAAAGCTTGATAACCTGAATAGAAGCTACAATATGAAGATCCCTTAGAAATAAATAGTCACAACAATTAAGGGTACTATTTATAAATATTCCGAGAAAAAAAAAAGAGAACAATTTATAGCCAGTTCTCACTAAGCAAGTCTTCATGTAGTGAAAGCAAAACAAAGAAGTAATAAAACCTCGTTTGGTTCGTTTTTCTCTCAAATCTTCAAAGCGGTAGTCCATGTACCTTGAACACTAGGATGCTTAGCCACATGCCTTGTCTTCAACTTCAACACTTTCCTCCCCTGTGAGTTTCTTAGCCTTGTTGCACATTGGAGTACTTCCTCGGGAGTCGTGTTCTTCACACAGACAACTCGCTCGTTTTTGTTTTCTGCATAATAAATAAATAAATATATCAATACATGAATTCGCGGGTCATCTTTATAAACAAGAAATGTTTGCTTGGAAGTTGAACGCTTATGCTCCTCGTTTGGCATCAAAAAGTGACAAAAATAAATAAAAGTGTATCAATCTGAAAGTAACGAGCATCCTGGTTTGTTTATAAAGCATCGTGTAATTGATAATCTCCATTCACCAAACTCGAGTAAACTATTATTTCATTACAGTTACCTCAGAAATGTATCCATTGCAAGCTTTACATTATGACCAAGAAAACGGATTAAATTCAGGTTTCTTATATTATAAGCCATGACAAAGATCAACGAAACGACATACCATCGTACTTCCTATATTTCTCGACCTCTTCGAAAATCGAAACAATATCAGCTCGCAGCATGTTTTATAGACTCTTACCGCCGGACAAACAGGTGTACAAGTTCCATTTTCATTATAAATTAAAACATCTATGACAAAGAGGTCAACAAATTCGTATGATAAATTATCCAAATAGTAGCAGAAAATTATCGAGAGAGAGAAATCTTACTGTAAAATCCCTTTAGAAAGGGATGATAACCACGGTTGAGTTCAGTGACCACCTCAAGCTGTGGATTCTTCTCCACAAAAGCTGGGAGATGCGACTCCATAAATGCCCTAAACCAAAGCCAAATACACAAAAATAGTTAGCCTTCTTTGTAAAAACAATTGCTACTGAATCACTCAAGACAATTAACATGAAGAAGAAGAAGAAAAAGAAACTTAATCGTTTTATCAAAACTCTTTCACAGTATTATGTAAATACAGCCGCCACATAATATGACGAGAGAAAAGGGCTTTCGTAAGATAGATCCATGTGCCTATAACTAAACTACGTGCTTCATATTACCTATTAAACTCTCGTAACCTTCGGCCATAATTGTAATTCTATGGCTTCATATTAACTATAACTTTCCAATATTTCCATAGGACTCAATAGTATAACAAACAAAATAAACAATGAGATTCTTTAACAAAATGAAAAATCACAAGTGTGCTTATGTCGCGTTTTCAGCATAATTGTTCCGAGAGAGAGGTGGAGCATGCAAGAACACGGTCATAGCATCAGAATAGTACACTAAACAGTTGAAACATGTTATATGAGATAGCTTACGTAAATCCCTGGTAAACTTCATATATCACTTGCATAGTCTATTCATTGAGAAATCGAGAACCTCTATGTATCAAGTATGGAGCTACGATTAGAAATCCCCTCCTATATAAATATTAAAGCAAAATGCAGCGGATACTTCGAGCAACAAACTGTTAAAAAGCGCCTCAACGATACACACATCTCCATCAGCACTCACAACTTTAAAACAAGCAATCTGTTTGGAATCGTGCCGCATTTGTATGAATGTGAAACAATTAAAAACCCTAATCAGTTATCAGCTAATATTCTTCCAACACTAAAAAATAATAATTGGAGATAATTCGTAAGAGAACTTATTTACTCCAAAAATCGCGAACATATTCTGCTGATTCCCACTCGATTCCACATATCAAAATTCACAAGGAATTAAAAAAAAACAAAAAAAAAAAAAATCGTTCATATTTCTTTGAAAAAATTAGGTCATTCAGAAATCAGAAGTAAAGAATAACCGTATTCCCAAATTAAAATCAACACATCAAATGAAACTTTGCAATTCGAAGAAATTAGATTAAAAGGGAGCAAAATGGTAAACCTGATTCCTCTGCTACTGCCGCCCCAATTACAGTAACTGACAACAAGCTTTTGTAGTTGCCAAACACCTCTTATTGACATTTTTTTATCTTCTTTTTCTTCGAAAGATTGTATCTTTTCTTCGGAATAGCTGTGACGGCGGTGTGTGTGTGTGTGTGTTTCGGCAGTGGCAATGGCGTTAATATGTTCGACTGAGTTTTCCTCTCTCGAAATTCCTCTTTTCTCCCTCATTTCTTCATTTTCTTTTTTAAATTAGTATATGATAGAATTCTTAATTTACATTTTATTAATATTTAGTTCATATATATTGCATAACATATTATTAAATATGTGAAGTTCTAGTAGTAAGTTTTTAATCATTATTATTAGAGTAAATTACAACCACCCCCGAGGTATGGTCAAATTACGAAAATCCCCCTCTTGTTTGGATAATTACAACCACCCCCTAAACTCCTCAAATTTAGTGGAATATTCGAGATTATATGGAATATTATCACTTTTGTACCCGTTTTATCCCATCCGAACTCTACATTTTGAAGCAAGATGATCATAATATGTATTTTTTGGCTTGTATATATCTGATTGTGGAGTGTCAGAAACTGTATTTTCACACAAAACGTAGAGCACATTCCACGAAATTTAGATGATTATGTTGAATTTGACAGCATAAGGGTGGAGGTGTAAGAAAAATCATAGTTGAGAGAGTAGATATAATTATCCAAACAAAAGGGATTTTTTTGTAAATTGGCCATACCTCAGGGGGTGTTTGTAATTTACCCTTAATATTAAAAAGTCAAGGATATAAGGGCATCTTCCACCCTACACCATTTCCTATTTTTCACACCTAATTTAGGTGTTTTTAACCTTCCAAATTAAATAACTAAATCAGCATTACACCTAAAATTATGATGATTTGATTTTAGTCTCCCATTGTGGTCAAAACCTATATCACCATATTACCAAATCCTATATTTTCACCAATTTTTTTGGTGAAGAAATTTGCATCTCCCACCCTTCCACCATTATACCATTTTTTTCCATCAAATCCTATTTTTCCTATCAAATATAGAAATTAAAATAGGATTTGGTGTAATTAACACCATTTTATAATTAGCATATAAAATTATTATATTAGCTAATTTCATGTGATTACCAATTTATAATATAAAATATATTTGTGTTAATTAATGAATATGATAATATATAAATATATTAGTATATAAATATATTTATAGAAAATATAATAATAATAATAATAATAATAATAATAATAATAATAATAATAATAATAATAATAATAATAATATTATTATTATTATTATTATTATTATTATTATTATTATTATTATTATTATTATTATTATTATTAAATAAATAAATAAAAATATGTTTGGCTCTAATAAATATGTTTAAACAATAAATATATTTATTATCAGAAAACAATAAAAACATAACATTATAACGTCACAAAATAAATTACAAGACAAATTGTATAAATGAAATACACATAAACTACTTAGTTAGCATTAAGTTATGAAATTATTTTTATTAATTTTGTTGTAATATTTTTATGCATTAAGTTATGAAAGTATGTTTATGTGTGGTTTTATTATATGTATAATAATTTACGTTGATTTTCATTCATGTTTCAATAGTTTTTTTGAATTTATCACAATTTTAAGATTATATAATTAATAAAATTATTACTTATAATCGGATCTATAATCAATATTTTTTAAATTAAAATAGACTAAAATTAAATTAACATTAAATTTATAATTGTGTGATATATTTGATGAAATGCCATGGGAGACCAAACCAAATGCTATTCTCTATAAATAGGAAAATGGTGAAATATTATTATTTTATTATTTAGTGTAAAATTGGATGGAATTGATGGGAGACTAAATACACTATTTTTTCACCAAAAATAGTGAGATCGTAGAATGGTGTGCTAAGGGTGAGAGATAAACTCATTTTTTAACCATCAAAAATAGGATTTGGTGAAAAAATAGTGATGACGGTGGAAGATGCTCTAACAAATGGTGTAATCTCTTTAGTATTTGAGAATAATTTTTACCTTAAAGTAAAATAAAAGGGAAATTCATGTCTGCAGGGTATAATTGTCATTTTTTGGAGAATATTCTATGGACTAAAAAGTATTCAGCGAAAAAATCACATTGTAGGGAGGTTGGTGTAAGAAGGAAATAAATGTTGTGGTGATTTTAGTAATTATGGATAGATGGGGTGTATTCATAATTTGACCTAAATTTAGGGGGCTTTGTAATTTATCCAAAATTTAGTAATTGGTGGGTGTGTATGTTTAGCAGTATACTTACCACAAAGTTTATGGTATGCATTTAATTCATGAAATTTATCATCCAATTATGGCCCAAACCAAAAATCAATTGTTTGTTGGTGCATTGAGATAAATACACTTTTTAACTACAAACTATACATCTTTCTCTTCAACGATTAAGGTGATGCTTGCAAAAAAAATTTAAAGTGATTATGAGTTTGTTTTGGTTCAAAATCAGTTTTTTTAAACATTAAAAAGTTCATAATTACTTTGGAAAAGCGTATAACACCACCTAAATTTAATTAAAAATACTAAAGACATAAAAATAAATCAATAAATACATACATACATGATACATCTAAAGGCGAAAGCTAGTTATATATATGATAACATAAAATTTCCATACAAAAAAAAAAAATACTATATATATATTCGTCGGGGAATCAGGAGATGATCAGAAAGAAGAGGAAGCAGACGAATACGAAGTCGATTCCGAACAACACATAGTATTACCTTTATCACGAGCAAGTCCATTAAGCAAATCAACAAATGCCCCGACAATAAAACGGTGATTCATCTTCACATTCAACCTTAAATACCACCCTAACAACTCTTCCAAGTAATCCCAACTATCCTTCACCAACAAATTATTATTATTAGCTTGATCCCTCTCCACCATTTCTTGCATGGATTTCTTGAAATCCAAATAAGGATCATCCGATTCCATTTCTAGAGCCACGCTATCCTTGAATACAAACATCCCACGATCAATATATTGATCACTACAATTTTTAACTATCGAACTCGTCTCGTCTGGCTCAAAAAACAACCTCTCCGAAGAATGCAATCTTACGCCATTGACCACCACTTCCAACGATTCATTCTCCTCGAGAACAAGACTACATTCTAAGGAGTTAGTAGTATCGAAGCTGAGAAAAGTAGTCGTCGTGAAAATAGCTTCGTTGCTTGCTCGAAATGAAAGGGTTTTCGGATGGGTGCATAAGGGCCAATATGATTGCCATGGTTGTGTTGCTTCTTTGTTCTTGAATATTGAGGGGATTTTCATTTTCTTGGGCCTTTTTCTTGATGAGAAATTGTTCTTATTTTTAATGTGTGAAGAGCTTTTGAGCTTTTATTTTGTAGTGGGTTGGGGTATTAATAGTTAGGAGGGTAGGGTATTGTGGGTGGTGTTAGGGTTGACGGTTGATATTATAATGTGGGTGATATGTGGTATGAAGGTTGGAATAATAAAATTATTATTGTATCATTGACATATATATATATATATATATATATATATATATATATATATATATATATATATATATATATATATATATATATATATATATATTCAACATTTTTTTCTACGGTTCTTGTTTTCTTGCTACAGTACAAATTGTCTCCTTTTAAAATACAAACAAACTTTATTTTATTTTCAAATTTTTCTCCCAAAACATCTTTCTCGAGAATCAAATGAAAACCAAAGCCCAAAAGCTTATGATTCGGAATTGAATGCATATCTGTTATGCCTAATGTAATTAAGAAGAGACAACCAAGAATATGACAGTGACCTTAACTAACTTACATTTACTACTATACTGCTCTTACCTTCCTTCAATTTCTCTGTCCACACAACATATATAAATGTAATTCAAGGGTTCTTTTGTACATTCATCAATTCATAAATATTACTATCACTTTTTTCTTTTCTACTTTTTTTTTTGTGAGTTTGATATGTTGTAAGGATTGTTGATCCTGCAACGATATAACTTATTAGTTATACTAGGTGTGGAAATCGGACGGTTCAAATTGTAATTAATACTTATGAAATTTTTTATTTCTTTATTTCTTTTTTTTTTTGAAGCGAAAAACTACAGCCAACTATGTTCCAAACAAATTGCAAAATGGAAAATAGGAATCTCGGTAATTGAAAGGAAAAAACTTGTTCCAAAATTTGAAATCATCAGATCGGAATCGGCGGGATTCGAATTAACATTATAAGTGTAACTTTTCAAAAATTCGGATTTTTAAGAATTATTTCCGGAAAATAAAATTGGACCGAGGATCGGATTATCATATATATTCCAATTCCAATCCAAAAAAATATCAAGAAAAAAATCCTAACCAGAAATCTCTCATAATCGAACAGATCGAAATCTGCAAAAAGTGCAATTCTTTTTCTGATTTAATTTCCACCCCTAGTTGGATTATAGCCTAAGACCTTGTTTGATTGAGAAGATTAGTCATCATCGATAATTAAATAATTGAACTTTATTTGATGTTTGAGAAACCTAATATTTTTCGGGTTGATCAGAAATATTATTTCATCATAGTCTAATTATTAGAGTCAAACATTATTAATCAACTATCAACAATAAGCCACACGACTTTATTTATTATTTGACATTTGTACATTAAAGTTTAAACCCTCCCAAAAGAAAAAAGAACTTTGTACATTAAACAAAAGGCGCCTATTTGTCAACTCTTCGATTCGGTGCTAAGCGTGCGGTTGTATCAAACGAGCTGAGTGAGACAAAATGTATGTTTGTTCAAACTCGCGTGAATTTATGTTGTGTTTGAGTTTGATTTGATAATTAAACAATTGAATTGAACTCATACGAGTTTTTTAATCTAGTCGAACACGGTACTCTATTGCCATGCCGAAGAGTTGTAACTAGTTTGTAGGAACAATTGTCAATAAATAGATTCCTGTTCAATGTCATATTTTGTTATAAAAATAACAATTAATACAAAAATAACAAAGTTTAACCTCTTTAAATTAATACATTCGAAACTAATAAAATTCTATTAATTGAGCAAAATACTAAATTATCAAACTAATACATTTTTATTTAAATTAATATAGTTCGACTAACAAAATTATATTAAGTTATCAAAATATTAAAATATTAAACTAACAATCTAGTATATTTTTACAAAATAGGGGCCAAAAAAGTTATTATTTTTAACAAGAATTATTAATTTATCAAGGTGTATTTGTATTGCGCCAAATCAACTGACCAATTCCATCAAAACCGTGAGAAATGGACATTTTATACCATGTAACGCTCAATAGTCAATGCACACGTGGTTTGCTAAGCTTCAAAATTATTAATTGAAATAATTACTTTTGTCTGCGAATATTTCCTAAAATTGCTTCAACATTGTCAACCTCGACTTTCGTGCTGCCCAAAATTTGGCTTAATACCACTTTGCACCCTTGAAATATACCACTTTGATACTTTGCACCCTCAAAATAAATTAATAGCACTTTACACTCTAGAAACACAATATATCATGCATAATGCACCTAGATGAATATTTAAAGCTAATTGGCAATTTAATATTTTTAGTGCCATTTTTTAGGATTCCAAATGTGAAATCAATTTTTTTTTATCAATCATTTTGAAATTATAAAGTGCAACAACTAAAAATACATTTCATCAATATATTTAAAAAAAAAAATTATCACAAAATAATAATTTACCATAAAAAAAAAAATTCATCTATTTTTGTTATCAAGTTACATGAAAATCATATTTTCTTCCATATATTTCTACATAATTTTTCCACCAATTATAATAAAGATCTATCAATCGAATAATTTAATGATAATAATTTATTTTATTTTATTTTGTAACAAAATATGATTTTTTTTCAACAATCCGGTGTAATTGTTATTTTTTCGCATTTTGTGTGCACGAAATTAGCTTGGAGGTTGAAAAAAATTGTTATTTTGAAGCCCCAGAAATAAAAAAACTAATAAAAAATAAAATTCTTTTTATTATTCAATTCAAAGTGCATTGTGAATAATTTATTGTATTTCGAGAATGCAAAGTGTTATTATTATGGGGTCATTAGCAATACACCCCTCACTTAGATAAAAACTAGTGATATGTCCATACCATAATTCTTTCTTTGTGAAAACCCCCTAAAATATTTATTTCCAATCTTACCCCTCTAGTGTGTATCACGTTTTTTTTTGTAATTATCCAGTAATTTCGAAATCCCTATTAATGAGGCACCTAATCCCGCTAATTAGGCTTAATTATATATTTTTCCTAATTTATCTCAATTATTCATTTTTTCTCTCTTTCCATAACAATTTAATTCCTAAAAATCTGCTTCCAAATTCCTAAAAAATTGCTACGAAATCAAAAAAATAAAATAAAAAAATAATCGGAGTTTATTATTTTTATTTTTTATTTTTATATTATTTTTGGACTTTATTTAGTCATTTTTAATTTATTTTTAATTTGAATATTTTTTAATAAAAATATTATTTTAATTTTTTTTAAACAAAAAATTGTAATTTTTCTCTCAACTGGTTTGCAACGCCGAATATGACTATGGTTGAATATGACTATATGTGACTATAAACTGTAGTCATATTCTTTCTTTATATTGTTGGTTTTTTACATTTTGAACTTAAAAGTTCCGATTATATGGCATAGTCATGCTAACCAAATCATATAAATAACCAAATCATATAAAACAACGAAGATTCCCCATTATTTACGAAAACAATTCAATCAACATCCACACAAAAATCACAATTTGAATCTTGTGATTATAAGTAAACTTGAAAACGAGAAGATAGAACATATTCAACAATAGTCGTATTCGAATATGACTACACTCATATTCGAAAAAAACATAAATATGACTATAGTCATATTCGAATGTCAATATAGTCATGTTACTACTGCTGTTCAGATTTGAAAAAAAAAATCGAAAAACATAAATAAAGATAGAAAAATAACGAGAGAGAGGGACAGGAGTCGACGAGGTCTTCATACACAAAATCACCCTGGCGTATCTTCACCCCAAACGACCCTCCATACTTCAACACAATCATCAAGGTTGACGACATGATGTGCAGCACTACAAAAAAACATGAGAATGTGACTATTGTGTGAATAATTCTGCTGAATGAATCTTCACTATTCTGTAAATGCAATTCACATAATATTACGTGAATTCAATTCAGCCACAACAAACACATTGAAACTTACACTAACATATCAAGTAACGCAAAAAAAAAAAATAAAAAAAATTCGAATAACTGAATACATAAATACGAGTATAGTCATATTCGAATATGACTATAGTCATGTTGCTGCAACTGCATTCTCATGCTCAAACTGCATCTTTTCAAAAAACAATTGACTGATTAACAACAATTGGAATATCAAAATCAAACACAAATGACCCCAACAAATTTTAAATGGAAAATCTCTAAAAGTGAAGACTAAAAAATGAAAAAAAATCTCACCAAATTGTGATACTTTCACAATTTATATCTGGAGCTAGGGAGCACCAAATTCAATCTCCTCCATACAATATATAAAAATATATACTCCGAATACTCTATCCAAATTTCGGCCACATCCAACGGTTCAATTGCACGAAAAACGCGTCCAATCTAGATGCCCTGAATTATTAAGTAACAAAAACCAGCAACGAGTTTTAAGATTCGATCTATATTTAGAGAAGTCTGATTCCAATCTCCACCGGTCATAAGTTCTATTGATGTGTTAAGAGTCCTGTATAAAAATATCAAACCGATCCAACGGTTAGATCTTCCGATCTGGCCTCTGCACGAAAACTGCTGCATCTCAAAAACTTGATTTTTCTCCTCTTTTTTCACCCGGTCTTCGGAAGGAGAATCGGAACCCGGCGTCGGCGCCGAGTGCGGCTGAGTGGTCTCCAATCTCCATTGACGAGTGGTGGAGGATTATGGGTCTGAAGAAAAAAAAAAAGAAAGAGAGAGAAGTTGCGTGAGAAAGAGAGAGAATGAAAGAGAGATATATGCAGAGAATTAATGTAATCCTACAATCACGTGAGACGGTTATGGAAAATAAATATTGCAATTATTTTAAAAACTACTGATAAGGGTAGTTTTGTCTTATCACAATTGTTGAGGGGGGTTTCACTAATTAAGATTGAACTTTGGGTGTGGGCAAAAGTTTTAAAAGTCAAATGAGTTTAACTCATAATATTTATGGTTTGAGGGGGGTTTTGCATATTTCCCCTATTATTATTCTTTTCCAAGGATGCAAAGTGAAAACTCTCTATTTAAAGGGTGCAAAGTCGGAATAAGCACGAAATTTAGTAGAAGTCAATTAATTTGTTAGTTCAAGTCAATACACTTTGTTCAAGAATGAATGAAATTTCTTGATTTGTTTGTTCAAGTCAATCAATTATTTCTAAATATACATCTATAAGTGGGTAGACATGGCCACGGGCCGGTTTTGGGCCCGGAACCGGCCCGAACCGGCCCGTTGACCGAGTGAACCGGCCCGGACCCGTGAACCGGTCCGTCCTATACGGGACGGGCCCGGTTCTCAGAAATGGTGAACCGTGAACCGCCGGGCCGGCCCGACGGTTCACCCGGATTTAAAAAAAAAAAAAAAAAATTCAAAAAAAAAGCAAAAACGGCTAGTGAACCGGCCCGGGTGAACCGGCCGTTTTTGCTTTTTTTTGAATTCCCCCCCCCCCAATTTTTCCTATAAATACCCTCACACCCCAAATTTGTTTTTTTTTTTGAATTTTTTTTGCCCCCCAATTTTTCCTATAAATACCCTCACACCCCAATTTCTCCTATAATTTACTTATTCATCAAATATTTCAAACTTGTGCTTCTAAATTGACTTTTCATTTATTTCCTTTTCCCTTTTCTATTTAAAACTACTTCTTTTAATTTACTTATTCATCAAATATTTCAAAAAAAATAAAAAAAAAAAATTCAAAATTTTCGGGCCGACCCGGAACCGGCCCAGATAGGCCCGGAACCGGCCCGAACCGACGGGCCGACCCGGCCCGCTGAACCGCCCATTCCACGGGCCGGTTCCGGATCCGGAAATTGTGAACCGTGAACCGGTTCGAACCGGCCCGAACCGGCCCGTGGCCGTGTCTATAAGTGGGTGTAACTTTAGTGGTTGTAATATTAATACATTAAAGATTATAATAATATACAAATCATCATACGTATTTCGGTGTGGTAAGGGTGTGCCTCGGTTATAAACATGCGGGATTTAGCAAAACCCGTCATCGTTCCGTCAAACGACGGTTCTTGTGAACTAAGCTTGTAATTTTCTACTGGTTTATGATAAACGGGTTGGGTTTGTAGTAGGAACCTAACATTTACGGGTTAAAATTTGTTATCGTTTAAATATTTTTTTTGTGGTGCTATATTTACCTTCAAATTATCTCAAATCACCATCAAATTTATATAAAATATCATAAATGCCCTTCAAATTTGTAATCCACCACCTTCCCTTATATTTGCTTAATCCTCATGTATTCTAAGTCTTTTTTTTCTTTTGCAATGAAACCCAAGGGTAAAACAAGATTGTGTTGAATAAAATGTAACCAATTTTTTAAATTTTATTTCACTAAGAACAACAAAATCAAAAATCTCTGATTATTTATTATTTTTCTTTTGATATTCAAGTGTTTTTCTCGACGAATGTTTCGTTCAATTAAGGTAGAGAGGGTGATATTTTGTGGTAAAAATTCTAGTGGAAAATGGTGAATTTTTTTTTTTAATATTCTAATTAGTTTGGTGGTGGACAATTTATGAATTTGTACAAAATACAAATGAAAGAGGAAACACGTGTAAAATGAAAATATATGTAATTTGGTGGTGAAACAAAATATTTTGAGCGTGAAATAACACGTTTTTTGTTTTTTTTTTCTGATAATTTAAAAGTTTTACGCAAAATTATTTAAATTGCACAATAATTCATTCATCTAATTAAATTTTAAACTGAAACCAGCATGAATAATGGTAAATATCAAGAGTAAATCAAATTAATATAAGTCTTATTAACCATAAAATCTATTATGAAGAGTAACTAATCAAAGCTTATAAAATAAAATTTAAAATAAAATAAATAACTATAGCACTCAGTGTCAGCAGCAAGCAAAACAAATGCCATATGTATGTATTTGATATACAAGAAATACTTTACTTATTTATTATATATTATTAATTTATTATACTCCGTAATATAAACAGAACTACATCGTTTTGTACAGGGACGGACCCAACATCGTTCAATGAGAGGTGAGATTCGGGGAAAGATGAACTATGAATTTACGCGAGTTCGGAGCAGCGCCCCCAAATTTTCTTTTTTGGAATATTTTGTAAATATCAACAATAAAAATTAAGTATTTCAGATTATTTTATCTAAAATAAGTGTAATCTAAAATATATTATCATTATGGAATTTAAGCTTAAAAAATATTTACAATAAGTTTTTTTAGGGGGGCGAAACACTATGATTTATAAATAAATATAAAAAAACATTAAAAAGATGTAAAAGAAAAAAAAAATCTTGCAGGGGCGGGCAGCAGTGCGCAAAAAATAAAACCTTTTTTTTTTATTATTAATTTATTTCTTTGCACAATTGTACCAATATATATTTTGAAACTGAAATGCTAAATCCTGCGCAAAACTAAAATAATTTTTTTTTCTCAAAATTCAAAAAGTCGAAAAAACTTTTCTTTTTTCGATCTTCTTTTCCCCGAGTTTTCGCTCAAAATCATATTCGAGATTCGAATTTAAGGAAAATCTTGACAAACAAACTCTACACAATTATTTTTTATTTTTAATTTAATTAGTATTTACTAATTGTTTAATTGTGTTTATTAAATATTAATGAATGTAAATAATCACTTAATAGATCTAAATAAATATTGAAGAAAAAGTTTTAATAAGTGCTAGTTATTGTTTAAATAATATTTTAATAATTAATAATATTGAAAAAAATGTTAATTACAAATAATAATAAAAATAATTAATATTTAATAAATATTCAGCACTCAATTGATAATTGATATTGAACTCACTATTTTTATGATGGGGTAATATTCGAGACACCCTTAAACCAAACTTAATTAGACGTGAGGCACAACATTAAATTGAACACTTTAATTAAATCCTTAGATGAAAATAAAGTTTGAGCTACATCCTTTTATTTTTATTTAACTCAAAAATATCTTTACTATACCTAATAAAAAGTAACCCCTTATTCTCTTCTCTCATTTTTCTATTTTTCTCTCTCTAATCCGCCGCCCACCATGGCCTTTATCTCGCATTTTTCCAATTTTTCTGCCACCCCACCATGACTTCTTTCTCTATTTTTTTCCATTAGGCGTCTCTCTCTCTCTCTCTCTCTCTCTCTCTCTCTCTCTCTCTCTCTCTCTCTCTCTCTCTCTCTCTCTCTCTATTTTCGGTATTGGTCCTGATTTGCAGGTACCCATTGTAGGAGGAGTTTTTTCAGATCGGATCTTAATGTGGGGGCGGCGGTGGCTTTTGGTCGCTGGTAGCAGCAGTGATTTTGTCGCTAAGGGCGGCGGCGATTTTGGTCGCTTGCGTCGATGGTGATTTTCTTCGACGGCGACGGTAGTTCTTTTCGTAATTTGATGTTAGGTTTGGAGAAGAGGAAGGCTAATTAAGATGGAAAGTGGATGAGAGGTTCGATGATTATGGGCAAATTTCGGAGATCCATTTTCATAAGTGGAGGTGGTGGGAGATCTAGGGTTTCATATTGGATGAGTGCGAATGACTACGTGTGTCTATGGATTACTATGAGTGTCTATGAATCGGTAGCGGCTAGGGTTCAAAATGAGAGCTAGGTTTTAAGAGTACGTGACTGCGGATTACTATGGTTACTACAGGTGTCTATAGACGACTACGACCGCTTTCTTAAAAAAACATTCATATTTTTCAATATTAGTATACTATAGTACACCACAGTACACAATATTACATCACAGTATTTTTAAAATATGTTGTACTATTTAACAAAAACGAAAAATATTTTTTTTTTTCGTAATTTTTAATAAAATGTTACAACTATGGGAAAAAAAAAAAAGTTGTTTCTAATAATGTAAAAAATGCTACAATGAAAAACGAAAAAAATATGTTAGATGGAAAAATGAAGATATTGAATGCATAATAAAAAATGATAAATGCAGTTCGAATTTTACTTAATTCAATTTTGAATTTGTGGGTGGAGGGGCATTTTTGGAATGAATCTAATAAAGGATTAGGGGTGTGCACGGCTCAGCTCGGCTCGAATCGGTTCGGTTCGGTTTTTGGCTAAAACCGAACATGAACCGAATATATCGGTTTTTGTAAAATTAAAAACCGTGTATGTCGGTTCTTTACCGGTTCGGTTTTTTTCGGTTTCGGTTCGATTTAGGTTTTTTTCGGTTCGGTTTCGGTTCAAGAGTAACTATATATTCAAGTTGTACAAACAAAAGAATACAATTGCAATTACTTTCACAACTTACTAATGCAATGAAAATATAAAACCTTTAATTCCGTAGGACTTAACGTAATTTAGATGATGTGTTATGCTTTATTATTTTTCCAACTTTCATCTACCACACTATTAAAACCATGAACTCAAGTAAATTTTTAATTACTAAATAAATAAAATACAATGTCTCAATTAATGAACAAATGCTTAGAATTTCTAAACAAGTAATTGAAAGATAGAAAATAAAAATTAGGGTAAAATAATACATATATTACATAAAATGAAATCATTTTATAGTTTCGGTTAGGTTTGGTTTTTCAGTTCGGTTATTTACCTTTCCATCATACCGAACCGAATAATTCGGTATTTCAAAAATAAAAAACCGTACATGCGGTTTGCTATTCGGGACGGTTTGAAACGGCTCGTTTTTTCGGTTTTTTGGTTTAGTTTTTTGGTTTTTTTGCTCACCCCTATAAAGGATGTGAAGCAAAAGTTTAGTTTAACTTGTCATTTAGTTTTAATTAGTTTTGTCAACAGGAACCTATATCTTAAAACCCCTGTTATGATTATTACGTCAAAAAAAATATATTTGGGTGATTTTGGTAAACTTAGAGAGTAGTTAGAGAGAATATAGAATAAAGAGAGATTTTTAAAAAATATTTGTTTGATTTTGATAAACCTAGAGAGAAATTGGAGAGAATATGAAATAAAGAGAGATTTTTTTTTTTTAAATTTTTATTTATGTGTGAGATTTAGCCGTACTCCCCATCTTGAAAAGGGATAGACTCACCCCACAAAGAAACAAGAAAATTGTACTGGACGAGAAAGGATCCCCTTCTTTTACCATCATCCACAAAAATCACAAACTAGTGGCTATCAAAATATACATAATTATATTTCATTTAATTTAATTTCCAGCAAACAAATTAAATCATCATTCCATAATCAACCAAAAAAGAAAAAAATTAAAAATCTATGGCAATAATTGCCAGAATATTGATCAACAATGTACAAGCAGCAGCAACTAATAATATCAACAGAAAGGAAACCAAAAACACAGCAATTAGAAATAATAATAAGGGAGGTGGAAGAAGAGAGCTTCTTCTAAGTTCAACATTTACAACAACTGCCATTGTTATTGACTCTCAAACTCAACTTCTCAATAGTACGCATTTTCAATAATATATCATTTATTTATTTTTTCCATTCTAATTAGTTTCATTTTGCAGCTCGGACGGGATCGCATTATTATTATTATTATTATTATTATTATTTTTTTCCGAGACGAAATAATGGAAAATGAAATGTTTTTTTTTTCTTTTAATTTGTTCATAGAATATCTGAAGAAATCGGAAGAAAACAAAGCCAAAAATGACAAGGAGGTAAGCACAAAAAAATTCTCTTAGGCTTCGTTTGAGAATGTTGATATCGTGTGACCGATAAGATCGATTGAATTAGTTATGATTACATTGTTCATACTAATTCAATATGTGTGTGGTTATCTTATGTCTGAGATTTGTGATTACGGTAATGCAATAATATATATAGGGTTGAGTTAGAACTAAATATCCTTCATATTTTGATTAAGTTCCGGGCTCGTTTTTTTAATAACAAGCTTAAAACCTTATTAAACGCCGAATAGTTGATAAAGCTTGATTATATAGTGTATCACAATCTCCAAAGATGGGATTAGTTTAGGATAAAAGTATTTTGATGTTAAGGGTTCAAAATAACTAGTAATTCAACTTATAAATTAATTGAGTATTTCATGTATAATTTTAAGTTATTATTCCCAAATTTTAATTAAAAATGTTTTAGTATTTTTGGGTGTTTAATTTGCTAACAGAGAATGGACAGTTATTACAAGAGGAACTACAAGGATTACTTTCAGTTGTTAGAAGGTGATCTGAGGCAGAAGACAGACCTCACTGAAACAGAAAAGGGCATTCTTGAATGGCTTGACAAAAACAAATAAATAATTAATTAATTAATTAAACAATTATTATTTCACTATGTAATTTTTGCTTATTCAGCTTTATGTTACGGTTCATATTCTTTTTGTAGAGCTACATATTACATTAGAAGGTTGTTTTGTTGCATTTCATCTGCAATTTATGTAACACGGAAACTTCAACTTTTTAATGTCTCCGTATTTTCGAATAGGTTTCGTATCCGACACTTGAGTGCACCGGATACTTATATGCCATTTTGCAATTTCTAAAAAGTTAAATGTATATTTGAATGGCAAATTTTCAAATATTTTTTTTGTTTTCTGCCTAATTACTTACATGATTTAATGATCATATTCATATTGATAGTCGATAGTGAAACTTATTTTGAATATGTTTGTAAGAAAATATATAACAAAAAAAATTATATATAAATTAAAACTTATATATGTTTGTTTACATAGCATATTTATAAATATACCGCAATATTTATACGTTTTCCCCCAAGTTCATGTATTCTCATTTTTTTGACAAGTTGTTTCCCCGTGCGTATCGTCGTTTCCGTGTGCGTGCTGCATAGTCTGCAACACATTTATAACCTTACGGCACCAACAAATTGTCATTTATTGTTGCAACTACACATTCTTTAATTTATTCAAAAAGGAAAAAAAAAACATAAAAAAATTGACATCCCTAATCAAATAATGAATCAGATCAAATATGGACCCATGGATCAAGATCCATATTATTGTCACCCCTAGTCTCATTATTATAAGTTTTCCTCTCTTTTTTTTTTTTTTTTTTTTTTTTCTTTTTTCTAATTGATCTCATTAATATAAGTTGAAAGACTAATTTCACTTGCGGTTGTCTCTATTATTGCATATTATAATTCACTTGCCTCTTTTAACCAAATTGGTTTAAATGTCTACTGATCATTAGGGGTGAGTAAAACACCGATCAATCGAACAAAAAAACCCGGCAAACTGAACCATTACGAACCGAACCGCGCTAGGAAAATTACAAAGAAAACATTGGCAAGTTCTCTTATTTATCGAATAGTTTGGTTCACGTATTTTTTTCAAGCATAAAACCGAACCGGAAACTTTAAATGATGTCGTTTTACATCGTAATATACATACATATACACTAATAAAAAAAATGGGTTAGTCATCAACCCAACTTAAAATACAAAATGATAGCACAAATATAGTTGCATTGTTCACATTATGTGTTTGTAATTGTATGCATAACATGTAAAAATGGTTTGTAGCCATAACTATTTTGGAATTGGGATTTCTATTTGAGAACTTTTATATTTTTCTTTCACTAAAATCTATAGTTTTGTATTTTTTTTTCTTTCTTTATTAAAATATATTCGTACAAATATATATATATTTGCTTAAGATAAATTAAATATTAAAATACAACAAGAAAAAAAAAATGAAAATAGAACAAATATTCTTAATCATAAATTCTCAAATGTAAAACAATCTTAAAAAATGTCATATGATCCATTTCAAGTACATAGACTTTTATCTTTTGTAACATCACTTGTTATTTATTTAATTTTTATATAGGACAATTTGCTATACACTCCTCAACTCTAATTTCTTTTCATATCAAGACACTCATATTTTTTTTCATTTTGCTTAAAGTCCTCTACTCTATTATTGACAAATGTACTTCCAATTATTTTCTCTATTCTATCTCTCTTTTCCCTTCTCTCTTCGGTATTATTTTATATGAGATTTTGATTTTCGATCCGATCTTAATTTTCAAAAATAATTTCAAAAATTCAACAATTATGATGTATTTTATATTATAGGTAAATGAAAATGGATTTCTGATCACTTTCTACTCCTATCTGAAAATTTCCGATTGTTGAGCAAGTTTTTAAGTTCCATTTTCAAATTTTTTATTTCTGAAATTTATGAATAAAAATGTAATTCTTATATAATTTCTAAATAAAAAAAACTAATTTTGATCGGGTCCTTCCATCTCCATCATACAAATACATAAAATGGATTAAAAAAAAATGTCATTTTTTTTTAGGAAAAAGGACATATTATTAGGTGATATTCGTCAAATTCGTAGGAAGGTTGAAGCCCTTCAAATAGTCGATAAAAGGAATTTTAGCAATAAAATGAGCTAAAGAGTTGTTTGCACGCTTGATGAATATAAAATTACACGAGTTATAAAGGAACCGCAACAAAACAACATTCCTCAACTAGTGATCCAAACGACGAAAACTCAGTTTCTCCATTACGAAGGGCGTTGATTACTTGAATACAGTCTCCTTCCAGAATGACGTCCTCCCATCCCCTTTTCTTTGCCCAAATAATAGCCCTTAATGCAGCGAGAGCTTCACCTTCCACTGGGCGGAGGTTTCCTTCTAGCCTTGTCACTTTCCATCCCATGCATGTACCCTCACTGTTTCTTGCCACAACAGCTATAATGAGGAATTTTTTACCTATTGGAAATGCTGCATCGAAGTTTAATTTGATCACGTCTAGTGAAGGGGGATCCACTCGCTTGGGTGCAGCTGTGTAAGGTTGGCATTGGGTCCAATTTGGGCTACCTTAAACGTAACCAAATAATTGCAACTCCAATTCACCAACTTGCACGATAGCAAGTACTTCTCGCCTTTTATATCTAGGTTCCTATTATTCCTAGCTTTCCATGCCACCACCAATGCTAGGATAAAAGTTTCCTTGTCAAGGAGGTGCTGCAAACTTTCCACCCAATGCCCACACTAGGCCAAATTTCATTTCAGGCGACGTTTTATTTGCGACGATTACGGAAACGTCGCACATATTGCGACGTTTTCTTAACATATCGTCGCAATAATGCATAATTTAAATTCAAATTTTAAAAAATGAGTAAATATTGTGACGATTCTTAATTATGTCGCGGAAATCATCGCAAACTTTAAAACGAAAAGTTCCCTGAAGAAAAGGCGACGAATCTGATATATATGTCGCAAAATTGCGACGTTTATGGACAGTTTCGTAGCAAGAGAAAAAAATAATTTTTTTTTTAATTAATAATAGTTGCGACGATAATTAGGAAACGACGCAAGGTGATTGAAAAATTGGCAACTTTTAAATATTATTGCGTCGCAATGGTTTTCCAATTAAAAATTTCTAAATTTGTTTTGCGACGTAAATAGTGCGATGGATGGAAACGTTGCAATATAATTGCCTTTTTTTTCACAATTTTTTTTTGCGACGTTTAATAATGTAAAGTCGCAATGTTATTTCCATAAGTTTGTTGTTGCGACTAAAATATAGGTAAACGTCGCAAGGATATTTTCGATCCTGCGACTAATAAATAAAAACGTCGCGAAACCAAATTAAAACCCCTTTTCCACACCCTAATTTCAGAACACTTTCATCCACACACCTCTCCTCCGCTGAAAAACGCAGCTGCTCCCACACCCCTTCTCCGCCGAAGCAAATCATTCCGCCGTCGCCGTCGCCGTCGCTGGTGACGGCATAAGGCCTTGTGCAGCCGAAGTCAACGAGATAGCCACCGCCGCTTCCTCCGCTCCTCCTCCGTCTTCCACATCGCCGCTGCCGCCGCTTCAATATTCTCCACCGTGCCGACGACATCACCGATTACTAAGGCCGAGCCACCACCGAAGTCCTTTTTCTCCCGCTCCTCCTCCCTGTTTCACACCGCCGCTGCCGCTCCCGCTCCCGCCGTTGCCGCTGCCCCTGCGACCACTGCACTCCGCCGTCCTTCGATTCACTCCGCCGTCTAATTTGTAGAGGGTAAGTTAAATTATTTTATGTATATAAAATCTTTGTTAAATTGTTTTATATATATGTGCCTTGAATATTTGAGAATCATTTTTTTTTTATCAATTATGCTTTCAAGTATTTGAAAATTTATAAGATAACTGAGTTAATTAGGCCATTCTTAGGGCCAGGTTAGCCGGAAATGGGCTAATTCTGAGTTAGTTTACAATTTTGTTTATTAATTATTGATGATGATGATACTAAGTAGTGATCACAGTTTTAATGGGAATGGTTAATATAATGGTAAATCCATAACAGTGATCACAGTTTTCAATCTCTCTCTAAACCCATAACAGTTTCAAATACTCTTTATATGCTAACAATATTTTATTAACTTCATCAGGCTATGTATAAGTAAGATGTGGGCATTTAACACACATAATTTCGAATATTCAGATTAATTATTTTCCTACATTTTTAATTGTGTAAAATATATTAAAATTTAAATTAATTTCAGTAATTAATAGTTAATACGGTGTCAATTAAATAGTTTAAAAAATGGGTCCCATAAGATACCAAACATACACTTGAAAGAGATCACAATATTATTTTCAAAATATTTTTTCCCTACTATATATATACTCCGAAATTAAATTATTCCGAGAGAGACGAATATATAAATTTAACTCTCTCGTTACCTTCTATGTTCCTCAGTTGCGAATATTTTCTAAATAAAAATGCCGAAGGATAGGAGTTGGGTTTTGCTAGATGATCATCGATTAGACGCATTTCAAAATGGTTGTTTAGAATTTCTCAACTTTGCTTTCGATAAGGCGGCCATTGATGACAAAATAAGGTGTCCATGTAGAGACTGCAAATGTCGAAAAGTCGGGGATCGTGAATTCGTTCATGGGCATTTACTTTGGAGGGGCTGGGATAAATCCTATGGCGAAGGACAATGGGTAATCCATTTGGAGTCTGATGAAGAGTACCGTTGGGATCTTTGCGAAGTAAACGAAGAAGAAGCTAGTGAAGTAGGGGGGTTTGGTGTTGTACATTTGAATGAAAACGATGACATGAGTGCTAATATTAATCCCACAATGGATGAATTATTGCAAGCATGTCTCAATCCTGCTCAACATGCCCTAGGTGAAGAGTCCAGCTCAGAAAGTGATGATTTCCGCAAACTCATTGAAGAGTGGTGTATCCCCTTATATGAAGGTTGCACAGATAATTCTAAACTTTCCTTCATGATGGACTTTTACAAAATCAAATCTCGGGGTAAAATGAGCGATAAGACATTTTCAGAAACCCTCCAACTTATGAAAACATTCATTCCCTAAATATTCCCGATTCTTTTTATGAAGTTCAGAAGCTTATCGGGAAGTTGGGATGCGGTTATGTCAAAATTGATGCATGTGAGAATGATTGTATGTTGTTCTGGAAGAATGACAAAGACTTGGACAAATGCAAAGTGTGTAATGTTTCAAGATGGAAGAGTCCCACAGAAAATGAACCAAGTTGTTCAACCTCTCATCGCAAAAGAGTACCTAAGAAAGTCCTCAGACACTTCCCGTTAATTCCTAGACTCAGACGTTTGTTCATATGCGAGAAAACATCAATTCATATGAGATGGCATGCTGAGTCTCGGTGTAACGATGGTTGTTTAAGGCACCCTGCCGATTCTGATAGGTGGAAAGAATTTGATAAGAAGCATGATTCATTTGCTTCAGACCCCCGAAATGTAAGGCTCGGCTTGGCTACAGATGGATTCAATCCATTTGGATCATTGAGTAGTAAGTACAGCACGTGGCCGGTTATTCTAATGACTTACAACTTACCACCAAATATGTGCATGCAACGTTCTTTTATGATGATGTCTTTGCTTATTTCTGGTCCTAAAGGACCGAAAAATGGCATCGATGTTTATTTGCAGCCACTGATAGAGGAGCTGAAAGAGTTGTGGGTTACTGGAATTAGAACCTTTGATGCATCCACCAAACAGTACTTCAATATGCGAGCGGCCATTTTGTGGACTATCAATGATTTTCCAACATTTGGTAACTTATCAGGGTGGGGCACAAGTGGCTATCTTGCTTGCCCGAGTTGTGGTGAAAATACAGTATCTGAGCGGCTGTACAAATCGAACAAACAGTGTTTTATGGGCCACAGTCGTTTTCCCGAGGAAGGGGCACCACCTCCACCTTCGGGCGACGAGGTTTTATCACAGATAGATGGAATCAATGTTATATTTGGGGCAGGTCAAGCCGTTCATAAAGATTCTCAATAGCGGAAGAGAAGTATTTTCTTTGAATTGCGTTATTGGAAGGATAATTTGATACGTCACAATATGGGAAGGTAAATTTGTAATTCTTATTAATTAATATCATTATATGATTTGTGCATTGCATCAAAATATAGTAACTTATGTGTTATTATTATTAGTCCAAATCTCAAAAATGTCGCGAAGCACGAAAGTCAATTGCAACCAAACACCATTGGGGTCGAACTAGTATCATCGGTTGGTCTCACAAACATGTAAGTGATCTTGTATATGTGTGATTGTATATACTTTAAGATTTATTATAAGGGTGTAATTACTTTTATATTATTTATACAGGTTCAGAAATTTGGCAAGGTTCCTACCGTGGCGGCTAAATTCAGAAAAGGCTACATGAGCATCGATGCATTAAAGGAATCGGAGCCTTTACCTGTTGATGGTAGTGATAGTGAGATTGGTGGGGTGATGGTGAGCGACAAGTAGATCAGAGAGGAAAGCCCGAACTACGTGCCATTGCGGTAAGTTAATATTTTAGTTGTATCGATGTTTTATTTGCTATTTTGAACATGTTTGGGTTGTATTGTAGTTGATGGATTATGGATTTATTTCGTACTTAGGTATCGATGAATTGTGTAATGTAGTTGGTGGATCTTTACGTGAATTGAGCAATTGTGTCTATTGGGTTCTCTAATGAAGTTGATGCTTATTTTTGTTGAATTGTTATTTTATTTCCTAGTTGAGCATATGTTGGTTGTTTAATGTAGTTGGTCGATCTTTATATATGAAATCTTGTGTTTTTGTTTACTTGAACATCTTTGGGTTGAGCAATGTAGTTGGTATATTTATATATGTTGGTTGTTTAATGTAGTTGGTCGATCTTTATGTATGAATTATTGTGTTTTTGTTTACTTGAACATCTTTGGGTTGACCAATGTAGTTGGTGTATTTATATATATTAGTTGTTTAATGTAGTTGGTCGATCTTTATATATGAATTATTGTGTTTTTGTTTACATGAAAATGTTTGGGTTGATCAAATTAGTTGGTATATTTTTATTTGAATTATTATTTATTTTATACTTCGTATCAAGTAATTAGTGTTAATACACTTTTTTATATTACTCAGGCGGATTTGGACAGAGTCTATCAAGAATGTATGAATGATGGGAGTGATGAAAGCACCGCTAACACGATTGCTTGCGAACGAGTACTAGGAAAAACTAAAAGACTAGGACTTGGTTGCTCAAGTTCAAAGAAAGGGGCGAGGTCCAACTTATCTTCTGTTGCTAGAGATGAAGAAATAGCGGCTTTGAAAGAAGAACATCAGACTTTAAAGGACGAGATGAATCAAATGCAGAGTACTATGAAAGCCATGGTCGAATATATTAGGGCTCAAGGTGTCGAGTTCCATCCCCAGAATCCACCCGGCGACGACAACTAGTTTCCTCTACAACATTGGTTTTGGGTACTTTTATTTCATGTTTGGATGATTTAAGTTGTTATTTGGATTATCTTGTGTTTTGATAGAATTTTTGGATGATTTTGTGTTTGATGATTTTGTGTTTTGGAATGTTTCGACGATTTTATGTTTTGGAAGAATGTTTTGGATTATTTAATTTAAGCGAGTTGTTTAATGTTTTTGTGTATTTAATTATATTGGAATTGTTTATTATTACAGGTCAAATAAAAATTAAAATAAAAATCAGAAAAATATTAAATAAAAATATTTATATATTTGCGACGTTTTTTGGATATTAGTCGCAATAGCAGAAAAAAATTTTGCGACTAACTATATATTCGTCGCAATGTCATAACAAAACTGTGCGACTTTATAAAAAAAGGACGCAAAGCTAAAACCAATTGCGACGAAATAATTTCGGAAAATATAGTCGTAAAAACTTTGCGACGATATATATGTGTCGCGGTTGGTGGACGAAATGCGCGACGTATTGACAAAATCGTCGCAATAAATCAGCAGACGAAAAAATTACAACATTGCGACGGTTATACTAAATCGTCGCAAATGGTTGCGACTTTATAGAAAAAACGTCGCACATATTTGCGACGGGCACTTTTTTGACTTTTTTCGCGACAAATTTCGTCGCAAAATAAACATCGCAAAATTACAAATTCCGTTGCAAATGGGGTTTTTACGTCGCAAAAAAAAAATCGCCTGAAATGTGTTTTGGCATAGTGCCAGTCGAAGTGAAAGTGAGGTCATGGGCTATGTCGAACGCGTGACTTCTCCAAACTTCTGCCATTCCTCTGCAGTGAAGAAGCACATGTAATATCGTCTCGTCGGCGCCATTACAAACTGTACAGAAAGGAGAGAGGCAAATCTTCCTTCGAAATAATTCGGCGTTGGTCGGGAGAAAATTTCTTATAAACCGCCATAAGAAAACACAGATTTTCGGGGAATGGGAATCTTCCAGATTTCTTTCCAGTTCGGATTGCACACTCCACTCCTTGAACCATTTTCAATTACACGATGACGACCCAGAGGTGAAGGCCATGAAATGATATGATGGTAACACGATATGACCGTAAAGTTCCCGTGGCTAGAAAAGTGTCAAATCCATCTATCTCTCACAGAGCTTCCTCCCACTGGGATAGCCACAATACGAAAAATGCAAACACCCGCAGAATTAGCTTAATTATCAAAACGACGACGATCGGAAATCTCGTTTGAGATGAAAAGTAATTAATACAGGATTGCAAAATTAAGCAGTCCACAGTCATGGATAACGAAAACAAAAAGGGGCAGATTTACATGAGTACCTGACTGGAGCGGCCGAGAGTGATGGTTACTTGAGGCTTCGCCATTTATAAATTTCTCAATCAATTGCTTCTACGGCTGAGTTGACTCATTAATACAGAGGTTTCTGTACTCGCAACCGTTGACGAGCATGCGAATCAACCTAAGGTTGCAAAAATTAGTTAACTGGAATTTTTCGATTGTAGTTTGAATGATTTGTTTTTTGTATTTTATGAATTTAGGAAGATATTGGGTATACGGGGCTTACACTTATACATAAATCAAAAGCTAAACTATAGCAATTCAAGCAGTTTAGCATAATTGAGAAACGGGATGCGAAATCTTGAGACCTGAAAAGCCATATGAAATCTTTTTCCGGCAACAAGAACGGACTGGAATCGTTGTCGTCGCTTATATGTCGCAGGACATCAACCGGCCAAAAGTATGTCATTTTGAAGTTTGTGAATAAAAATGGATTTTATATTATAGGTGAATAAAACATAGATTTCTAATTACTACCGATTCCTATCCGAAAATTTCTCATTGTTGAACTAGTTGTTAATTCCATTTTTTTTAAATTTTGAGTAAAAATGTACCTCTGATGGATTTTCTGGTTCTTTAGATGCTACACCTGATTATTTACATTGCGTGGATTTGAACCTTAGACATAATCACACTCACGTACCTATGTCTGCTTAGTGTAGGTAGTTATTTAATCAGATCTACAGTTCGCATCCACACGGTGTAACTAACCAGGTGTAGCATCTAAATTTTGCCGTTATTCACAAACTCGGGTTATAAAATGGTGCTTTAAAAATAATACACCATGAAACTCGGGTTATAAAACAAAAAAGGGTAAATACCACTCAAGTCCCCTATGGTTACAAACTTTTGCAGATGACCCCCTTGTGCTCGTAATATCAGCACATAACCCCATTTTCCTTATGGTTTATGTAATAGTTTCCATTAGTTTTTCCGCAAACTTAACCGCGCGTGTCAAACTTCAAGGGGGTCATCTGCAAAAATGAAAGCACAAGGGGGTCGGTCATCTACAAAAAAAATATTTTGCTGTTTAACACATACGATTAAATTTGACGGAAAAACTAACTGAAGCTACCCATCAACCACAAGGGGGTTATGTGTTGATATTACAAGCACAAGGGTCAATTGCAAAAACTTGCAAGGGTTAAAGTGCCATTTACCAAAAAAAAAAAAACATTGGTCTGTGGCTGTCGTCAGCACTGATGCACCAGCTTCACACCAATTGGCGCCCCCACCCCCACCCCCACCACCATTACCACTTTACCAGTAGCAAACACAAACTTTACTAATTCTTCTTAAAACCCCAATTCAGATATGCTTGTCAATTTCCAGATTTCAGGAGCCAACCAGAAGATTTACATTTTCAGCGCCACCCAAGAAAACCCAACAATCATTCCGAAATCCCAAACCCACAACAATCCAAAACCCTCCAAAAATATTTCCATGGCCCACACTACACCGCCACCACTTCCGCCATTGAAATGCAGCTCCATCGCCCAAGATGATAAAACACACGCCCACAAACCCACCTTCGATCCCCACAGTATAGACCCTAATTTGGTCCAGAAAATGGAGTACGATGCTCTGGTTTGGAGCTCTCTTCACGGCCTTCTTGTCGGAGACAGGTCTTCACAGGTTCGTATTGATTACCCAACCGCATAAAAAAAAAAAAAAAAATTGAATCTTTTTTTTTTTTTTTTTTTTAACGTTAATCTTGCTTATTTGTTTTGTTGATTGAAAACGCTGAAATATGATGCAGTAGAATTCTATTGTGTATTTTTGTATCAATTGTCTGATTTCGATTTTGTTGATCAGTAACATATGAGGTAGAGAACAATATTCGATAGTGTATATTTTATTAATTGCATCCATTTTAGCATTGTCGGAGCCATAATTTCGTTTTCGCCACTTGAAAAACAGAGTAGATGTTAAAGAAATAGTAGGGGGTCATGGCCCCCATAGCCCCATTGCATTTTTGGTGAATGTCGTAAGTAACGCATCCCTTGATTAAATACGCTAATAAAGTTTAATATAAGTGAAACGAGTTACTTGATATGTGATTGAATTTGATAGAAACGTAAGTGGAAAATATCGTATTGTATAGCTACGGTGTATGAGCCGATGAGATTTTCTTGAATTGTGCAGAAATCAGGTAGAGTACCTGGGGTGGGACTGGTTCATGCGCCTATCTCGTTATTGCCGATGCCGTTTGCTGAGAGTTATTGGAAACAAGCTTGTGAAGTTGCTCCCATTTTCAATGAACTCGTCGATCGTGTCAGCTTGGATTCGGAATTCCTTCAAGAATCTCTCTCCAGGTTTAAGGGCTTGAAATTCGACTTATGAAAACATTAATTTTTTGTTTATCCAACGATGTAATCTACCACCAATCTCGAATGATATATATGTTAATACTGTGGTTCACCATCATGTGTTGAAAGCAAAATAGAAACGGTACGTAGTCGACATAATTCATTGAATTGTTCTAATGAGAAATTGTACGTAGTTGACAGATATATATATATATATATATATATATATATATATATATATATATATATATATATATATATATATCTGTGTATATATATCTGCGTACATGTTATCCTTGAGCATTTGGTTTTATGCTTTAATCGACACTAACTCGTGATGAGTTGAAAAGGTTAAAATTTTGTCTATCTTCGTATTATTGCTTTCAAAGTACTTCCTGAGGTTACTGGTGTCATGTAATTACTTTAGTTAAGAGGACATTGTCGTTAAAAAAAATATATTTTCGTTAATGGATTTGTATTTTTGGACGACAAGAAAAGAAAACGAGAGTCATGAATTTTGGTCGAAGTATAAATTTCTGTAGTGCACTAATTCCTTTCAACACTTGTTTTTTTTGGCAGAACTAAAAAGGTCGATGCTTTTACGTCTAGACTCCTAGATATTCATGCCAAGATGTTAGCTATGAACAAGAAAGAGGTACTTCTGTTACATGCAGTTTTTTTCGTTTCGAGATTAAAGACCTTGTTATGTGAGATTAATGCTTATATATGTCTATTATAGGATATACGATTAGGACTACATCGCTCGGATTATATGTTGGATGAGCAAACTAATTTACTTCTCCAGATAGAGCTCAACACAATTTCTTCTTCGTTTCCTGGCCTTAGCTGCCTCGTAACCGACCTTCACAGGTTATTCTTTTCTCCTTTCGCCACGTCATTGGTATACCATATAAAAAAAATAACGGGGGATAGTTAATTTTTCAGGAATTTACTTCATCAATTCAAGCAACACCTTGCTCTCGATCCAGAAAGGGTTCCGAAGAACAACGCCGTTACTCAGTTTGCCGAAGGACTTTATAAAGCCTGGACCGAATATAACGACTCAAGGTTAGTTAGTTAATCCGAGTCGTCTTTTTTCAAGATTTGCAATTTTTTTTTGTAGGTCACTAATTCGAACATGTTGTTGCAGTGCTGTAGTTATGGTCGTGGTTCAAACCGAAGAACGGAACATGTACGATCAACATTGGCTTTTTACAGTACTGAACGAAAGATATCCCTTTTAAAAAAAATTCACGCACTATTTACTTCAATATTACGTATCTTTATCGAACATTTTGTCGAGCTTTCTGTTGAAGATATTTTCCTTAGCTGAAATATACGTATCAAGTTAGAAGTATCAGGAAAACATTGGCAGAGATCGATTCACAGGGGAAGCTTATGCCAGATGGAACACTTGTTGTGTAAGTATATGTATGTATATATATTGGACTCGAAAAACGAGCTCCGATTTTTGTAGCCTTTGTTTCTTGATTTTCGGGAAGTTATATAATTGCAGGGATGGTGAAGCAGTTTCTGTGGTTTACTTTAGAGCTGGCTATGCACCGACTGATTATCCCTCCGAATCGGTAACTAATTCGTACTTGATCAATAAATTAATTGTCTAAACAACTAATTTTTTATATTTAAATGATTTAAAATATGTTTATTACCTTAATAGTAAATTTAAATTTGTATTGAACTATTCGATGTAGGAATGGAGTGCTAGGCTACTGATCGAGCAGTCGCGTGCGGTCAAATGCCCTTCGATTGCATATCATTTAGCTGGCACTAAGAAAATCCAACAAGAGCTGGCGAAACCCAATCAACTTGAAAGGTCAGTTTTTGTTGCATTTAATTAAAGGGTAAATTACGGCCACCCCTTGAGGTAAGGTCAAATTACGAAAAAAAAAACCTCATGTTTGAGTAATTACAACCACCCCCTCAACTTTAATTTTTCTTACACGTCCACCCTTGCGGTGTCAAATTTAGTGGAATCTTCTAGATTACGTGGAATATTCTCTAGTTTGTACCCGTATTACCTCATTCGAGCTCCACACTTTGAAACACGATTATCATAAGATGTGTCTCTTGGCTTGTAATTATTACATTGTGATGCATTAGAAACTGCATTTTTGAACAAACCGAGTATAAACTAAAGAACATTCCACGGAATCTAAAAAATTATGTTGAATTCGACACCATAAGGGTTGATGTGTAAGAAGACTCGTAGGTTAGGGGTGTGGTTGTAATTACCCAAACAGAAGCGGTTTTTTTCGTAATTTGACCTTACTTCAGGGGGTGGCCGTAATTTACCTTTGGTTATATTAAAGATAAAAGGCAAATATCGAAATTGTAGAATCTCAAAATTTAAACTTTTTGTTCGTTTCTAGTAGAAAGTGTATCACTACTTTGCTTATTGCATTTCGATTAAACAGGTTTCTTGAAAATAAAGACGATATAGCTAAAGTACGGAAATGCTTTGCCGGGCTATGGAGTTTGGACGACTTAAACATTGTCAAAGATGCAATCGAACGGCCTGGTTTGTATGTCATGAAGCCCCAAAGAGAAGGCGGAGGTAATTATCTGAATTATTAATTATTATTATTACGAATGCTTTTAATACTTTAAATACTATCCTATGTTTCGTTGACCGTGTGTAAAACTCAACTCTTAGGAAACAATATATACGGTGACGATGTGAGCATTGCCTTGCAAAAAATGCAAAAGGAAGGCACGGAAGAAGACGCAGCGTATATTCTCATGCAGAGAATCTTTCCAACCGTTTCGCCTGCAATTTTAATGCGGGAAGGCGTATCGCATAAAGATCGTGTTATATCGGAACTCGGGATATATGCCACATATCTAAGGTAAACCATTATTTCTATGATTTTTTTCATGTCATGTTTTTATATTAGAAAGTCCCGTAATATTAATATTTTATTTAAAATCGACAGGAACAAGACAGAGGTGATAATGAATGGGCAGTCTGGTTACTTGATGCGGACAAAGGTCTCTTCCTCGAACGAGGGCGGAGTTGCAGCTGGCTTCGCTGTTTTAGACAGCATTTATTTAGTTTGACTCTACAATTTTATTTCGATTGAATTTCGACCGGTTTTTGCGTTAATTTAATCAGAAAGAAATAAGAGAAAAATGGTGATCCTGGTGGAGAAAGGGAGAAAGGGAGACTATATATATTTGTATATCATTGTTTATGTAAATTGTTGCCAACAATTTCGACTGTGTTTCGAAGTCGAATTCAATATATTCTCTATTTAAATGTTTTGGTTTTGCATTAAAAGTTGCATCATATGGTTCATGTCCTACGAATTCTTATATAAACCTACCTCCGCTCTCGAGCAGTAACTTGCAAACCAACGAGAAATGTAAACCAGACTAGTATAATTTTGTTTGATTATTATATCCTATAAGAGCGATATGTAACTAATGGCAGTTCGATAAGGATGATGAAAACGATGGTGATAATACTGATAATAATAATTTGTTTACACGAAACTATATACAACTAACACGAATCTATGTATATTATTATGTGCAAATATGAATGATCTATGTACCAGGGACAAGGAAATTGTGATACGTGGAAACGGGGAAACCGACACGGGAAAACGGCATATCCCAGATATGGTGATACAAGAGCTTGGGGAAAACGTGTAAATATTAAAATTTTAGGGGTATATTTATAAATATGCTATATGAGTTTTTATTTATATATAAATTATTTTTATATATCTCAGACAAACATATTTCAAAATAAATTTTACTATCAACTATCAGTTTTTAATTGATCATTAAATTGTGTAAATAATTAGGGAAGCAACAAAAATATTTGAAAATTTGTTATTCAAACATGATTCTAACTTTTTAGAAATTGCGAAATAGCCCATAAGGTGTTCGGCTGTCCACGAGTGTCAAACACAATGTGTCTAGAAAATGCGAAAAAGTTAAGAAGTTGAAGTTTTCGTGCTACATAGCTTATGATAGATGCACGCCCAAAAAATATTTCAAGTACAATTAATTCATAAACACTTGAAAAAGGTTTAATTTCATAAATTAAAAAGGCATCATCTAAATACTCTCTAACTCCAATCTTTAAACTGTCAAAACAGAGTTCTGCTTCCAATTAATCCAAAAAAACCTCTAAAAACCGAACGTAACCGAGCATAAATCGCAAAAGAATGGAAGCCATATATCAACAAGAACTATACACAAGCTTATGAATATTTTTTTTTAAAAGAAAGAAGAAAAGAATAGGTATATTACTATACTAAGAAATGGCAGAAATTCATGATTTAATTTCATAAAAAGTCGTTTGTTTCGTCTTTCCATCCAAATTGATGAGCTCGATTCATCCAAAGGGCAGTAAGCTTTCGTTCTTGTCTGAGTTTAACTTCAGCCCTTTCTCTTGCTTCTTCGCAAGTTTCTACACCCGTGTTGCATTTCTCTGCTTCTTTCTGATAGTGAGACGATGTTCTCTTTGCAGACATAATTAGTGCCTTTGTCCTTTGCAAGCTATCGTTTGTCACATTTTCGTGTAAGCTAAGTTCTTCGGTTAATAGAGCTACAATGTCCTTCTTCATTTCCTTGTTTATTTCCGGGTCGTCTTTCCCACAATCTGCATGCACAACAATCACCAAATTTAATATGATACTGTAGTTCGAATATCTACTCAAGAATTATACTTTACGAATCGCCAAGTTTTTGTTACTGAGAAAGATTATGAAAAACAAATTCGCAGACATTTTTGAAAGAGTTTTTCCACTGTTTGAAAAGCGATTAGGAGAAACTTGGTGAAGAACTGCATTAATATGAATATCGTGAAGCAGTCGTAGATTTGCAATAAACAAAACTGGCAGAAGAGAAAGAACCAAAAAGAAAAGGAAAATACTGCTACATTATGCAAGATCATAAAATGCCATTACTTTAGAAAATAATAAAGTTATGTTGTAGAATGGATAAATATGCCAATATTATCCAATGGGATCCTGCCAAAGCATATGTATAATTTTGAGAAACGAAACTAGAAATTAAAAAAAAAAATAATAATAATAATAATAATATATAACTAACCTGCAAAGGAGCTATTGATGAAGTCTGCAAAATGAAAGAAAAGAAAATGAGAAGTTACGATAAGCAAATAATAATATGGTCACAAAAAATATTTGATTCTGTAGGGTTATCAGCAGTACCATCAGCAGTATGGTACCATCAATTTTCTACAATACACGGCATACTAACATAAGTATGACACCATACATAACGAAAATATATCTCGTACATTTCCTGTTTCAGAACTAAAAATATCCGTGTTTTATTTAGAAAAAAGCAGTACTAAACATTTCCAACGAACGTATGCACAGAAGGGCAGTCTTCAATCGAAAATATCACCATATAACTGCTAAACCTAAAATCCATAAGTTTGTTAAAAAGGAGAATATTATGTTGAATATACCGTAACATCTTACGATGATGAAGATCACATACTAATCTGAGACTATTAACTATGCTTTATCCTATTCCTAAATAAAAAAAAACTTTTAATTACATTATAAAGTCCATCTTATATAAACACATGCATCCATCACGATCAAGGTTACCTAATACGTAAATTTATATCATAGCCTTGCTCCGGCTGAAACGAGAGCATGGTCCAGAGGACAAGTGTGGTACAAATAATAGTATTTGACTGAAAAACCAAACAATTTCTCCGTAAAAAAAATATTTATACTACAGAAAAAGCTTCATTAGTTAAAAAAGAAAAAAAAAGAAAAAAGAAAAAACACAATAGTTCAACAAACTCCAATCAGAAATGATCTTATATGTTTGTGTATTTTAATTCTGAATAGCCATTTTGATATAGCCCTGTATTAGAGACCTTTAAATGAATTATAAACGAAACAGCTTTAGTGATGATGGCCCCTTCAACACAGCATCAATTACATTGTTACGAAAACGAAAAAACTAAATGTACCTATGTCGTTGACAACCAAGTAAAGAACAAAACAGCGAAATAAATGAAAAACAAAACATTAAATGAATATGCAAAACGAAACAAAAAAATCAAGAATAAACAACAACACTGATAAAAATGTGCTCAGAACCAGGCAATAACTTGGGGGGCTGCCGCCCCTGCAGAAAAAAAAAAAAAACATTTACCCGATTTTTTTATTAATTTTCATTTATGTATTATTATATTGTAGTATATTCGCCCCCCTAAAAACTAAAATACTCACTTATAATACATGATTTCAAAGTTTATGAAGTTTAAATAATGATATAAATTATAATGATCATATTATTTAAAAAATTTACTTAATTATTGTTGTTATTTCAAAATGCCCGAGGGCGCTGCCCCGCGAACCCCGTATATCCATAGTTTATTACTTTACCAAACTCTCGCCTCCCCGAACAAATGACCATTCGGCCCCTACTCGGAACAACACAACAGTAACTACCACAAGCAATAATTTCACTACAAAAAACATTATTTTGGCTACTTAAACACCATTTATGTGCATCATCAATTAAAAAAAAAACTAAATTAAAACTGTAAATGAATTCAATTTTGAAAAAATGGAAAATAAAACTGACCTAAAGGCAAAGAAAGAGAAGGCTCTGAACTGCAATCACAAGAGCAAGGAGGGCACATAACAGCCAATGCGGTTGAGTATTTTCTGGAATGCCTCTCTACATAACAAATCAAAATCAAGCAAACCAATACCAACACCACCCTCATCAATTTCACGCGGTTCACCCTGAAATCCGACGGCGGATGTGAATTCGCCATTTTTTTAAAAATTAAAAAAAAAATCTCTTCTTTTTTTTTTCGCCCGGGAAAATCGAAATCTTCAACAGCAAGAAACAAAATCCATCGCAGAATCGATCCAATTAAATCGCGAGAGAAATGTACGACGAACGCCGTACAGCGGAGTGATGAAAATCGAAGTGTGCAATTTGGTTTGAACAATCGGAACGGCGTCGGATTAAATTGAATTAATACCTACTTTTTTTTATCTGTACGTAATAAAAGTGGGATGCGATATCTAGAAATTCGTGAGCATCGATCCCTATGACGTGAAAAGGAAAACCCAGATTTGAGAGAGAGGCTAGAGAGAGAAAGAGAGGAGAGAGAAGTGAGGCTAGAGAGAGAAAGAGGAGAGAGAAGTGGGGGGTGATGAAATCTAGTTCTAGTTTGGGTATAACTCTTCCATTACTTGTTGGAGATCCACTTTGAACGTTAAAGTTAGCTACCCAGGCTTTTGCTAATTATATATATATATATATTCATCATTTTTTTATTGAGTAAATTACAAACCTCTCCTGTGATTAAATTACGAAAAAACCCTCATATTTGGATAATTACAATTAACTTAATTATGAATTTTCTTAAACGTCCATTTTTAAGGTGTCAAATTCAACATAGTATTTTAGATTTCGTGGCATGTTTTCTAACTTGTACTCATTTTGTGCAAAAATGTAGTTTATGACTGATATACCTAAATGGGTCGGCCCAATGGGCCCTCAAATATATCTACTAATTAGGCTCACTACAAGAAAGCTCAAATACCTTCAAAGTAAGGCTTGGGCCCAACAAAGTAAGCCCAACCCAATCACCGATATATAAATAGATGTTTTATTCATTTGGAAAGGTACGTTCTCATTATTGGCAATCCATCTCGAGATTTATTCTCTCTATTCTCTCTACGATCCGTACATCTGACTTGAGCGTCGGAGGGGTTTCTGCCGGATCAACCCCCGGCTTAGTTCACGTGTGCTCTTTTCGAGGGACCTCAGGATCATCAAGTTATCAAGCTACTGATCCGCTTTGCTCTCCCAGCTCGTTTTCTACACCACCCTAGGTGAGCTATATTTTAGCTTCATCATTTTGGCGCCGTCTGTGGGAACGATGCAAACCAGATCACGTAGCCAACAAGATCCTCCTGAGGCATCAGCTCGGAGAGAAAATGACACAGCTAATAATCTCCCAGTCCGTGGAGGATCTGGCATGCCACCTCCTCCACGTGCTGCGGAGCCAGCTCCCCCACGTGCTGCTGATCCACCTCGCGAGGTTCAGGTGATCCCTCCTCGGGATCCACCACTCGCCGATCCACCACTCCCTGCTCCTCGAACGGTTCAAATGACCGAGGACGCGCTCCAACGCATGATAGCGGAAGCCTCAACTCGCGCCGCCACGGAGGCCGTAACTCAATATATCGCCACGATGGGAGCAAACGCTCCCAATGCGATACCGGCACCAGCTCCACCTGTAGCGCCACCTGTGGCCCCACCGCCAATTCAAAATCAAATAAGTGTCTCCTCCTCTACCTCGGACCCACGGTCCCGAGTGCAACTATCTACTAACCACAGAGAGGCACAACCTAGACAGCAGCGTCGGCGCTCACCCCCACGGGGGAATGCGTCACCACAGAGAGTCCCTCTCTTTAATGAGGGAGAAGGCGAGGTAAACAGCAGAATGTCTCGCCAGAATCTTTTCCCCCAACCAAATAATCTAATGGGTGAAAGAATGCATATACCGACAAGACGCAGTCCTTTCACCACAGACATTCTCAACGAGGTATTGCCTCACGGAGTAAAGATCTCGGGGTTACCTCAATTTGAAGGGACCACCGACCCACAGGAGCATATAGAGAAATTCAGTGCCATGGCGGATTTATATGGCCCAACAGATGCTGCGATGTGCAAGATGTTCCGCACCACTCTCTCCAAGAGGGCAATGAATTGGTTCAACTCCCTACCCATAGGGTCCATTGACACCTTCGCTCGGTTGTCGACCCGATTCACCAACCAATTCGCCATCAACAAACAATATGCCAAGACCCCAGCTCATCTTTTCTCTGTAGTGCAGAGAGATAACGAAACACTCCGCAACTACATTAAGCATTTCGTAGAAGCCGTTCATGAAGTCCCCGGTTTCATGCAGCAGAATTTGAAACCGGGTAGATTCAAGGAATCTATCGCCGGAAGACCCCCAGGCAACCTAGAGGAGTTGCTAAATCGAGCCGAAAAGTACGTCCGGATAGAGGAAGCCTCTACCCATGCTCCTCCTAAAAGGAAAAGGGAAGATGACCGTCAGGACAATAGGAGACGTGATGACCGACGTCCACCACTTCCACCTCAAAGCCAACCCTCCTCCTCCTACAATAGGTTCACTCCGTTAAACGCTCGCCTCACTGAAATCCTTCACGTGATAGAACAGAGAGGTTTAGCGGAGCCTCCACGTCCTATGCAGCCGAATGCAAAGCGAGAAAGGTCGGATCGTTACTGTCGATTCCATAAGGACAAAGGGCATACTACGGAGGAATGTGCACAACTCAAAGCGGCAATTGAGAGGCTGATCAAACAGGGCCATTTAGGCGAATACATCGATAAGCCGCGAAATAAACGCCGTGATGATCCTCCACGCCGAGATAACAATCGAGATCAACAACAAAGACGAGAAGACGGGGGTCATCGACATGACCCAGATAACAACGATAACCAACCTACCCGGGGAATCATCTTCTTTATCTCCGGAGGACCAGCGGGTGGCGACTCACAAAATGCCAGACGCACCCTCGCTCGATCAGCACGCATGAATCAAGAACATGCTTCTCCATCCGCACGCATTTATCAAATACGAAGACCTGACCATAGCATAATCTTCAACTCCTCCGACCTTGAAGGTCCAGATGAAGATCATGTCGACGCGCTGGTAGTAACAACAACGGTGGCCAACTTCTTGGTCAAGGAGATATTAGTGGACGGTGGAAGCTCAGCTGACATAATGTACCTCCATGCGTTTAAGCAGCTGGGCATAGATAATGCCCGGTTTAATCCCATCTCCACACCCCTGAAAGGATTCACGGGAGAAGGCATTTTGTCCCTGGGAGAAGTAGAGCTGCCCGTCTCTTTAGGGGAACACCCTTGTCGAATCACCAAGCTAATCAAATTCCTCATCGTCGACAAGCCATCCCCCTACAACATCATCCTAGGGAGGCCAGCAATCCATACCTTCAAATCAGTACCTTCCTCCTACCATCAGAAGTGGAAATTCCCCACTCCCTACGGAATGGGGGAAGTACTTGGAGATAGACGTCTCACCCGAGAATGCTATGCAAGGGCCCTACGAGAACCTTCCAAGAAGCTTAAACCACCCGGAAGGGGAGACGACACCCAAAAATCCGACAAACGGAAGTGGGTCAACGCGATCATTGAGGAGAATAAAGAAATCCTCATCAGTGTGTCAGATGACAGCATCAAGCTAGCAGCTGTCTAAGAACTTAAGCTCATAGAGCTCACTCCCGGAGATACCTCCAAACTCATACGAATAGGATCTGATTTAGATCCAACAACGGAGCAGCAGCTAATCAACTTCCTACGACACAATGGAGATGTGTTCGCATGGAAAGCCCAAGATTTATCGGGCATCCCTCCTCAGGTAGCTCTGCACCGGCTCAACGTCGACAAACGATTGAAACCAGTCAAACAAAGAAAACGGACATTCGGTCCCGAACGCAACAAGCATATCAAGGCGGAAGTGGCAAAACTCCTTGAAGTAGGCCACATACGACCAGTTCAGTATCCTGAATGGTTGTCAAACGTGGTACTCGTTCCCAAGCCAGGTGGCAAGTGGAGACTATGCGTAGACTTCACCGACCTCAACAAAACTTGTCCTAAGGACCCTTTTTCCTCTACCTAGAATCGATCAACTCATCGATTCGACCTCGGGATGCGAGCTCCTCAGCTTCGTCGACGCATACCTAGGGTACAACCAGATCTTACTTGCGCCAGAAGATCAAGAGAGGGCTAGTTTCATCACTGATCAAGGCATCTATTGCTATCATGTCATGCCCTTCGGGTTAAAAAACGCAGGAGCCACCTACCAGCGTCTAGTGAACAAAATGTTCGCAGATCAGATTGGTAAAAATATGGAGGTGTACATCGACGACATGCTCGTCAAAAGCGTCAAGGTCTCGGACCACCTAACTGATCTGGATCAGTGTTTCGCCACCTTGCGAAAATATAAGATGAAGCTCAACCCCCTCAAATGTTCATTCGGAGTTCGGGGAGGCAAATTTTTGGGTTATATGATTTCGCAACAGGGAACCGAAGCTAATCCCGCAAAAATCGAAGCAATCACCTCCATGGCTCCACCAATCTCGATCAAGAAAGTTCAACAGCTCAACGGCTGTTTGGCATCCCTGAACAGATTCATTTCAAGATCCGCGGACAAGGCTCTCCCATTTTTCAAGATTTTAAGGGGAGGAAAAAAGTTCGAATGGGATGAGGCATGTCAAAAGGCCTTCAAGGAGTTAAAGTCATATCTCGCATCACCATCCCTGCTTACAAAACCTCAACCGGGAGACATCCTCATGCTTAACTAGCTACCTCGGCTGATGCCATCAGCGCAGTCCTCATCCGAGATGGAGGAAAAGGCCACCAACCCATATACTACATAAGTCGCGCCCTCCAAGGAGCCGAACAACGCTACACCAACATGGAGAAACTCGCTCTCGCCCTCATCAACGCAGCTCGGAAGCTTCGACCTTACTTCCAGTCACATCAAGTGGTGGTTCTCACCAATTATCCTCTGAAGCAAATACTAAGGAGTCCTGAGACATCCGGGCGATTAGCAAAATGGGCGATAGAGCTAAGCGAATATGGGGTCGAATTCAAACCCCGCCCTGCTATCAAAGCGCAAGTATTGGCAGATTTTCTAGTCGAAATGACTTCAGTAGAAGAGAGCACCTCTCTACCTACTTGGTTTGTCAACGTCGATGGATCTTCCACCGCCACAGGAGGGGGAGCGGGTAACATCCTAACGAACCCTGATGGAGATGAGTTCGAATATGCTCAACGATTCGAATTCACAGCCTCAAACAACGTCGCTGAGTACGAAGCCCTGATAGCGGGAATCCGCCTCGCCCTAGCAGCTGGAGCGCGCAAGCTCCTAATCCAAAGCGACTCTCAGCTCGTCGTTAACCAAGTACTCGGAGTTTACGAGGCCAAAGAAGACACCATGGCGAAATATTTAGCTCTCGCGCACACTCTCCTATCTAAATTCGAGAGTTACGAGATAATACAAGTACCCCGCTCCAATAACGTCCACGCTGACAAATTAGCTCGGCTTGGAAGCTCCATGGCTAGCATCGGAAGTCGGAAGGTGACGCTCCTCACCTCACCTCAGCCAGAGATAACTTCACCCACCGAAGTACAGTACACCGAGGAGGATGAACCATGCTGGTTCACTCCAATCCTGAAGTATCTCAAGAAGGGGGGGAACTTCCAACGGATCCCACTGAAGCCCGGAAGTTAAAAACAAGAGCCGCCCGCTTCACTATAGTGGGAGAAGAACTGTATAAACGAGGTTTCTCATTTCCCTATCTCAAGTACATCGACCCAACCTCGGCGGATTATGTACTTAGAGAAGTACACGAAGGCATCTGCGGCAATCACTTGAGCGGGAGAACCTTAGCTCTAAAACTACTGAGGCAGGGCTACTATTGGCCAACGATGCATGAAGATGCGAAAAGATTAGTCCGGAGGTGTAAGCCCTGCCAAGAGCATGCCAATATCACTCACATGCCAGCGGCTTTAATGCAACCAATTGACAGCCCCATCCCTTTCGCCCAATGGGGGATAGATTTAGTTGGACCGTTCCCGCCCGCCACAGGAGGACGTAAATACCTCATTGTAGCAGTGGACTACTTCACCAAATGGGTAGAGGCGGAACCCTTAGCACGTATCCGAGAAGAAGAAGTCATCCAATTCCTATGGAAGAACATCGTCTGTCGCTTTGGAATCCCACGTTCCATTATCTCAGATAATGGAACCCAATTTTGCGGTGACAAAGTGAAGAATTAGTGCCTCGGCTTGGACATCAAACAATTCTTCACATCCGTAGCAAATCCACAGGCTAACGGCCAAACAGAGGTCACGAATCGCACCATACTCCAGCACCTTAAGATAAGGCTTGGAAGTGCCAAAGGGAAGTGGGTGGACGAGTTGCCTAACGCACTATGGGCTTATCGCACAACCCCACGAGCAGCAACCGGAGAATCGCCCTTCAATCTAGCTTTCGGAACAGAGGCTATTGCACCTGTCGAAATAGGAGAACCATCTTGGCGAATCACCAACTATGACCCAACAGCTAATGAAGAGGCTATGCGGGGAAGTCTAGACCTCGTAGAGGAGTTACGAGAGATTGCATACATCCGACAACAGATGTATAAATCACGCATCGCCAAGGCATATAACTCAAAGGTCCGCCCTCGCTCCTTTCAAGTCGGAGATTTAGTCCTCCGAAAAGCTGAAGCCTCTCACCCCATCGGTAAGCTCGACCCAAAGTGGGAAGGACCGTATAAAATCACAAAGGTGGTCAACACTGGAGCATATCGCCTCGAGAACATTGATGGACACCCTATACCCAGAACATGGAATATAGGGAACCTCAAACGATTCTACGCTTAAGGTATACATCTACCTTACTTCAGATCAGTTAAGGTCACCATCCATACCCCTTCTATATGAAAGTTACTTACAAATTATCACATCTACAGGCTCCACGACCTTCCACGTTACTCGTCTTGTAAGCCGTTCCTAGATGGTTAGAAATTTTCTGCTACGTAACTAGGTGCGTTAACATCCTACCTAAACTGGGGGGCTAGTAAGTTTATTTTCACCAGCAACTCATCATCACATCTCACCATCTTATTACAGATTGGGACCCATTACGAGGGGATGCATATTACTCAATCAACGGCCCGATGAGCGAGAACACCCCATACCACATCGCCAAGGGTAACTATACTTCTACTAGAATTCAACACACAGATAATCTTATTTACGATTACTAACGTGACAAAATAATCCCACTAGCAGGCGCGATCGCATACCAACTCGCGGCAACTCACGAGTTTATTTCATATCTTGGAGTGCGAGAACGAAAAATCAACCCCCGTAGTAGGGCACATGAACGCCAAAAGAAGTCAATCTACCATCAGCACAGTCAAACGAACGAATACAAGAAAGACGTGGAAGAAGAAGAACAAGTGTAACACAATCACTTACAAAAATTTTATCGACAATTTATTTGTTTAGCGGTAGTTATTTACCTTCGCCTCGCGCGAACCTATCATATCATCTATTTATTTACATTCGCCTCACATAGGCTTGTAACAATGCAAATTTGCTATCATTGAATAAATCAACTCTTTTTTGCTTTACTCTTTGTGCTATCACATCTACACGAGTTACCTCTTACCATGAATCCAATTCAAAACAACCTTAAAAACACTTAGAGAGACTTAGATAATCCATATAGCCTGGCCAGCTGGATTGTCTAAGCCCCTTTATTTTGTTTCACGAGGTGTTAAATTTAAAACGTGGCCACGGACAAATATATTTAAGCCCCAAGCGGTCCGAACAAAGGGCACGACCCTTAACAAAAACCTTGGGAGATTGATCCCCTCCTCAAGTAAGTCGCGTATATGCTAATGTAAATACATATAAGCAACGCATTAATTCGTGACAATGTCAAAATAAACAAATCGAAATATCCAGCTTCAAAGTCAAACAAGGAAGAAACTCAAACGAAATAGTAGTGGACATACCCATCTACATCACCGATAAAAATAAACTACGAAATCCATAAAAAAAAATATAATAGTAATAAAAAAAAAAAAAAAAAAAAGTGGGGGAAGGATAACTATCCTAGCAAATAAGACTAAGCTCCTCTACCGCGAGCGGAAGACGTACCCATAGTGGAGTCATCCGCAACCATATCATTCACGAGCTCTGTGCCCGTCCCATTAACATCTACCTCATCCTCCTCTTCATCGGATATGCCAGCTTCCATCCCACGAATCACTTCCTCGCTGATCCCACCCGCATCGCGCAGATATTTGCGACAAGCACGCACTAAGGGCTTATAAACCACAGCCAATGCATGCTCCTCAATCATAGCAGCACACTCATCACTACCTCGGAAACTAGCCTTAGTCTCCTCCACAATAGACTCCCTATAGGCCGCACCACCTGATGTCGTGAGGAACCTCTTCCCCGTCGCCTTCTCAGCTTCATATTTCTCTTTCAGCTGGTCGTAGCATTCGTTCAACTTATGAACATCATCCTTATATGCATGCGCATCACCTCGGATAACCTCGAGCTCCTCTGTCCTCTCAGCAAGCTCCTCTGTCCTCCGAGCAAGCTCTTCCGAGCGTTGAGCAAGATTGAACCGCACTACCTCCAATTGGCTTAGAAGCTCATCCTCACGCGCTTGACTTCGAGCCTGCTCCTCTTCCTTCATAGCTTCCGCATTCCTACCATGCTCCATTAGATATCTCCAAGTCGCTACCAACTATATATAAATTTTTTTTTTTTTTTCACAAGTCAAAAAAAAAAAAAAAAAAAAATTGTTTTAAGTAGACAAGTACTCACCCGACATATGTCTCCACCAGCTAACTCTAGCATGTGAGAAGGACCCTTACCAGACATCCGAGCACGATCATACTCCCGAACGAAACCCTCGGTACTCAACATCGGCAAATCATAGTCCGACACATCCCAGTACGACTCCTTACCATCGCGGTTTACGCCATAAGTAAACAGCTGTTTCCCTCCTCCACCATGGAAAGCATAAGTCTCCTCTGGGTCTACCCGTGGACGCTTAGGCACAGCCACATACTCGGTATCCACCCTCTTTCCCTTGCCACGATCCCTCGTCGGTGGACGCCCCTCCACTTCACCAGCACTGCTACGATCATCTGCGACTACTCGAGGAATTTCTACATGGACCTCCTCACGAGGCAAACCACTTAAAGAACCTCCCAATGTAGAGGGTACCTTCTTCGATGCCTTCTCCGATGCCTTCTTCGACGTCCTATTCGCCTTAGCTTGAAGTGCCGCAAAGATGATACCCCCATCTACAAAAGATAACAAACACATAAGAGACATGAGGTATACACTACCAAAGAACTACAAAAAAAAAAAAAACAAAAAAGACACACAAGTCAAGGCAACAAAAAGTTATACGGTGCTGACCCTTCGCCTTTGGTATCAAAACCCTCGGGTCAAATTCCACATTACACAATCCCGACTCTTCAATCCTTTTCGCCATATTCGCAGTTATCGTGAAACTCTCACACGTAGGATTCCAAACTACGGGAACGTCAAAAGTGGGAGCCCTCACATAAAAAAAATGGGTCTTCCATTTCCCCAAAGATAATTTCACACTTTTCACAAATTGGTAAGGAACGCTAGGATGAAAACAAAAGACAGGCGTCATATTGGGCCGATGTAACGTAAATAACGCCTTGAACAAACTCACGGTCATAGGCAAACCCACTAGAGACACCCTATGGTGAAACGCCTCGAACATAAGAACTGCAGTCGGAGTTAACTGACTGTACCCTATCTTGAATTCCTCACAAACCTTCAACAAGGTCGGATGCGGTGTAATCTGAGATGTACACTTCAAGTAACCCAAAAACACCGTATGAAATCCATAGGGTGGCGAATACAAACGGTCGCCCTTCTGAGGCAACAACAACTCAACATTACTTGGCGCTCCAGATAAACGACGTATAGAGTGCAGATGCTCTTCCGTCAACACACTATCAAAATCAACTAAGTCCAAATTAATTGGCTTCTTTTTCTTTTGCCTCCTCTTATCAATCTCAATATCACCTGGCGGAATATCATCTTCCTCCTCCTCTTCATCCGTCAGCTCAACTTCACTACCGGGCACCGCATGATCACTCGCCAAAGGGGCGTGGTTATAATCGTCACTATCGCTCCCAAAATCCATGATTTGACGTCGAGAATAACGCCTACTAGCCACAACTCCATCCACTTGCTCACTAACGTGAATACTCGTTTCTACATCGTCACTCCACGATTCAATAATTTCTCGCCGACCAAAACTTCCCCCGTTTAAAACAACACGCGAATCAGCACCCTCGGAAATTTGCCCGTCAATTTCGCCCGAACTGGGCTCAAAACCGGCCTCTAACGCGCCCTCACGCGCGCGCGTGGCCCCAAAAGGGGCGGATCCACGCGCGCGCGCGTCATCTGCCTGCCTAGAGCCACGTGCCCCCTCCCCACTGGCCCCCGCGCGCGCGTCCGGTTCACTCGACCCACCACAAGCGCGCGCGCGTCTCTGCACCGCCCGCCCACCATCGCGTCCGCTATCGCCACTTGGACCAATGGCGCGCGCGCGTCCCCCTAACCCGCCAACCGACGGGCGCGTGCCTCTTTCTCTCTCCTCCACCGACGCGCGCGTGCGTCTATCGGACGGCGTGCCCCACGCGCGCCCCACCTCAGCAACATCTCTCTCTCTCCTCTCCTTGGAAACAGTGCCATCCTCCACATCAACGGCTAGGCTTGGCTCCACACTCTCCTTGAAGCGCGCTCCCTCACACAAATTGAGAGGCTTGGCTCCGCGGCTCGAGCCGGCAGCCATATCAACCCTACCAACCACCATCTTTTTCGCCTCGCTCCGTGCACTAGCCGACTCGGATCCGGCTTCTACACCCGGTACGACTACCTTCGCGCTCCCGATACCCACAGTACCAAAAGTTTTCTCGCTCCCTTCAACTGGATCTCGAAGTTTAATTCGTAAAGATTTCGAATTACCCGGATTCGACATGACTAAATTTTCTCCGCACGAATTTCAAAAAAAAAAAAAAAAAAAAACAAAAAATTTTCTACTCTACCACAAAAAAGAAATTTCAAGAGAAGAATAGCACAGAAGAAGACCTAGAGTTCAAAGAACATACCCATATTTATTGCACGAGTTGAAGTTTAATTCTTTCCACCGCAAAAGGAGTTTATTTATCTGGCCCTGGTATAATATTTAAAACCCTTAAATATATACCTCGCTGCCAAATAAATACAATTATCCCTTAATTAAATTAAGGAATTATTTCACCGCCAACGGAAACTATTCAATCCACGACGCAATTAACTCTCGACACGATCCGGACCCCTCTACACAAATCTCCGTCTCGAATCGAGAGTTGGGGGGCTTAATGATATACCTAAATGGGTCGGCCCAATGGGCCCTCAAATATATCTACTAATTAGGCCCACTACAAGAAAGCTCAAATACCTTCAAAGTAAGGCTTGGGCCCAACAAAGTAAGCCCAACCCAATCACCGATATATAAATAGATGTTTTATTCATTTGGAAAGGTACGTTCTCATTATTGGCAATCCATCTCGAGATTTATTCTCTCTATTCTCTCTACGATCCGTACATCCGACTTGAGCGTCGGAGGGGTTTCTGCCGGATCAACCCCCGGCTTAGTTCACGTGTGCTCTTTTCGCAGGGACCTCAGGATCATCAAGTTATCAAGCTACTGATCCGCTTTGCTCTCCCAGCTCGTTTTCTACACCACCCTAGGTGAGCTATATTTTAGCTTCATCAATGACGCACCACAGTCTGATATTTACAAGCAATAAAACACATTTTATGATCATCTTGCTTCAAAATGTGGAGCTCAAATGAGAGTAAAACGGTAATTCCACTAAAGTTGACACCGCAAGGGTGGACGTATGAGAAGATCTATAGTTAAGAGGTGGTTGTAATTACCCAAATAGAAGATGTTTTTTTTCGTAATTTGACCATATCTTAGGGATAGTTGTATTTTACAAATATTTGAGTTTGTTATTTGGAATAACAAAAACTTGTGAAAAAGTGCCATTTTTTTTAATTTCTCTTTTGCAAATTTCACATTATTGAAGGGGTATTTAGAAATAAATTATAGTTTAAGAGATATATGTGACATGAAGATACCATTTTTTTTTAATATATCAAATCTTGAGGTGAGTATTAGAGCAACTCCAATGGGAATATCAAATGGATTATATAATTCATAAATCACCTTTTTGATATTCTAAAGTTAAAAATTTCTACTTCAATGGGAGTATCAAAATGGGTAAGTATTTTAATATTTTACTTCTTTGAATGTAAAAATACATTCTGGAAAATTGAATTATCAAAAAAATAACTACTTAAACATTCAATCACAAAATGATACGTGGCAATTGCAAATAAAATCACTACAAAATTTGTAATTGAACATTAATTTTAATAACCATGGTTGGAGTAGATAAATTGTAAATGAATATTAAAATATCATCTTAATTATCAAATGAGTATTTAATAATCCAATTTCGATGTTTAGCATTGGAGTTGCTCTTATAATGCACATTGTAACGTCGCTACCAAACTTATTTTACTTGAACAAAGTCTTTCTAATTAGAGTTTTGGTCATAAATTAGAGAAAATTTGAGAAAACACCCTCATACACAAGGGTCATTACATTAGGCTCAATTTTATTTTTCATTTTTAAGATAAATTCAATACAACTTTTATTAATTAAAAACGCTTAATTATCACTATTATGCCCATAACTAATTAATACACATGTTTTAATATATGTTATTAGAAGATACATAATATCTTCTACATAAATATTTAAAATATCACTTTCCCAACTAATTCCACCATTAACGCTTATTGATTGCACATTTTCGTTTATGTAGAATTGGAATTGTAACTCACAGAAATAATAATATGTCTGTGTCATTGGATAAGCGGCGGCGGTGCAGATTCACATGGTGGTTTTCGGCTCATATGAGAATTTATATGTGAGGTTTTGTATTGATTTACATTGGACAGTAATTTGTATGTGTATGTACACATTTTGTTGATGTATATAAGATTTGTATGTGTCTGGTGCATTGTACACGTTTTGTTGATGCTTAAACAAATGTAAGAGTGGTTTTTGCACGCATAGTGGTTTTTGCACGCAAAGTGATTTCCGCGCACAGAGTGGTTTTCGCGTGCATAGTGGTTTTCGCGCGCAGAGTGGTTTCTGACCTTCCTTTATTAAATCCATTATTGTGCAAAGTGATTTTTGCCATTTCTACTGTAATACGCGTCAATTTTTATCGAAAAAGCATTTGCGATGCTGAACCAATATATGTATGTTGTTTGCCCTAAAGAGAAGAAGTTTTTGTCTGAAAATAATAGTACCTTTTCTTACAGTAAACGTGAAACCATTATTGCAGTTTTTTGAGATCAAGAGAAAAAAGATGAAATGGATTTTTGAGTTATTGGGGAAGTTGGGGGCGAGATTGATGGAGAGATGGAGAAAGATTAGATGTGATAAACAAATTTACGGAAAAATATTGGGAGGATTTTTAGGTAATGCGATTTTGGGAGGGATTCTACATTTAATTCACTGTATTTTTAATTTAAAATAATTATACTAATTAGTTGGGGCGTATAAGATTTTTTAGGCCCCAATGAATTTATATTAAATATCAATTACAAATTAATGATTTATCAATAAGTCAAATCTCAATGGGGGTGTTTAACAAATAATCCCCATAAAACATAGGGTAATATACACTTAATTCCCGCAACTACCCCGAATCAAAGACACTTTCGAACTAATTAAGATATTAAATATCCGGAATTTTCCATGTTGATTAATTTAGATTCGGGCCTCGACCATTTGTTTTCTTTCGCAAATATATCCGCTCCTTCAATATTTCACATATAAAAATATCTCTTTAATATGTATTATTAACAAGGGGCAATTTGCTAAATACCACTTAGTCCTAATTATCTTCAGATTCCCTACACTCTGTCAAATCTCATTCAACTCCATTGCGTACCGTTACATCTACCCAGGGGCGGAGCCAGGATTAGAAAGTAGGGGGGCTAAGGGGCATGGGGGGCCGTTGACCTCCCAAGAATTTTTTTTTTTTAGATATTTGGTACTAATTTTTTTGAATATTACTTTTAATCCCCCTAAAGTTTTTGTAAATATTTATCTTGACCCATTTTTTTTTTTTGTTTTTTCTCCAAAATCTTATATAAATTATAGATAAATAATCATATTTAATATAAAATACAAAATAAGATGGTTAAAACTTGTATTATTTTAAATAAAATTTATGAATATTACTTATTTTTGAATTTTTTTTATCTAACCCCTTAAAAATAAAAGATGAGATCGTGCCATGAATCTCCGAAATATTACGTGCAGCTATTATTAGAATAATTTGAATTAATTTAGAATTTTTTGTGATAATTAAAATATGATATATATATATATATATATATATATATATATATATATATATATATATATATATATATATATATATATATATATATGATATTTTAATTAAAAATTAGTTATATAAACTTATTTTTTGCAATGTATTGTGCACCTAAAATTTTTTTCGGGCCGCTGCCCCGAACCCCAAATTTTAGTTAGCCCCCCCTACATTTTAGTCCTGGTTCCGCCCTTGTATATGTATAATTTTATCATATTTCAAGTATGACAAAAAAATCTAAATTATTCTAATAATATATTGCACTTAATGGGATTCATGGCACGTCTCGTATTATTTTTTAGAGACATAGATATAAAAAATCAAAGATCAATAAGTAAATATTCATAAATTTTATTTAAAATAGTACAAGTTTTTACCATTTTATATTATTTTTTTTATATTAAATATAATATATATCTATAATTTATATAAAATTGTGGAGAATAAACAAAAAAATTAAGGGTTAAGATACATATTTACAAAACCTTTGGGGGGCTAAAAGTAATATTCAAAAAATATTATGCCAATACAGCAAAATTTTTTTTTTTCTTGGGGGTCAACTGCCCCCCCCCCCCCCCCCCCCCCCCCCCCCCTGTGTAGTACCGCCATTGAATCTACCCTACTCCCCGCAGCTGTCATCGTCGAAAAGCTCTGTCACACAGCCACATACAAGACTGCACACACAATCACGCACCGACATATGCACATACGCAACCACTCACACATAAGATTTTGATTACACTCATTCATCTCCGATGTAACCAATAATCACAGAAATCAAACCAAAGAAATATCAAGACTTGTTTGGTGATGGTGATGGTGATGATGATGGTGATGGTAATGTTGGTGGTGATGGTACGGGTTACAAGAGGTTTTGGTGGTATTGAAGGGGTTGGGAGGAGGAAAGGCAGAACCCTAGGCGACTGTTGTGGTCAGTGGTTTGGGTGATCGGATTACGAAGATGGTGTGAAAAAATGGAAGAATGAGGGGCACAACGGTGGTGTAAATATGGAGGAAGGAGCGCGGCGGTGGCGACGGTTTATAGATCTGATGAAAAAAGAATTGTGAGAGAAAGAGAGAGAACGAAAGAGATATACAGAGAGAAAAGAGAGAATCAAGAATTGTGAGAGAACGAAAGAGATATACAGAGAGAAAAGAGAGAATCAACGTAATGCTACAATCACGTGAAACGGTTATGAAAAATAAATATTGCAATTATTTTAAAAATCTACTGATAGGGGTAGTTTCGTCTTATCACGTTTGTTGAGGGGGTTTCACTAATTAAGATTGGATTTTGGGTGTGTGCAACAATCTTGAAAGTCAAATGGGTTTAACTCATAATATTTTTCATTTGAGGGGGATTGCATATTTCCCCGTATAAAATATTTTAAAAGTTTATATGAATGTGTTTGGTAATTTTTTTTCAAAAAGATCTTAAAAATCATAAAATAAGTGGTTGGAGAGTTTGCAATATCTTTTTTCAAAAATTACTTCTACCCCACATTTTTATTTAAAATCTCAACAACAGTAAAAATAGCTTATAAGCTTATCATCCAAAACTTCAAAATTTAATTTAAAAAATAAGACATTTAAAACAACTTGTCATATGTAAAAGCTTATCATTTGTTTAAAATAAGTTTAGCCGAAAATATTATTGTAAAAGTCGCCATAGATTATGATTATGAAACAGTAATTAGGTGTTGTTTACAAAAACATAATTAAAAGTAGAAGTTACTGATTGTGAGTTAAGTTGGTTTTAAATATTTATTTATGAAAATTGGATGTGTTTGCAAATATTGTAAAAAATAAACTTAAAAAAAAAAAGAAAAAACAGGTCTAGAAATGCGTTTGAAAAAATAGTTTAAATCATTTTAAGACAATAACTTAATATTACAACTTGCAAACACCTAAAAACAGATTATGAGCAAAATATAAAACTCGTAATTACTTTCAAAATGATTCTACAAATACCACCTTAATATGGTTGCGTACAAATATCCCAAATTATAATGAGCAACTTCTCTTATAAATGTGTTTTTTTAATAGAAAACTAGCAATTCTTATAAAAGAATTAGTTGCGAAATTTAAATTATAAAAGTGGCATAAAAATGAGTTAAGTTAGGCAGGCATTTCAATTAAAATAAAAAGTCCACATTTGTGGTTGTGTGAGCCAAAGAGATTTTGTTTTATTCTTCAAATAAATAAAATAAAATAAATTCCCCATCACTATGTTTAAAAGATGTGGGATTTATAAAGAATTTGCAAAACTTAAAAAAAAATTATCTGAGTGAATTAAGATTTTGCCAACCGATTTGTAATTTTTATTTCCTGTTGAAGTCGGAAAAAGTTAGAACGTAAGAGGTGAAATGAAGAAAAAAATAATTAATTTAAAAATACATTTTCTTATATTGCAGAATTATTTCTTACTTTTATACATAAATATTTCCTAATAGCGTATCTAAAAATCTCTCATTAATCCCATCAAAAGGAAAATTTCTTATTAATCCTCCAAGCACACTTCAAAAAAATTGCAAAAGAATAAATAACAGCTATTCCTTAAGTAAGGCACGTGCACTGAGTCTGAATCACTATTCACTATAGCAGCCTTGCACGTGTTCGATTTAGCAAAATTTTAAATCCCCAATCCCTCTTCAATTTCGCTCCGTACGCATAATTTGAAACCCTAGGTTGCATACCGAGCCAAAATTCAGCCGAGAATTAAAAGACAAAAGGATTCATCGGAGCCAAAACAAAGATGATGAAGGTGTTCGGACTGAAGAAAGATAAGGAATCCCCTCCGTCGATTCAAGATGCCTCCGATCGGGTTTGTTAATTTTGATCGCTTCGATTTATTTTTATGTTATTTTTCAGTTCAAATACACATATTCAGTCTAATTGATGATATAGTAGCAAATCCATTCTACAGAGTTACGTTTTGATTAATTTCTCATGCGTAATTGTAATTGGAGCTGGGTAAATTTTAATTTGGATTGCTTCATGAACTGATTTTTCAAATGATTTTTATTCGTTTATTTTCAGAGTAATAAAAGAGGAGGCAATGTCGACGAAAAGATAAAGAAACTTGATGCTGAACTGATGAGATACAAAGAGCAGATCAAGAAGTCCGGGCCGGGCCCAGGTCAAGAAGCTATCAAAGCCAGAGCCGCGAGGCTTCTTAAGCAAAAAAGAACGTACGGTGACTCCCCCTATCCTTTTTGTTACAGTAGCCAATAGATACATATTATCAGTAACTAACATGAATTTGGATTTTTGGGTTTCTTAAATTTTTTAAAGATTTTGTTTGCGAGATATTGAAGAAGGGTGCTATTATTTCGTTTGTACGTTTCTTTCGATTTTTTTCTTTTATTGTTACTATTTTTTAAAATCATAGAACACTCAGCACTTTTATTAGAAGTTGTAGCCATCGCCCTTAACACTTGTATCTTTGAAATTTTCAATTAATAAATCTTTTAATTTACGGAATTAGATTAACGTGGTTCATTATATGAAGTTTGAATTGTTCAATTTGGTGAACCAAGTGGATTATTTTTTCCGCATCTCTTATCCCACACTTCTCTCCCTTTTATTGATTTGAGATTTTTTAAAATATTGATGTCTTAGTATCGATAGGTTTTCAGCTAGACCCATCCCTGGCATGCACATTTGAATGTGCATGTGAATGGATATTATCGTCGATTAGAATTAACCTTATATTGCACATCGTCAACATTTCACTCACTTGCCTGTATGGATAATACGCACATAATTTTGAAATTATATGAACAGGTATGAAGGTCAACGAGATATGCTGTACAGTCAGACATTTAAACTAGATAAAGTCGCATTTGCTGTCGAGGAAGTAAAAGATGCTGAACAAAAAGTACGTTTTGCAGAGTTTCCATGTTTTTTTTTACTGCAATGAATTGACGTTGACTATGTTTCGTATTGGGTGTTTTTTTTTCTTTGTCGAGAGAGTGTGTTCTGGAAAATGTATGTATTTAGAGAAAAGGAAGTATTGGAAACATGATGTATATTTGGTTTTATCGTAGGAGGATAAATGGAGATTGAAAAGGGGGAAGAAAACCAAATGAATGAGGTTTCATATTTGATTTTGACTGTCAAGAGAATTTTAAAATAATCCTGATTCTTGTTTTCTAATGCCTCGTTTGTTTGGGGAGATTAGCCATTATTAACTAAATAACAGGAGTTTGTTTGATATTTAGTATTCTCAATAACTTGCAAATATTATGGTATTATGACTTATCTTGTCTTATCTTGCCGTTTGTGAGTTTTTTTGTTGGACGTGGTGGGGTCCGATAAAATAACTGGTTTCATTAGATTATTTAACACTATCTTGCTAATCCTATCTTGGCGACCAAACAAGGCCTAAATGGATTATAAAGAACTTCTTAACACGTCATAATGAATTGTAGTGGTGTTGATATGTCCGTAATATTTCGTAAGAAAATGACCCGAGTCATCTGATCTGCCAAAAAAGGTGGGGCAATGGCTTATAAGTTATAACATGTTTGATACTGTATTCTGAAATATATTGTTTTTCTCTGTAGATGTTAGTCGGAGTTTATTTTTGGTCTTTCCGAATATAATTGATTTGTAAAGTTCAAATTTATAATGTCTTCATTAATCACTATTATGGAACCACCGAATTCACCTTAAAATGTGTTTTCCCTTTGTAGCGCCGCATAGAAGAAAGTTCAAGACTTGCTAGGCCGGGCTTATTCTGTAACGTACTTGGAACCTGCTGCCTACCTCCTTAGAGGTAGCCCTTATCACCTATTTTTGTCACAAAGAAACGAAAATGTTTTCCGATTTCGTAAAGCTGTTCCAATATCCTAATATACGTTTTTTTTTTTTTTTTGCATTAATTAGATCCATTGATATAAGGCTGACATCATTATAAAACAATTTTGCTTCACTTTTCAAGATGTCGGCCTTAAAGTCGGCAAACGAAGAACTTCAAAGGAATGGCGAAAACTAGGGGTGGTAAACGAGCCGAGCCGACTCGTGAGCTCGACGAGCCGGCTCGTAAAAAGCTCGAACTCGGACTCGAGGTTTTTGAGCTCGAGCTCGCGAGCGGGCTCGCGAGCCTTATTTATTATTATTTTTTATATGTTATTTTTATTTAAATAATGTATAATAATATAAAATATTATAGAAATAAATACAAATATAAAAAATAAATATAATTACAATTTAGTTTTTATTTTGTATTTTTTTAAATAATTTTTAATAATAAAATAATAATTAAAAAAATATTTAAAAAAAAAAAAAAGAGCTTGGGCTCGAGCTCGAGCTCGACAAAATTGACACGAGCTCGAGCTCGAGCCAAAAAAAGAGGAACTCAATGAGCTCGAGCCAGCCAAAAGAGGCGAGCTCGGCTCGTTCACACCCTTAAGTATTAACTATACCGGCCGTGTGCATCTATCTATCCATGTCTTTTAAGTTGATTTACAAGGTCATTCCGAAAGAGAGAAGAAGAAAAACGAAAGTGAGTCGGCACCCATGGTTTTTGGCATTTAGAAGTTAGAACAGAATCAAGTACTTCGAAACCATCTTTTCTTCTTCATTTATCTCTGCTTTGCTTCCTGCTTATTACCCTAGGTAATTTTACCTGTTTTTAAGATTCCATTCTCGATTTATTTATTTATTATTTTTTGTTCATGTTCTCGGTCTTTTTCCGTATTTATTCTTCTGTTTTTTTGTTCGTTTCAACATAATTTTCGGGTCGAATTGTTTGTTGTGCACATGTATTAATGAATTGATATTGTGATGCTGCAGATCGGGCCCTGCCGTCTAAAATTACCTAGGGATTGCACTTGCACTGGCTCAGGAGGTAGGAGTCTCATGATTATTCATTCCCCTTTTTTAAATATGTGCTGTTACTGTTATTGGGCATGCCACATTATAGGTGCTATAATGTTGCAGAATATTGACAAGATTAAGAAAGTTGTAGATGAAGGAAACTGCTATGGTGCTCAGCAGATGTATATATCTTTTGGTGCAAGGTATGTTTGTTTACGTACTATTTATTTTCTTTGTCTGTCTGATGTATGTTGATATTGTTTCTTTTAATTGGTTGCACAGGGGACAGGTATGTATGTGTGTGTATATCTGAAAAGTCCATTTCAGATCGTATCAGGAGATTTTCTAGGAAGTTTCCTCGGATATCTGTGCCACAGCACTTGGACCTAGCTGAGTATGACGATATGCAGGGACTTTCTGAAGGTCTTGGAGCTGCAAAAACACGTGCAGAGGCCTGCTCGTCCTTTTTGAAGGCTGCTATAAAGTGAGATACACTGCTTCATTTTCTATGCTCTATAAGATACTCCCACTTTATCTTTTGGAGCAATAGAGGATAATTCTGAAAAATAATTGCCTCTAGGATCTAACTGATGCAAGCTGTTATATTTCGGCGGCATAGATTAACTAATAAAATGGAGACCTCAGAAATTGATGCCATATGTGGACGGTAACAATTAACAACTCTTGCCTTTGTTCGATTATTGAGTGTCTAGCTGCGACCTTTTTTGGAAGGGTGCAATAAGTTAGTTTGCTTGGGGTTTTATATCTAGAGCATTTTATTGGATTATGTATGAAATTGAAAATGTGTTGCTGGATAGCAAATTTGTGGAAATAAGTCGAAGCGCGCGTGTCAATGTGTGAAATGAGAATGAGAATAAAAAATTGCCAACCCAACCCAGACGTAAAATATCCTAAAATACTTCAACCACCATTGTTTTCAGACCCTGTCCTGATATCCTCAAAGACATTATTGTTGATGTAAGAGTCGATTCCTAAGCTGTTAATCCAGAGGCGGAGCATCTCTCTTCACGTGAAGTTTCAGCATCATCTGTCATTAACTCTGCGAACGATATCCTTTTCGTTGTCCACAGATAGTCCATTTCTGTACGTTGATACAAATATTTATTTAATCATTTGTTTGTTTAAACTTTCTGTACGAGAGAGATTGATCTAGAGAGAGAAGAAAGGAAGGCACCTCTTCTGAAAGATTTGAGCAACAAAAGCAAGATTCAAGTTAGTGGAGCCTTCAACAATATCAATGGGAGTAACATATCTCTTGCAATCAAGCTTCTCAGCTTGCTCGATAACCAACTTTGCTCTTTCAGTTGGATCTTTTGCATCAAGTGTCGATCTTGTGCTGAATTCCGGGGCTAGTGCATTCAGCAGGTGTGCATATGCTTATCCGTCCTGCATGCACACGTATGTACGTACGTACGTCGGACATATTAATAGTAAGCCCAAACCAAAACCATGCACCGACATCATATGCAGTTAACAACTTATTGCTGTATGTATGTTACCTTTAAATCTGATGAAAAATTGGTGACCACCCTCTTACATCCGGCTTTCTTCAGATGAAAATTCATCCATTTCAGTACAACTTTCTCTGGTGCTAACCCAATAAGCTCTTCCACATCCTGCATTTTAATTTTAATTTTATTTTTATTTTATTTTAGAAAATTAAAATGAAGTATGTAATAATCATATTGCAAAGAATAAATTACCTTGCTATCCTCCACCAATTCAACAAGTTGTGGAGTATTCTTCAGATTAAGGTCAGCCAACATTTGTATCTGAGGATTTATTTTCCATTTCAACATATATAATATAATCATAACATAAATGGAATGGAATATAATACCTTGATTATTTGAGAAATCAATCCAAGAACTAGATGTGGCTGTGGTGGAAAACATAACAAGATTAATTACTATGTAATTACATTTATTCGAAATAACTGGAAATTAAAAACAGCATGCATGCATACTCAATAATTACTCACTCTTGCTTCAATGAGATCCTGTGTCCCAATATTAACCACAGTACATCCAATTGCCTTTGCAGAATTGAGGCACAGAATATGGTTTTCGTTCCTCTCCCATGGATTTAGCACCGGTTTTGTAATTATAGCACCCTCGTCTATAGTACCAGGTACAGCTACATTTATCAGTTTACTGCACAAACAAATTATATAATTCTTAATAGATACATTTTGTCTTCTATTAGTATGTATATGTTTTCATATAAAACAGATTACGATTATTGGATACCACAAAAGAACTCCGTCTCTGGCCAAGTCAAACAGAGAATTTGACGATGGATCAATAGGGAGATACTCATTCAAGAAGGAATCTTCTCCGAGAAAGCTGTTGATATGGGCAACGTAAGATGACTTCTCTGATTCACTGATTGTGTGGCCAAGTGTTGTTGCAGATGCCCTTTTCGAACCCCCTACTTTTGCTTTCGCTCGAGCTTGTAGGTTCAAATATGCCTCCACATCAATCATTACAAAATATATTATATTATTGATCGAACGAAACGAAAAGAAAGATGATGAAAAAAGAACAAGGTCGTGTACCCGAAGGAAGGATTCAAAATCAATTTCTTGGTCAAAGTCGGTAGAGGATTCACTCAAGATGTCCTTGACCTCGTCCTGTTTTAAAACATCGATGATGGATTTCAACTGCACCATAATTGGTGGCAAAGCACCCAGTATAACCTTCCCAGATTGATTTCTTACTGACACAAACTAAATAATTAAGACAATATATACGAAATTAATTACCATCTATCTATCTATATATATATATATATATATATTTATTTAAGTGTTGTAAATCGCCCTAATGGTATTGCTTTTCGGTTTGATGATTGTGGAAAATAAAGTATAGCAACAATAATAAAGGATAGAGAGAGAATGCAAAGACAAAAATCCGTAGAGAGAAATTAATCAGGGTGTAAATATGGGGGAGGGAGAATTCCATTATATAGGTGAAAAACCACCGGGAGTTACAAGAGAAGTTACACAAGAGGTTATTCTACCACTAACACATAATGGGAAGACATGGGGTAGGTTAGTGATTTAGTGGGAAGTTGGGTGGTTGTGTTAGGAAACCCCACACACATATTATTTACAACACTCCCCCTTGGGGATTCCTATCAAAACCACTATTGTGCATTTCATGTTGCCTCATTAAAACCTTCCGAGTAATAAAACCCAGTGGGACAAAACAACCTCGGTTAGGAAAAAGAGTACAACGCACAATCTTTCCAATCAGCTATATTGCCTCGTTAAAACCTTTAGCGGGTAACCAAAAACCCTGTGGGAAAATAAATCCCGCAAAAAAGGAAAAAGAGTACAATAGGGCATCTAGGTATCTTCTGGATACTGAGTACCTACAGGGTACTCCCCCTCAAGTTAACTCCCCCTGATGTCTATAAGGGAGCGAGCTCAGATAATCTACGCAGGCCAATAGCCTTAACATGCTTTTCAAAAGTGACTTTAGGTAATGACTTAGTAAATAAATCAGCGCAATTATCTTGACTTCTGATCTGCTGGATCATTATTTGTTTGAGCTCTTGTTGTTGCTGATTGAAGAAAAACTTTGGAGCTATATGCTTGGTGTTGTCACCTTTAATGAAGCCCGTCTTCATTTGCTCAATGCACGCTGCATTATCCTCGAATATGATCGTAGGATCTTCTGTGGTAGCCAATCCACAGGAATCTCGAATATGCCCATTCATGGCTCTAAGCCATGTACATTCACGCACTGCCTCGTGAAGTGCTAAAATCTCTGCATGATTCGATGAGGTGGCAACTAAGGTCTGTTTTGTAGACCTCCAAGACACAGCTGTGTTCCCAATGGTAAACACATATCCAGTTTGGGAACGAGCTTTGTGTGGGTCTGACAGATACCCAGCGTCAGCATAACCCACAAGTTTTGCATCCTTTAATGATGCATAGGGATAGAACAAACCCATGTCTATTGAACCCTTAAGGTAACGAAATACGTCCTTTACACCATTCCAATGGCGGCGTGTTGGTGCTGAGCTAAACCTTGCTAGCAAATTTATCGCAAATGCGATATCAGGTCGAGTACATTGAGCTAAGTACAATAATGCGCCTATTGCACTTAGGTACGGCACTTCAGGTGCTAACACTTCTTCGTCCTCCTCCACAGGACGGAACGGATCCTTCGACCTATCCAATGATCGGACTACCATAGGCGTGCTCGATGGTTTCGCTTTATCCATATTAAAGCGTCTTAACATCTTCTGGATGTAGTTCGATTGATGGACCAAAATTCCATCAGCACGGTGTACTATCTCAAGTCCGAGACAGAAATTAGTCCTACCGAGATCTTTCATTTCAAACTCATGTTTTAGGAGTTGGGCTGTTTCACGGACTTCTTCAGGAGTCCCAATCAAATTCATATCATCAACATAAACTGCTACAACAGCAAACCCAGAACATGTTTTCTTAATAAACACGCAAGGACAAATATCATTGTTCACATATCCCCTTCCGAGCAAGTATTCACTTAGGCGATTATACCACATTCTTCCAGATTGTTTCAAGCCATAAAGTGATCGTCTCAACCTAACTGAGATCGTGTTCCGTGGTCTGGAACTAATTGCTTCGGGTAATCGAAGTCCTTCAGGAACTTTCATATATATACTTGTATCTAGATCCCCATATAGATAAGTTGTGACCACATCCATGAGCTGCATAGTCAGTTCCTCGGATACAACCAAACTGACTAGATATCTGAATGTAATAACATCCATAACAGGAGAATATGTCTCCTCAAAGTCAATCCCAGGTCGCTGAGAAAATCCTTGTGCTACGAGACGAGCCTTATATCTCATAATCTCGTTTTTCTCATTTCTTTTCCTTATGAATACCCATTTATATCCCACGGGTATAACTCCAGGAGGTGTAGGAGCTATCGGCCCAAACACTCCTCTTTTTACCAATGAGTCGAACTCAGCCTGGATTGCTTTTTCCCAATTCGGCCAATCATCCCTCTGTTTACATTCATCAATTGATCGAGGCTCAATATCATCACTCGATACAATTTCAGTAGCTACTGTGTAAGCAAACACATCATTGATGATTATTTCATCCCGATGCCACACCTCATTCATGCATGAATAACTAACCGAGATTTCTCTATTCTCGGGAATGGATACTAATATCGAGGCGTCCCCCAATTTCGTCTCCAGGACGGATCCATAGTCCGGAACTATTTCATGAGATGGATCGGGTGGGATCCCATTATTACTATTGCTAACCTCATTCAACTGTTGGGCATTCATCCGCTTCCGGGGATGAGAATCCTTTGATCCAATTGGTCTCTCCCTCTTCTGGGCAGGAATATATGATTGGTTAGCAGGGACTGATGGCCTTCCCACGTTTTGTCCTTCTCGGACATCTATCCTTGCAGGCACGTTTGCAGCTGGTATATGAGATCTCGTCACTTTTTCTAAGTCAGAGAATGAGTCTGGCATATTATTGGCTACTTTCTGTAGATCTATGAGTCTACGTACTTCAAACTCTCTGACTGAAGTGGGGGGATCATGATGAGACACAGTGGGGTCATTCCATACAACTTCACGCCGTTCTTCAGGAACGTTAGTGTGAACGTTCTTTCCTCCCCCTAACGGCGGGAAGACGGTCTCATCAAAGTGACAGTCCGCGAATCGAGCGGTAAAGAGATCGCCTGTCAAGGGTTCTAAATATCGTATTATAGATGGTGATATGTAACCAACATAAATGCCCAATCTACGTTGAGGTCCCATCTTGGTCCGTTGTGGCGGAGCAATCGGCACATAAACTGCACACCCAAATGTGCGTAAATGAGAAACGTTTGGTGTACTTCCGGACACCAACTGTAACGCAGAATATGGTTGGGTTGCAGTGGGCCTCAATCGTAATAACATAGCTGCGTGCAATATTGCATAGCCTTAAGCAGAGATTGGAAGTTTGGTGCGCATTACCAAAGTTCGTGCAATCCTCTGCAAATTCTTAATAAATGCCTCTGCAAGGCCATTTTGGGTATGAACATGCGCTACAGGATGTTCTATGTCAATACCTAAAGACATGCAATATTCGTCGAAAGACCGCGACGTAAACTCTGCAGCATTATCCAGTCGAATAGACTTAATGGGATAATCTGGATAGTGTGCTCTCAATCTTATTATTTGAGAGAGGAGTTTAGCATAAGCAGCATTCCTCGTAGACAACAAATCGACCTGTGACCACTTAGTCGAAGCATCAACCATCACCAAAAAATATTTAAAAGGTCCACATGGTGGTGAGATGGGGCCACATATATCTCCTTGGATTCGTTCCAAGAAACCAAGAGAATCTTTACTAGTTTGTGCATAAGTTGGCATAGGATCAAGTTTTCCAATAGAACAGGGTACACATATCTTATCATTGTGTACAAGATCCTTATTTGTTAGTGGATGCCCAATAGATGTGTTAATAATTCGGCGCATCACACTTTGACCCGGATGTCCCAGTCGGTCATGCCATAGAAAATATTTGCTCAGATCACTAGACTTCGAGCAATCGACAAGGTGTGCTTCTGGCACTCGAATTCTGGTTCTATATAACCCTATCGAAAGTCCCTCTAATTTTTCCAAGGTACGCTTCTGGCCGTACACGTTAGAGGTGATGCACATATATTCGATCCCCTTTTCATCAGTTGTTTCAACATGATAACCATTGGCTCGAATATCTTTAAAACTCAGCAGCGTTCTACTGGAACGTGGAGAATAAAGAGCTTCTCTAATGGTCAGAATTGTGCCATGAGGTAACATAATATGGGCATTACCATAACCATCTATTATACTAGATGTGCCTGATATAGTAGTCAAAGAAGTCTTACTAGACATGAAACTAACAAAATATGACTTATCCCTAAGGATAGTGTGCGTTGTCGCACTATCTGCCAGACATTCATCCCCACATGCCATGTCTAGAAAGATAAATAAATCTAATCATATATTCCGCAATTGAAAATACTTTAATAAAATCCAAACAAGATAACTCTATCGAGTACCATAAAAACTGAATTAAAACATAACCACATAAAATATAGTCCAGAAAATAAAGCACAAACATAATCCAAATACGAAACTGGTTCATAAGCATGACCAAATAAACTACATAACTTAAAATTGATAAACTAGAAACATAGAAGAACATAATGTCTAAACTCATAAAATAACACTCCAATCATATTCCAAACTGGGTCATTGGGTCAGATGTGCCCAGATTTGGGAGTCGAGCAATGGGCTCCTCATTGAGAACGTCTATCTCAACCAGGTTGGTCTCCGGTGGTGCATTGTTATTTACACCACCAACCATAACGTTCCTCGCACGACAGGTGCGTGACCAATGCCCAGTTCCACCACACCTATGACATGTATCTCTATTCTGATTTTGATTCTGATTCGGGGCTCTATTCTGCTGCGCACCTCTAGGTCGAGCATTGTTACCTCCTCTTGGCATATTCCCCCTTTGCCCATACTGTGGGGGACCATTAGGTGGCCTATTATAAGGAACATGTCCGCCCCTATTACCCCGTCCTCTCACTCGACGATTGAACCCCCGGCCTCTGCCTCCTCCACGGTTGTTTCTGTTGACCAAATTTGCTTCTGGCAAAGGTTGAGGATTTCTATTGACCAAATTTGCTTCTGGCAAAGGTCGAGTACCAACTGGTCGAGCCTGGTTGTTCTTCAAAAGAAGATCAAGGTTCTTCTCGGCAAGGAGCAGAACTGTGACCAACTCTGAAAACTGAGTAGAGTTCTTGGCTCTGTACTGTTGAGACAGTATCATATGTGAGGCAGGGAATGTAGAGTACGTCTTCTCCAGAATCTCAGCATCAGTTAGTTTCTCTCCACAAAACTCCAGGGTGGATTTGATGCGACATACTTCAGAGTTATACTCGTTAACGGTTTTGAAGTCCATAAACCGTAAGTGAATCCATTTGTTTCTTGCTTCAGGCAAGAGGATTGTCTTTTGGTGATCAAATCGACTAGTAGGGCATCCCATAGTATTTGGGGATCCTCAATCGATGAGTAGTCCAAACGGAGGACCTCATCTAGGTGCCTCCTAATCAGAATCATGGCTTCAGCCTTCTGGGCTTCGTTAAGCAGATTTTCTTTAACAATAGCCATCCTCAGTTTCTTTCTAGTGAGATGGATCTTAACATCCATTGTCCAACTCACGTAGTTCTCACCAGATACATTCAAAGGGGTGAAATCAAGTTTGCTCAAATGTTCCATCCTATCGTACATAGACAAAGAATACATGCGAATCAAATTATTGTGTATTACTTTTATGTCATGAAATTTGCATATGACGTGATACAACCACATATAGCATATATGATTCGCATAGAATTCACATATGTTCGCATAGAATTTGCATATGACGTTATATATTTCACATATATAGGGATGATTTTATTCACTGGTCATATAACATTAAATATCCAAACATGTACGCAGAATATTCATAGTGAAATCATTCTACAAGAATATTACATATTACTCATCTTGACAAACAGATTAATTCATAAACTTCTTATCTTCATTCACCAACAAAGTACAACTCATATAACAATCTATTCATGAATCATACAGTACTCGAAACATCAACCGAGATTTTCAAACAAATATCAAATGACATCAAATAAATATGCTACACAACTTTTCATGCTAATTCGAATTTATCTAGCATGCATTCATATAACAAAGAATTTCAAGGGGTTAAGGCTTACTTGGAAATTGATAAAATTCAGATACTATAGAGAAGATTATACGTTCTACGAAAGTAGATCACCGTCTCACAAACGAACCACGCTCACAATTTCTCCAAGTATTCTAGCCCCACGAACAATTGTTCTTCCACGATCACCGCGAGCAATTCGTGCTGATAACGTGTTGTAAATCGCCCTAATGGTATTGCTTTTCGGTTTGATGATTGTGGAAAATAAAGTATAGCAACAATAATAAAGGATAGAGAGAGAATGCAAAGACAAAAATCCGTAGAGAGAAATTAATCAGGGTGTAAATATGGGGGAGGGAGAATTCCATTATATAGGTGAAAAACCACCGGGAGTTACAAGAGAAGTTACACAAGAGGTTATTCTACCACTAACACATAATGGGAAGACATGGGGTAGGTTAGTGATTTAGTGGGAAGTTGGGTGGTTGTGTTAGGAAACCCCACACACATATTATTTACAACATTAAGAATAATTTTCAATGAAAAGAAAAATAGAAGATAAGACAATAAAAATAATAATAATGTAAATACTTTGGATTGAAGAATTCGAAGCTCGACTTGAGTGAATTGGCTCTGAAGCCAAGGATCGGAGACGAAAACGCCCACAAAAACCGACATTTTATTATTTTCTACTTGTCAATCAATGGAAGCAAAGCTCACTCCACCACCACCACCACCACCACCGCAGAACAGACCACAAACTCGTAGTACAAAACTGAGGAATGGATCCACAAACAAATTAAACATTTTTGTAACAATCAACAAATTGAACAAAAATAATAATAATAATCTCCCAAGATCTCATATATGTATATGTATATATATATATATATTCATGTGATGATCGATCGATTTATTACAAGATGCATCATGCATGCATGCATTATTTTCTCCACACAAAACATAACAGTACCTTTGGGGAGATGATAACTGATCACCAGATCAATAACGTTGACAGAAAGGAAGGAGAGAGAGAGAGAGAGAGAGAGAGAGAGAGAGAGAGAGAGAGAGAGAGAGAGAGAGAGAGAGAGAGAGAGAGAGAGAGAGAGAGAGAGAGAGAACCGTTTAATTAATATAATTTGATGGTCGTTGGAATCAAATATCAGTTGTAGTAGAGTAGATGAAGACAATCAAGAATCCCATAATTTTGTTTCACTTCCTGCAATTGTGTGTGTGATTGTCGCTTAATGACTTCTGAATGGCAACAATTGCTTATTCGGTCAGCACACTCTTATTAAGTTTGTTTGATGTAAGCATCGGAATTATTAGCGTATATTATTATTATTATTATTATTTATTATAGTTACCTTATACATTAGGTTACCTTGTATATTAGATTACCTTGTGTAGTAGGTTAGGGTTTCCTACATGTAACTATATATATTCTCAATATACGTAAGAGATATCATTCTCTCCTCTCTCCAATTATTCTCCTTCTATCATGGTATCAGAGCCAAAAACCCTAAGGCCGCCGTTTCTCCCCTTCTTCAATTTTTTTTTTTCTCGTTCTTCTTCAATTTTTTTCCTTCTTCTCGTTCTCTCATCTGTTCTATATCCACCATGGCCGACGAAACACCAACACCGACCATGATTTCCAACCCTTTTCATCTTGCTCTCTCGCGATCATGGCCTATCCACCAACTTGACGTGAAAAATGCCTTCTTACATGGCAATCTCTCTGAAACTGTCTACTGCGAGCAACCTCCCGGATTCGTCGATCCATCTCGCCCCACTCACGTGTGCCGTCTCAACAAAGCACTCTACGGCCTCAAGCAGGCACCACGTGCTTGGTACAAGCGTTTTGCATCTCACATTACTAGCATGGGGTTCAGAGAATGCAAGTCCGACACTTCACTCTTTGTGTACTGCCGCAACAGTTCCCGCGACTGTCGCAACAGTTCACGCGACTGTCGCACCAGTTCATGCGCCTACCTTCTGCTGTATGTCGATGACATTGTACTCACGGCCTCCACACCTGAATTGCTACGCTCTATCACCGCTGCCCTTACTCAAGAGTTCGCAATGAAGGATCTTGGCGATCTTCACTACTTTCTCGGCATCTCAGTCACTCGCTCGTCGAATGGGTTGTTTCTCTCTCAACGCAAGTACGCTGACGAGATACTAGAGCGTGCACACATGGCCTCCTGCAACCCTTGTCTTACGCCAGCTGACACAAAGAGCAAGTTGTCCTCAACCACTGGACCCCCCGTTGCTGACCCCACTCTTTATCGCAGCCTTGCCGGTGCACTGCAATACCTCACGTTTACTCGCCCTGACATCTGCTATGCTGTGCAACAAATATGCCTATTCATGCATGATCCGAGGGAACCTCATATGGCTGCTCTCAAGCGTATCCTTCGCTACATCCGTGGGACTCTCGATCACGGCCTTCAGCTCTCCCCCAATCCGGACCTCTCACTTATCGCCTACTCCGACGCCGATTGGGGTGGCTGCCCTGACACTCGTCGTTCGACATCGGGCTATTGTGTTTTCCTCGGCAACAACCTCATCTCTTGGTCCTCCAAACGACAGGTCACTACTTCTCGATCGAGTGCGGAGGCCGAATACCGAGCTGTCGCAAATGCCGTTGCCGAAACGACTTGGTTACGCAACCTACTTTCCGAGTTGCTCTGCCCACTTCCGAAAGCCACCATTGTCTACTGTGACAACGTTAGTGCCGTCTACCTATCCAGCAATCCCATTCAACACTCTCGTACGAAACATGTGGAGATCGATATACACTTTGTCCGAGACAAAGTTGCTTTGGGACACGTTCGAGTTCTTCACGTCCCATCCGCCTACCAATTTGCTGATATCTTCACGAAAGGTCTCCCCACTCAACTGTTCCAACAGTTTGTTTCCAGTCTCCACGTTCTCTCCTTTCCCGTTTCGACTGCGGGGGTGTATTAGCGTATATTATTATTATTATTATTATTTATTATAGTTACCTTATACATTAGGTTACCTTGTATATTAGATTACCTTGTGTAGTAGGTTAGGGTTTCCTACATGTAACTATATATATTCTCAATATACGTAAGAGATATCATTCTCTCCTCTCTCCAATTATTCTCCTTCTATCAGGAATGACGCCATTCAATGCTGACCGACTCAATCCAAAAAACCGAACTTGTTCATTCAGCACTACGCTGAAAATATTGTGGACAATTTTATCCCTATAAATTGAGATTTGAATTTTGCAATCACCTTTTCTCCTACTCCTCAATTATTACTAGAGCAGTAGAGTTCAACTCTTTTTTAATGTAATTTTATAATATTTATTAAGTTTAAAAAATACTCAATTTTGTGCAGGAGTGATGTTTAGATAAAATGGATGAGTACGAAGATGTCATATTATTTATCTAAGTTTCCTAATGAAATAAAATATTATCTAATTATTTAAAGTAAATTTTACTTTTTTTTATTCACTTATTTTAGTGGAATCTCAGGTTCAATTAAAAAATTGTAATGTTATACATGTATGTCATAAAAAAACTATGATATAATAATTATAAAAGCACAAAAAAAATTAGTTGGAAATTATTCATAATTCAGCTGGTAAAATTTGATTCAACAATTTTGAAGGATGATGTAGTAATATCACATCATTCAGATATAAACATTTTTTAATTATCAAACATACTTAATTGTTCAGTATTCAAATACATCCTTAATAATTCAGATGTTTATTCAGCATTCAATGTTCAACGCTTAATTTTATCAAACAAAACCTGAGTGAGTACCCGAAATGGCAAATGAAAATGTAAATAAAAATAAAGTCATGATGCACATGATCGATCATACACTACCTTTTCTTGTCTCTATTATTTATCTATATACTTTTTTCTATTCATTACTTAAAATAGACTAGGCCATCTCAACATGGAATTTAATTCAAAAAAATTATTATAGTCTTATTCTTATATTTTAATAAATATATTAAACAAGATCAAGTAATATTAAAAAAAATATGTGCTAATTATAAATTATGAATGATCAAATCAAATATTCCAACGAATAAACTAAACAAAATTTCGAAATTGAAACAAGATGACCAAATCATTTATATATATTTTTATATTTACATAAACCAATGTTCTCTTTTGATCATGATTGGTTGGAATATATAAAGGGTGCTTGGCTTCAACAACTTATAACAACTTACATGATATTTATGAGTTTATAAGTTCTTTCAAAGTGTTTTTGTCGAAGTTTCTAAAAAAATGTTAAAAGTTAAAAAATAAGTTTGATTTGTTCTCGATCCTTTGATATAAGAGTTTGTTTGAGCCATTTTCACTATATGTTTTTAACATTTTCAATTAATTTTACTTGGGATTTTTTGGTATTTTTATTTTTTCTCCAAAACATCTAATTGCTTAGATTTTTTTTAATTTTCTGGAAAAAAAAAACTTTTATTTTTGTCATTTTGAATTTCTTTATTTTTCTTCTTAAATATCTTCAGGTAGTTCAAATTCTCAACAATCATAGAATTGTAAAGATGTTTGTAATCTTAGGATGTTTGAACTAACCGGAAGACATTTAAGAATAAAAATGAAGAAATTGAAAATGACAAAAATAATAGGTTTTATTCAGAAAATTAAAAAAATCTAAGCAATTAGATGTTTTGGAGAAAAAAATATAAATACCAAAATTTCCAAAGTAAAATTAACTGAAAATGTTAAAAAATATAGTGGAAAATGGCTCAAACAATCCCTTATATATATAGGCTTTAACAAGGGTATTTTCGTCATATTTTGGAGAAAATATAACAGTAAGTAGTTTTTGTATTTATGTATAGTACATAGGGTATATGATACAAATTCCATAGTACATGGGTGTTTTTGTATTTAACCATTTATTATATCGAATCTTACCATGTGTTTCAAAATGATCCTCCCTTTATGTTATAGAGATATCTTACCTTGGAGTCGTTTTACTTTTTAGGGATTTCACCTTAACTCTTTCTTGATCTGGACTTGCCGTTATCAACGGGGTTTTAGGTTTACTGGAACCTTACCTCGCTTAAGATGTCAAAGTGTGGAAGCTCCCTTACTTCACTCCCCGAGTAAGACATAAACGAGATCATTTTATTTTCATATGGGCTTAGCCCATATAGCCGAAGTGAGACCCTATCAACTACCCCTGTCAACAATAATTCGTCCATATTCATCGAGCGTGCTCAATATAATTGATAGTTATAATTAATTTTTAGGATATTGTTAACATCTCAAATTTTAGAATGAATAATTTTCGCTAACATGTATATAAATCGACATGGTGACATTTTTCATTTTTAAATAAAGATCCATATCATGAATCATAGGATTATTTGATGCTATATATATAGTCTATACTAGTAAGTAGGGGTGGTAAACGAGCCGAGTCGACTCGAGAGCTCGACGAGTCGGTTCGTAAAAAGTTCAAACTCGGACTCAAGGTTTTCGAGCTCCAGCCGGTTTTTTGTTCATGAGCTTGCGAGCGGGCTCGCAAGCCTTATTTATTATTATTATTATTTTTTATTTTTTATATGTTATTTTTATTTAAATAAAGTATAATAATATAAAATATTATAGAAATAAATACATATATTAAAAATATATATAATTACAATCTAGTTTTTATTTTGTATTTTTTTAAATAATTTTTAATAATAAAATAATAATTAAAAAAATATTAAAAAAAAAAAAAAAAAAGAGCTTGGGCTCGAGCTCGAGCCAAAAAAGAGGAACTCGACGAGCTTGAGCTCGACAAAATAGACTCGAGCTCGAGCTCGAGCTCAAGCTCGAGCCAGCCAAAAGAGGCGAGCTCGGCTCGTTCACACCCCTAGCGAAAACTGTGAAAGTTAAAGCTATATATATATGTTCGTATCTCAGTCTTGATTTTTTCTTTTTGACTTCTGCATAGAGGGTTTGTTTGGATACGTTGCTTATACTTATTCGTCGATCTAATGTTTGTAGAACTTGTAAGATGAGACGAGCAACAGTTGATGAGGATGAACTCCATAGTGGTATATATGATCCCAGGTATGTTTTGCAATTTACCGGAATTTCTGATAGAAGTTTAGAACGTTGTGGTTTTCCGTAAAAACCTTTTATCTTTAATCAATTCAATCGACTAGTTAATAGAATATAATTTTCTAGTTACGTAAAATTGCTTTCGAAATGAAGAGATTTATAACCACGTTTCCGATTGTCGTTATATGTTGAATGTTTCATTAGTCGTTTGAGGTCTTCTTGTACTGCTCTAATGTACTAACGTTATTTTTCCTGTACTTTCGATTATGCTACAAAATGGTTGATGCAGTTCCCGTTTATCTTTGACCCGCGATAAAGAACTTTATGTCGACGCATAACTCAACATGCCGTTAGCGACAACTGGGCATGCTCCGATACCGCAGCTGGCAGAGCAAATTGTACAGGTAACTTCATGACTCGGTAAAAAAAAAAAAGGGCTAAAGTAAATTCCTTCTCCTATAACATTTCAATTAGTCCATGCCATATAGTTATTGATCAACGATTCATGCAAACTCGTCTATTATAGTCTCGATTACAAGAAAAACACGTTTATTACTCTATTATTCTCTTAATCATTAATGAAATTATAATGGATATGTACTTAGGTCAAAATTTTTAGTTTATTCACTTCTCGATTATTATAATTATGCAGCTTTCGCGGCCATGGACTTCACAAGGTCTTCGTGTATTTGTGGATGATTGAGGCGCGCGCACAATACACTACGGTACAAATTGGCCTTGTAATATGGCCTTACAACGCGCGCGGACACACAACACACTATGCTACATCGCACTTTTGTATTATGCTTTTGTTTGTCGTTTAAAGAATTTGACCTGTAAAGTTAGCTTCGCAATATAGTCTGTACATTTGACGAAGATGCATTTCATACACCATTGTGTAATCGGTCTATCGGTTTATTAGATGCTACACTCGGTGAAATACAGCGGGTGATTTTGAACCATAGATCTATATAAATAATCATCCACTAAGAACACATACACATGGGATGGGTGTGTTATTATGTGTAGATCTATTGTTTAAAATCACTCGATGTATTTCACCGGGTATAGTATCTACAAAAATGTGTTAATCATGTACAATTGAATTTTGAAGTTACTGATGCTAAGAAATTAGGAACGTGTCCAAAAAATTGTCAATTTATCTATGATGTTAATTAAGCCTTGTTAAGAGCTCATTTACACCCTCTACCAATTTGGGTTTAATGTGTTCATGGCATATAGTTTTCCTCCACATATTATATCGTATTTTTTATCATATCGTGTCGTAAAATATTTGACTAACCAATAAAAATAGTACAAAATAAATCACATAATAATAATATGATAAACATGTAAAAATTAATATTTCAAAGTCAAGCTGTTCATTCAAAATAGATCTAAATTTAGGTTTCAACATTAAATTATTAACTATGCTAAAAGTTACAGTTTTTAGAAATGCTAGTGTCAGTTTTATTACATTTAGTTTATTACATTTGCTAATATAAATTGTTTTTATCTGAAGCATCTTTTTTGTGGTTTTGGCCTTAATTAAAAAAAAAACATGGTTATTATAAGAAGAAAATGTACCAAAAATCATACAAATCACCCCTTAATTTACTGAAAATTGCACAAAGCACCCCCGAAATATGGTTAAAATCGCACAAATCACCCTCAAAACAAATATCGTAATTATCGTGACGCGACATTGAGCGGTATTTGATTACAAATATGATACATATGCCGAGTTGTATTGCTTCCATAGAAATCATATCGTATCACTATTACATATAGCAGTATACCGCGATATTGACTACACCGAATGATCTACCCTTCTTAAATTTAGTTTAATTTTTATTAATGTTGCTTCAAAAAATGACATATATTCTCACTACCACAAATAGTGATTATAAATAATAATCAACTACCCCACTAGTAACACAAATAATACTAATCATATGTGATATGACAATTTTCTAATACATGCTAGAAACAAATAGGCCATGTATGAATGTGACCTCTAAGGAATCTTTCAATGAGTCAAAGAAGCGTGCTTCATTTCATCATGCCTTTATTAAAAGCAATCAATTCAAACACATCACCTAAATCTAATAATCAAACTAATATATTATTATTACTATATTATTAATACTATTATTATAATATAATATTTATCATAAAGTAACACACACGCGCAACAAAAGGACCACAGAAATCATAATTCTTTTACAGTGACAACATTTTTATACATGTATAGCAGAGCATGTCAATCTTGAAATGGCGCCAATATTTTCTTCAAAATAACAAAAATAACAAAAAAACACCCGAAAAACGAAAAAAAAAAAAAAAAAAAAAGACGAACAATACATACATCACAAATCACATTTAAAAAAAATTACAAAAAAACCCCGGAAGTAGGATGGCGGATTAGAGGGGGGCAAATGGGAGACTCCATTTTAATTTTCTTCGACCAAAAAAACGAAACCAAGGAAAAAAAAAGTGCAACGAGCCTTTGCGCGTTTCCTCTCGACTCCACTCTAAGCCCACTTACTTCACCGCCCGTGTTAAAATAGCGTCCATTCCCCATTTCTTCTATGTACACAACCAACACATAGTTAGGCCTTCGGCCTAGCTTTGAAACTTTGCCATACACATATTAATAATAATAATTCAAGTTCCGCATAAAGAGATATAGATTCCTCCCGACACTTCAACCTGAAATCAATTAATTGTAAACAAAAGTTCACGTGAGAACGAGTTTAGATCCGATCTTAAGACAATTATGCATACTTTAATTATCAAGACTTGTGTGTTTGTATAAAATATACTCAAGACAAACACCAACTCCTATAATCTATTTTATTATATATATGTAAAGATCGAGAGACAGTACGGCATTACTGGTTATTAAATAAAGAAAGCACCATTAAAGTAATTCGCTACGTCCAAAACTCGTGAAATTTCAGTCTCCGTATACGTTATTTTTTTATTTTTAATTTTTTTTTGGCAGCAACAAGATTAGCTAGAACTCGATTTCTTTATACGAATATCATAATCAAGAACGCAAAAAGTGTATAGGAATATTATAGGCATCTACAATTAACTACGTGTCGCCGAAATCCTACGCATTAATCTAGCAAAAAGGTAAGGCATCTAATGAATGAAATTCACCGAGACGGTGAATATTACAAAAAAAGGGATTTATCCATTCTACGAAAACAAAAACGAATCTTTTCTCATGAACCTGCAAGACGTAAACTTAATAGGAAACGGTACCACTCGTTTTCAGGCAACACTTGATCGATGTGACTTTCCAACGGTTTCAAATTATTCAAAATGACACCATAATTAGCAATTATTCAACGAGCCAACGCCCCTTCACTGAATCGACTCAATCGAATCAAACTCGAATACAAGAATCAAAGCTAAGCATGTAAAAAAAGTGGGCCAACACCAATTTTATTTGTTTCAAGATTCTTCAAGTTGTCAATTCTTGTGTAATCAATATTCGGTAAATCTACTACTAACGTAAAATCGATTCTCCGATATACAGTGAGTAAAAAAAGGTGGAGTTAAGAATTATTACCCGGACACGAAAAATGTCAGTCCCTGAAAATAACTTTCTCCGCCATATCGAGCAACGGCTGCAAGCAATCGGGCGAAAACTTCCTCGCGAACATAAACGGGTAGCTAGAATTCGACTGACGAAGCTGGTGAATAAGGCGGGGCGAAACCTCGGGCGGGCGGTACGTATGCGGGTGCCCGCCCACGCTCCCGGTCCAATTAACCCGGGTCAGGGTATAATGCGTGCAGCCATCGGGATCCTCCATGGACAAAAGGGTCGGGAAATAATGCTCCTCCGGGTAGCACGAGTCGAGATTCAGGCACGGCAGTTTAAACTTCCTCCACAGCCTCCGATCCCTGATCACGACGAGCGCGTGCTGCCGGGTCAATACGAAGAACTGCGACCCGACCCGGAACCGTGTGAAGGGGACCTCGGGCAGCATTACCTGTTTGCCCCTGGCGATGTATCGGTCCCATAGCTGCGGCTCGTCGTCTAGTATCTCGATGAAGCTCCGGTACAGGGAGGCGGAGGAGGAGGGTGATGACGTGGCGGCGGCGGGTTTGAAGATGAGGGAGTTGTAGACGTATTGGAAGGAATGGAGGGGGATGCAGTGCTGGGAGATGACGGCGAAGTAGGCGTTTAAGGGGTCGTCGAGGAGGGCGTTGGCGAGGAGGCGGCGGGCGGCGGAGATGAGGGTTGGGTTGGCGCGCTGGGTTTTTTTGGCGGCGACGAAGCGGCCGGAGAAGACGCCGCCGGGAGGGGAGACTTTGGAGAAGGGATCGGCGTGGATGTAGATGTTGTAGAGGGGGTCGTTGCCCCTGAAGAAGAGTTGCCAGAGGGGGGCGAAATGGAGATCGGTGTTGGTGAGGAAGAGGAAGGCGATTTTGGGTTTGGTGGCGGAGGAGGAGGCGGCGGAGTCGGAGAGGGAGGCGAGGGTGGCGCGGCGGAAGAGGGCGAGGTCGTCGAGCTCGTCGGGGAGGGAGATTTCGACGTGGCGCGGCGGGAGGAATCGGGGGACGAAGAGGAAGAGCAGTGGGAATGAGAGGAGGAGAGATAAGGAGAGGAGGAAATGTGCGTTAAACATAGCCAAATTCAAATTCAAATTCAAATTCAAATTCAGAAATGGAGGATTTTGAAGGAAGGAAGAAGTTATGGCGGAGGAGAGGTGGTGTTCTTATCCTGCACAACAAATGGTTGATTGTGATTGTGATTGGATGAACAGCTTTCTTGTTTTTTATTTATTTTATTTTTATTTTGGTTTATTTAATTGGGAATTGGATAGAAGGGAAAAGGACAGGATGGTTGGGGAAAGTGAGGTCGTGAAAGTGAAATTTTGGAAGTTATTATAATTTAATTCTAGGGTAAATTACAACCAAACCCCTGAGGTATGCTCAAATTATAAAAATTTCCATCTTGTTTGGGTAATTATAATCATCCCTCAACTATAAATATTCTTACACGTCCGTCCTTGCGGTTTTAAATTTAATGGAATCTTCTAGATTACTATGGAATATTCTCAATTTTGGACCTGTTTTATCCTATTCGAGCTCCATATTTTGAAGTTGGATGATCGTATGATGTGTTTTTTGGCTTGTATATATCAGATTGTGGTGCACTAGAAATTGTATTTTAGCACAAAACGAGAACAAACTAGAGAACATTCCACGTAATCTAGATGATTGTGTTGAATTTGACACCATAAGGATGGAGATGTAAGAAAATTCATAGTTGAAGAGGGTAGATGTAATTATCCAAACATGAGGGTTTTTTTCGTAATTTAACTATATTCAGGAGTGATTGTAATTTACCCTTAATTATATAATTCAATGTATATATACTTGCAAAAAAATATTAAAATGTGACTATCACGCGACGTCAATATATTTATTAAAAAAGAATACATTGTCGACAACCGACATTCATTTATTTCTTTAATTGCTGGTTGAAAAATAATATACATGAATGAGATATGTTCAAAAATATTTAATTATCAATGTTTGTTTTAAATTGAGAATATAAATCGTCTTTAATCACATCACGCCTACGCACCTGATTACAAACACATATATTATTATGGATAAATTACGACAATCCCCTTGAATTTAGGTTAAATTACGAAAAATATTTATGTAATTACAAAATCTTCCAACGTTAGTTTCCATCTTACATCGACCGACCCCATTACAACATGATTTTTCATGAAATTTTTTTTTATTCAAAGCAATATTTCCCAAAAAATGTCAATTATGTCTCTACAGACGTGACATTTTTGTATGCTGTTTTTTTAAAGAAAAAAATTACCCTTAGGAAACATTTACACGGAATCTTTATAACTTGTTCTTAAGTAACACATGGTGAACTTTTTTACTATTACCCATAAGAGGGTAATTTTTGTCTTTAAAAAGTAAAATAAACAAATGTCACGTCTGTAGAGGTAGAATCAACATTTTTCAGGAAATTTTACTTTGAATAAAAAAGATTTCTAAATCACATTGTAAGTGTGCCGGTCGGTGTAAGACAGAGACAAGCGTCAATAGGATTTTTCGTAATTTAGCCCAAGTTCAAGACGGTTTTCGTAATTTACCCTATTATTTGTTACAACAAAAATAGACTAGTACTAATCCAATTCTACATTTTTCTCTTACCAAAAATAAAAAATAAAAATAACGATTAATCCAATTCTACTTTTTTTTTAATTCAATAAGTCACATTTGGACCATGGCAACATTCTTGAAAACCTTTGGTGCTCGTTATTATAATTGAACCCACTCGAAATCTTGTATGATAATATTTGACTACCATTTAGTATTTACTATTAATTGTTAATTTGCGTATAAACTCCAAAACATAAGCATATTTTTTCTAAAAAAAATCATCCCCACATCCAAAGTTTAGAAATAACTAAAAATATAAACTTTTAAGTTGTAGAACATCAAAATTCCCCTTTTGAACTGGATCTGGTTGACTAGTTAAATAATCGAACATCTCGCATCTAAGAATTATCTGCACTCAACACGTAAATCTTACGCCTGTTTGGCTAAACTTATTTTAAATAACTCACAAGTTATTACCTCTGATCAACAGTTTTAGAAGTTGATAAACTGTTACGTCTTATTCTAATTTTTTTTTTAATATATTTGGATAATGAACTTATACGCTCTTTTTACTCATTATAAAATCTTAAATTTAAAAAGTGTGGTGGAGGTACTTTTAATTAAAAAAAATCTTAATTACTCTCAGCAGCTTATTTTCTAATTTTTGAAGATTTTTTTAAATATCAATACACATTGGAAGACTTTATAAGCTCTTAAACATCTTATAAATTCTTTTTAATGACTTATAAGCTTAGTCTGACACCTTCGTAGCACATCAATATTAATAGCGCAAACAATATATAATAATTTGGTCCAAGTTTTATGTAGGTAAATCTAATTTATTTATGCCAAACTCAAATAAAGATTTAAAATCAATCTCTCTTTTTTTTTTCCGAGCAAAAAATCAATCTCACATGCACAATATTCTTATATATTGTTGCTTTCAAAATAAAATGGAAGTTCAATCCTCATAATTTTATTTTTGTTGTTGTCTTATATCAAGTTTTAGGCACTTGGTAGTAACAAGTCCACCTAACATAGTTAGTGAAACACGTAACAAATATAAAGCAGTCCACATCAAGAAATCATACAGCAAATCTGATTAAATTGTTAATTATTTCATCAAAGTACTTAAATAAGTTTGATTGTATTTTATAATAAGATCAATCTTGATGATTCACCGGTTACCATATTTATTATTAACAAGTTTGTGGTCAAATTAATATTGTCTAAACAATTATTATATCCTATGATAACCAAACAAGGGACACGTGTAGAACGTATACAAGAGTGGAACCACGAAATTTGAGTAGGCTACAGATTTTTATGAAATAATATAATGAAGGGAGATAAATTATTTTGGAGGTTTGGGAGCATCGCCCCTGAATGTTTTTTAGAATATAATTCGTAAAATGAAGCAAAAAATGAAGTAATATTTTATGTAAAATGGTATGATTTAACAATAATATTTTATATTCTAATGATAAGTATGAAGAAAAAAATATATAGATTTACATTAAAGACTAGACAAAAATTAAAAAAAATGAAGGGTCAAAACTCATATTTATAAAAGATTGTGAGACAAAAACCTATATTTTAAAAATATTACTCAAAATTTTAAATTTTGGGGGGTCCACTGCACCCTTGCCCCTCTTATGTTCCGCCAGTGAACATATAAATCATTAATGCATAAATGCGTACTGTCACGGACTTGTTCCCTTAACAAAGAACCGTGCGGCCTTAGCTCCTTCTCGCCCCTCGCGATAGCTAAGTCAGCCTCTCCCGAATTGTGTTGCGAATACTTAAGTGATGGAAACGAAGAAAGTAAGAAGACAAGAGAGTTGGTAGGAAAAGTACTTTATTGCTAGAGTGTTTGTTGGATTATTGTTGGATGATTACAAATGAGGACCCTACCTCTATTTATACAAGACCACCTCCTCAATGGACGGTGGAGATCGATATGATCTATTGGTTGGGAGTGGAACACTCCAAAGAATCCCTTGAATGTCTCTACCTACCACCACCTACCTCTACATACCAAAGAATCCCTACCTACCACTATACAATTGGGCCAACTTGGGCCTATCCCTATTTGGGCTACATCTTGGACTCTTTCTAACCTCCCCAACCCAAGGGAAATCGGCAAGGGGTTGGGTCAAAACTAGCGGGTCGTGACATCCTCCCCCGCCTAATCCGGCGACGTCCTCGTTGCCTCGAACAAGTGGAGACGATCTTGAAATTGCCCTCCTTGACGAGTCGAATTAGCTCCTTGGCCATTGGATCATGCATGTTCGAGCCCTTCTCGGATCACGTCGGCCAAGTTCCTCCTTGTCGAGCTAATGGCTGCGAGTTCGGCCTTTCTACTCAAAGCATCGGCCACAACGTTTGCCTTCCTCGGTTTGTACTCCAAAACGTAGTCGAACTCCGCTAGAAAGTCTTGCCACCGTGCTTGCTTTGGCGAGAGTTTCTTCTGCGTTTGGAAGTAACTCGTGGCAATGTTGTCGGTCTTGACCACGAACGGTGCGCCTAATAGATAGTGTCGCCACACTCGAAGGCAATGGATGATGGCGGTCATCTCCTTCTCTTGGACCGTGTAGCGTTGTTCCGTCTCGTTGAGCTTTCGGCTCTCGAAGGCGATCGGATGCCCCTCTTGCATCAAGACCCCTCCAATTGCAAAGAAGGAAGCGTCCGTGTGCAACTCGAACGGCTTCCCAAAGTCCGGTAAGGCGAGGACCGGCTCTTGGCTCACCGCTGCCTTTAAGTCCTCGAACGCCCTTTGGCATGAGGCGGACCACTCTCACGTCTTGTTCTTCTTGAGTAAGTCGGTTAGTGGCGCCGCTCGTGCCGAGTACCCTTTTATGAACCGCCTATAGTAATTGATGAGACCAAGAAAAGATCGTAACTCGGTTACCTTAGTCGGCGGTTCCCACTCGGTGATAGCCTTGATCTTCGCTCCATCCATTTGGAGTCGCCCATGCCCAATGATATGCCCCAAGAATTGGACCTCCTCCTTGGCAAACTCGCACTTCTCCTTCTTCACGAACAACTCGTTTTCCCGAAGTACTTGGAAGACGGTGCGAAGGTGGTTGACATGCTCCTCCATGGTATCGCTATAAACGACGATGTCGTCCAAGTAGACCACCACGAACCGATCTAAGTATTGATGGAAAATCTTGTTCATGAGAGTGCAAAATGTTGCTGGGGCATTGGTTAACCCGAACGGCATGACAAGCCACTCGTAAGAACCGTATCGAGTGATGCACGTTGTCTTTGGCTCGTCCCCTTCGGCAATGAGAACTTGGTAGTAGCCCTTTTGCAAGTCCATCTTCGTATATATCTTGGCTTTACCAAGCCTATAGAACAGATCGGCTATCAAGGGAATAGGGTACTTATTCTTAATGGCTACCTTGTTAAGCGCCCGGTAGTCCACCCACATCCTCAAAGAACCATCGTGCTTCTTTTGGAATAAGACCGGTGCGCCGTAAGGTGCCTTCGATGGTCGGATCTTCCCCGTCTCGACCAACTCGTTAAGTTGCTTTCGGAGCTCCTCAAGCTCCGGCGGTGACAGGCGATAGGGAGCCATGGCGGGTGGCTTGGCTCCCGGTTCCAACTCGAAAGCGTGGTCCACCTTCCTCCTAGGTGGAAGCTTGTTGGGCAAATTCGGTGGCATCACGTCTTGGTTGGCCTCCAAGACGGTTTGGATGATCGGTGGCACGTCCTCCTCTTTGTTGACGGGTGGGTTGTCCTCCTTTAAAGCGGCTAAGAATGTCGGCTCGCCCCGTCGAACTCCCTTGGCAACTTGCATGGCTGACAGTTGTCTTGGTTGTGTGCTTCCTTCCTTAGTGGTGCCGTTGATGGCCGGCACCATGCAAGGTGTCCCCTTCTCTAAGATACATACGGAATTAAAACAAGGCATCGGGATAGCCATTACCTTACGGAAGAAATCCATGCCTAGCACCACCTTGAAGTCATCCATCGGTGCTACCGAAAAATCCACTTGGCCCTTCCAAGTGCCTAAGTGTAGCTCCGCGTCTCGTGCTATACCGTTGACCGGTTGTGCCTTAGCGTTAACGGCCTTGAGCCAACCGTCTCGTCTGGTCCACCGTAGGCCAACCCTCTTGGCCTCTTCCTCGGTGATAAAGTTGTGGGTCGCTCCCGTGTCCACCATCACCTTTGCTGGGGTACCGTTGATGCGGGCCTCCATATACATCATCCCCTTGCTTGATGTTGCCGGCATCGGATTAGCCTTCAAGGCGTTCAGAAGTTGGAGCGATCCCATGTTGCCTAGTCCCTCGTTTGTGCCTTGCTCGGCCTCTTGTTGTAAAAGTGCCGACAATGACCCCATCTTGGGACATTGACTCATCGCGTGCGGCCCCTTGCACACGAAGCATCCTCCCTTAGGCACAAACGACCTCTTCTTCTCTTCAAGTTGTTGGTGTGAGGATGGCTTGTCTCCTCCCCTCGAGGTTGACGCTCGCCTTGGGTCACGGTTGTCTCGGTAGTCCCGACCATGATTGTCCCGTCTCTCTCCCCCGCCACTAGTCGGGCTCCACTTCTCTTTTCGCAACGAATCTCTCGGTTGATACTCGGTTAAAGACTCGGCGGCGACAATAGCTTCATCGACGGATTTGATGTCTCGTCGGTGGAGTTCTTGCTTGGCCCAGACTTGTAACCCATCGGTGAAATGGAAAAGAAGGTCCTCCTCGGAGAGGTTGGAAATTTGAAGGGTGAGGGTGGTGAACTCCTTCACGTACTCGCGGATCGAACTTCGTTGCTTGAGTTCCCTCAACTTCCTTCGAGCCTCATAGACGACGTTGTCCGGGTAGAAGTGTCGCTTGAGTTCCCTCTTGAACTCTTCCCAAGTATCGATTCGGCAAATGCCTTTGTCGATATCGGCGTGCTTTCTACGCCACCATAACCTTAGTCGTCTCGTCTCAACTTCCTTGGCGTCCCTTACGCCGTTGAATCCCGTTGGCTTCGGGCAGTCCACCATTGGACTCGAAGTAGCACCAACGCCAACGTTAGGCGGCCTTTTTGCACAAGGCCAAGTCGTCGTGCATCCCCTCGATGCTCTCTTGGAGGGATTGGATGATGGCCTCCAATCGATCCAACCGTTCCTCCCGCAACGTCTCATTGTCCCTAAACAAATCGAGTTGCTCGGCGACGTGATTCTCCAACACATCCGTATCGTGCTCGAGCTTCTCGAATCGTTCGCTAAGCTCCGCTATGGCGATATTATTCTCGAGCCTCTCGAGTCTTTCGCCATGATCCGTTAGCACGGCCTCATTAACGGTACTCTCCCCACGAGCCTTGCTGTGGTCCCTCTTCTTCTTGTTGATTATTTGGGCCTCCCTGCCATGTCCCTCGGTTACGTACGAAATATCTTCAACGTTCGCCATCGTTGAGAATTCGATCAACACAAAGCCCTTAGCCGGGCTCTGATACCAATTGTCACGGACTTGTTCCCTTAACAAAGAACCGTGCGGCCTTAGCTCCTTCTCGCCCCTCGCGATAGCTAAGTCAGCCTCTCCCGAATTGTGTTGCGAATACTTAAGTGATGGAAACGAAGAAAGTAAGAAGACAAGAGAGTTGGTAGGAAAAGTACTTTATTGCTAGAGTGTTTGTTGGATTATTGTTGAATGATTACAAATGAGGACCCTACCTATATTTATACAAGACCACCTCCTCAATGGACGGTGGAGATCGATATGATCTAACGGTTGGGAGTGGAACACTCCAAAGAATCCCTTGAATATCTCTACCTACCACCACCTACCTCTACCTACCAAAGAATCCCTACCTACCACTATACAATTGGACCAACTTGGGCCTACCCCTATTTGGGCTACATCTAGGACTCTTTCTAACCTCCCCAACCCAAGGGAAATCGGCAAGGGGTTGGGTCAAAACTAGCGGGCCGTGACAGTACGCGCACTTATATGCGTATACAACGTACTTGTACGCGTTCGTGGCTTTTTTGATGGAATAGGACAATACTGTGTCCGTTATTTATTGTTTTGCAACTCTAATGGGAGATATCAAAATGGAGCATTAAACATGTATTTGACACTTTGCACCATTAAATTACATGTCATTGGCACTTTGCACCCTAAAATTAGAAAAATGGCACAATGCACCGTCCAATTACATTTTACTTGGCATTTACACCCTAATTCATTTTTTGACTAGAAAAATGACTTGCTACCTGTTATGTGATATTTGAATAGGGGCAGCATACTTTTTTTTTTCTTTTATTGCTCACAAACTTCCATTTCTTTTATAATTTCTTAGACAAGTAAGAGATTAGTGTAAATTACATCAATTCAACAACTAATTCAACCATATTTTTTGTGCCAAGGGGATAAATCAAACATTAGAATATTTATTTGTAAATTTTCTCTTATCTTTTAAGTTAAATATCTACTCCATTATATTAAATATAAAAATTGATATATTTAGGCATTTGATGTTTTAACCAATTGATGTAACGAAAACAATAAAATAAATCCCTTTTTTTTACACGAATAACCATAATATATACATAATTCTCCTTTTAAGTTTTATTATCTGTTTAAAACACTTTTAAGTGGTGAAAATTTATGGAATTGCATATTGCATGACCTTTATTTGCATATACCATATTAACAAACATTAATTTTGAATGCTTGCTTTTAATTGAATACGTATTTATTTTAAAATAAATAAAATATAAATTTATTCAAAATTGGAGTAAAGTATCATCAGACTCTTGATAGAGAACAATGAATATTATAGGTGTTCTTGGTCGGGTTTGGATATGTGAAATGGAGAAGATAAAATAAATTTAAGTTTGTGAGAAATAAAGAAAGACAAATCCACCCCTCTTCAACAGGTAGCAGGTTACCTTTCTAGCCAAAAAATGAATTGGGGTGCAAAGTGCCAAGCAAAATATAATTGAAGGGTGCATTCTGCCATTTTTTCAATTTAAGGGTGCAAAGTGTCAGTGACATGTAATTCAAGGGTGCAAAGTGCCAATTACTCATTAAACATTCATTTGATACTCATATAATACTTTGGTATTTGTAAAAAAAAAAAAATCACTCCAACCACAAATATCAAATAGATTATCAAATTTTAAATATATGAATAATTATATTTTTAATGCCACATGTCAAATAGTGATAGGTTAATGGAGTGGTTATAGTTTTTAGGGTAAATTTCACTTTCCCCCTTATACTTTGACTCGATATCACTTTACTTTTTTTAATTTGGTGTATCATAGTCAGTGCCGGCACTGAGCCCATTCTGCACAAGCAATGGCCTTGGGCCCCACTTCCTTAGGGATCCCCAAATGAAAAAAAAAACAGTATATATACATATATAAATAGTCTTGTGTTTTTAGTAATTTAAAATGAGCTTTTTATAAATTACAATATTTAATTGGATTTTAGGGTATATTTTCAATCCGGCTCAAATTAATTGCACATTTTCTGTTAAGCATTGGGAATGAAAAACAAAAAATCCTACTGCATCAAATTTAATATTTTACTATCCATCGTTATAAGAAAAAAAAGAAAGAGAAATAATTCATCTTTTTTGTCATAACTTATGGTGCAACTCAAAAAAGTTTATAAAAAATAATAATAATAATAATAATACTAAATAAATAAATAAATAAATATAAATAATTTCAATGAATATTTAGTGTAGGTTTATGCATTTTTAACCTCATTCACTAATGTCATAATATATTTATTTTTGTTTGTTTTATCAAGTTAAATAAGTATTAATCATAAAATAATTATTTTTAAAAAATACACTTAGGGCCCCGAAAATGTCAGGACCGACCCTAATCATAGTGGTAGTTTTTTAGTTTGATATTTTATTTAGTTCCTCCATTAGAGTTGCTCTAAAATTAATTGGCTAAAATTATTTATAACTTGTGTAAATGTTTAGATGGTTGGTGATTTCAATGTCAGTTGTTAGTGGAGTAAAGTTTGGCTCCTACTAATTATTTTTAATAACTACGCTAATTTTCTTACTTCAAGACTCGAAACCTGTTTCGGTTCGAATTTGCAAGAACTTGATTTGTACATCTAGAGTTCAGTGAACATAAATCACATTTGTATTTTTGTATCCCTGTAATATTGTTTATATTACTATTTCCGCCTTACATTACTCTATCTTTACATTTTCATCACCGATTCGGTGTCACTGATTTCTTTCGGTGTCAATACTCACTTTTTAGCCAAGAACTGAACAATGTTTTCCAAACAAGTTAAAGATCAACTGAACCGTGAATAAACGTCGTAAATTAGCGCGGTTCCGTATCTTAAACTAATAATCCTCACATTCATACCTCATATTGGTCACAACAAAATATTAAAAAAAAAAATCGGGGGTACTTACCCCCACTTTTTAACATTATATAACAAACAAAACATAAGAAATCCAGAAATAAATAAAAAAAAAAAACAGTGAAGAAAGACCACCACTTGTCTCAAACGAGGCTCGAAAAAAGAACGAAAAACCTAATAACTCTATTTGAGTAAACAAAGGCACCTACCATGGGAAGGAAGAGTCTGCTTTTGTCGGTCTTTTAATCGTTAAATTTGTTCACTTTGTGAACCAACTAACTAACTGCTTACTGCTTAGGTAACAAAACTGTCGAAAAAATTCGTGCATCAAAATCATCAAGAACCCAAATAGTCTTCCCATCCACCTTTCTCCAGTTTATCATCCTTTACCAAAACTTCGTCTCTTCTATCTTCTTGGTATTGCGCCATTCTACACGACAACAAACGAACGAGCCACTTAATTTTTTTTTTTTTGTGTGTGTGTGTGTGTGTGAGAGAGAGAGAGAGAGAGAGAGAGAGAGAGAGAGCTTCGCCACCTGGACTGCAAGTCGAGGTCGCTAATTCCTAACAACCTTACTGCCAAGAGGCCAGCGTTTGTTGCATTATTTATTGCCACTGTTGCAACCGGAACTCCCCTTGGCATCTAAAAACCACACATAAAAAATAAAAAATAATAATAATAATAATAATAATAAATAAATAATCGGGATAAAAAAAAAGAAAAAAGAAAAAAGAAAAGGTTAATTGTTCATAATCAGAAATGAAATCCCTTAACAATTAAACGCAAGTACCTGAACAATAGACAAGAGGGAGTCGAGTCCATCTAACGTAGATGCACGCACTGGAACCCCGATCACAGGCAAGGGAGTCAATGCAGCTACCATGCCTAATTATATATATGAAATCAGATTTCGAAAGATGAAAATATCATGTCTGTACTAATTAATGCAAGAGATGATGACCTGGCAAGTGAGCGGCACCGCCAGCACCAGCAATGATGACCTGGATGCCACGCTGGCGAGCGGACGAAGCGTAAGAAAACATCATTTCTGGTGTCCTGTGAGCCGATACTATTCTTACCTGTCAAACAAACATTATACAGGAAGATTTAATATTTCACCCTATTTATTATATGCGAACAATCGTTTCTTAAATTTACGTAAAATAACCTCTGAAGGGACATTGAACTCTCTTAATATCTTAGCCGCGTCCTTCATAACGGGTAGGTCCGAGTCGGATCCCATTATGATCCCGACACGTGGCGCAGCTGCAAAAGGAAGAAATGACCGTTATACCCCCAACCGATTCAATCAAAAAATAACAGATTACATAAAGAATTGGAACTTTGGAATTATAAAAAGTACACAGTCGAATAAAAAACAAACCTGCAGGCTGGTCATCCTCGATTTCTTCCCCTAACATAGATTTCAATCGAGCTTCAACTATGCCCATAGTAGGGCCGACAAGTGTGATGTGACCCATCTTTCTTTGCTTCCTCATCTCTACAAAATTTAAATACTAACTGTCACTAATATATATATATATATATATATATATATATATATATATATATATATATATATATATATATATATATTTAAATTTAAATAAAAAAAAAAGAAAAAAAATTGTTTTCAGCATTAACAGACCTGGTTTGTCGTACCAATGAACTGTTGCACCTGGAATATTCAACGCCCTTCCGATAAGTTTATTAGCAATAACGAAACCCTGTTCTCCCTGTATCCATAATTTGTGAAGCACATAGTAAATATGTAAAAGCCCACTTAAAAAAAAAAAACAAATAATTGATTTTAGTGCAATAACGTAAATTCACCTCGTCTTCACCGAGTATATTGTACATGATAGAAGCAGGGGTTTTCATCGACGGATCGCCTAGTGGAAGTCCAACGACAGCCCTTAAATGCTGCTCGTATTGCGAAGTAAAACAACACTCGATTGTTTGGTGCCCGCTATTATGAGGTCTAGGTGCCACTTCATTCAGTAATACCTTACGAGAATTAAATTAATATAATAATCACACATCAGTGGTTCCGAAAATACAACCCAAAATACCAAAAAAAAAAATTAAAAAAAATTAAAAAAAGAAAAAACAATTTACCTGACCATCAGATGTGAGAAACAACTCGACCGCAAAAACACCGGCGCCTTCTAATGAACTAACAGCTTTATATGCAACATCTGTGGCTAATTTCATCGTCTTCCAAGATACATTCGCAGGTGATTTAACAATGTGACAAATATTTTCCCTAGAAAAATATTTAAAAAAAAAAAATTAAAAAACGGTAATATGATAAAATTGATAATATGTTACAAATAATTAATAGAACATAAAGTTTCACAATCGGCTTGCCTGTGAATAGTTTCTACGACGGGATAGCATAGCACAGTATTATCTCTTCCTCTTGCCACAATGACAGAAAGCTCCTATATTTAATTCAAGAATAGACGATTTAAATCACTTGTGCATAAATAAAAATACCGAGATGAATGCATTTACATCGATAAATAGAGAAGTTAATCGTTATTGCTTGTGAGGGGAAAAAAGCATCATAAAATTAGGTTGCCGAAAAGAAGCTAACCTTCGAAAACGGTGCCCATTTTTCGACATATAAACCACGAGCATATCCTCCAAGGGCTGCATTTTTTTTAAACAATTGAGTTAAAATAAAAAAACTTCAAGAAAACAAAGACGGAAATTTTGTAATTAGATCAAACCTCTGGGAGGTCAACCGTAATTTTACTCAAGAAGTCACATTATAGACAATTAAATTGATTTAAAGATAAGTTTATGCAAATTAAAGTTGATTACACTAAAAAATTACCATTTACTGCCTGAGAAATTTCGTCTTCGGTTTTAGCAACTGCATTGCCTCGTCCATCGTAAGCCAGCCTTTTGCTCTTTATCATAAGTGGATAACCAAAAATTTCCCCTGCTTTTTTAGCACCTTCAAGATCTTCTATCTGCGAGTGCACACATTTTTCAACGGGACATTTTTGTTTTATTTAACACTCAAATATATATTTTTTTAATTCTTTGCCAGTAAATATAATACCTGTACGAATTTAGTCAGCGGAATTGCATGTCGAGAAAAATGGACCTTCTGGAGGTACTTATCCTGTTCACAAACATGTTACTCAAAGTCCATAATATACGTTTTGCGTGTAGTTTCCCTAAAATAAATTAAGACAATATTCGTTTTTTACAAGGGCAGTTCCAAATTACTAGGTTATATAATGTTACAGGGTGAAATTGCAAACGAGAAAAACGATTAAGAAACTATCTTTCACCTTCGGAACCTAAAAATATAACTTGGCCTCCCTAAGTAAGTATATACCATATATATACATATACAATGTAAAATAATTGGAAGCAACGACCGTGCCTAGTATGAATGCCAATTGTTTTTTTATAAAAAAATAAAAATAATAATAATAATAAGTCGTTCATTTGGAAACTCGATTCTTCTGCTTCATTTTTTTATTTATATTAATTTCTTTTTACTTTTCTTTGTTTTATAAAAGAAACAATAATAATAATAATACAAAAAAATTGCATATAGCGGCTAAGCTAAACAAGAATATTGTTCGATCAGAAAACATTAATGCCTCTGGAAAGAAACAAAAACCTGAATAATCCGGATAGTCGAAGCTTTAGGTTGGCAATCAACGCCTTGTTGTTCAAGTTTCTCGAGAGTTGCAGCATCGACATGCTCGATTTCAACGGTTAATACTCCACATCTATAATAACAAAATTAGCACATCAAAAAGTTCCGTCTTACTTCACAAAAAGCAAAAAAGCAATGTACAATCGAATCGAAACCTTTTGGCGAATTCTTCAACTGTGGCACTATCATCATAGCTTCCGACCATATGATAATGGCATAGGTTACTTGCGGGACAATTCTCCATTGGATCCAAAATTACAACCTTTATCGCCAGCTGTGAAGCTGCTTCGCACAACATACGCCCGAGTTGCCCTCCCCCAAGAACACCCACAACTGTTTCCGACACCCCATGGACCGCTATATCAGTAGTACCCCTGTAATGTAATTAAATATAGTTCAAAATTTAATAAAATCGAAGAACAAGTAGTCCGTCGAATTGTACTATTATTACATATCCATCTAATTTCGATCACGGATTCCAAGACCACAAGCAAATTGAACTCACCCTACTGAAATGTAATGTAATATTACCTGGGGGAAGAATGTTGAACTTCCAAAGAAGCTTTGCAAATAATTTGAGGAGCCCTTAGGGAAAAATTATTCGAGGGTTTTACATTTCGGTTCATTGGAATAGAAGCGCCGCCCCTGTAAAGTGTACTTCTTTCGAGATTGAAGAAACCCAATGAAGATGATGTGGCGGAGGTTATCGTCGTCGGCGGTGGGCTTTGACAAAAACCCTTCAGTATATGCATTCTCTCTCTCTCTCTCTCTCTCTCTGGAAAGCAGCTGCAGCTTTTTCACAGAGAAATGGCGGAGATAGTCAAGTTATATTTTTTAGGCCTTTATTGTTTACCCTCTATGGAGAATGGAATAACTATAGAGCAGAAACTTACTATGCCGGTATCCGCCGCCGCCGCCGCCTCCGCGTTCTGAAATCTGATGTCTGAAACCGTGTTGGAGAAACCCTGGAGTGTGTGTGTGAGACTGTTCTTACAAAACTTTTTTGTATTCAATTGTTACCAAAACCGAACGGGTTATTCAGTTGCACTTGCATCAGACTAATATGAATATTGGGGGTTTCTAATTTGCAGGGGCGGCCATGTTTATATCGTGAGGTATTAGCACAGACCCCCTCTCTCTAATGTCTAATTGCTAAAAAGTCCTCGTGTTAAACAAATTATCATTTACCCCCTTTTGTTGTATTTTATTTAGTTCAGTCCCCCATAGCCGAAATAAGAATGTTGACTCTAAAAAAATAACAATACTACCCTAATTAAAGGGTAAATTACAAACACCCTCCTGAGGTATGGTCAAATTACAAAAACACCCCTCTTGTTTGAATAATTACAACCACCCCTCAACTCATCAAATTTAGTGGAATCTTCGAGATTATGTGGAATATTATCACTTTTGTACCCGTTTTATCCCATTCAAACTCTACATTATGAAGCAAGATGATCATAATATGTGATTTTTAGCTTGTATATATCAGTTTGTGGTGCATCAGAAACTGTATTTTTTACACAAAAAGAGTACAAACTAGATCACATTTCACGGAATCTAGATGACTATGTTGAATTTGGCACCATAGATGTGGAGGTCTAAGAAAAAATCATAGTTGAGGGGGTAGATGTAATTATCCAAACAAGAGAGGGATTTTTGTAATTTGACCATACCTCAGGGGGTGTTTGTAATTTACCCCCTAATTAAAATACAACGTATAAAAAATAGGGTTATTCAAGGTGACCCCTCAAAACACATTTACTTCCGATCTTTTTTTGCCATTTAGCAACACTCCTCTTGTTTGACTTTTATAATTATCTGAAAGGGTAAATTCCACTTTACCCCCTTGTACTCTGCCCAAGAACCATTTTACCCCCTTGTACTCTTAATTTTGTCGATTTACCCCCTTGTACTTGACAATTTCCCAATACAATCCTCTTCGTCAACTTTTTTCGATTTTGACTCTGACGCCATTTGGTCAAGAGTCAAAATATTGACGTAAATATTGAATTTTTTCGATTTTGACTCTCGAGATTAGAAAAGAGAAAGTTTCACACATTCATATATTTTTTGGGTAAATTACACCCACACCCCTTAGGTATACTTAAATAACTTTAAGGTCCATGTGGTATCAATAATTACAATCACCCCCTTGAAACGTAGTTATAAACTGTAATGGTATAATGCATTGGATACGTTATTACGATAGAGTTCTAACGGACTATTGGTTTCGGGAAGTGGTGAAGACAACAAAGAGTTATGAGTGATTTAAAAAATATTGGGGAAGCCATGTCACCCCATAACTCCCCATAACTCTATGTTATCTCCACAACTATGTAAAAGTAATAGTCCATTAGAACCCTATCGGAATAATGTATCCAATGCACCCGTTAGAGTTTTTAACTACCTTTCAGGGGGTGAGTGTAATTATCGATACCACAGGGACCTTACAGTTATTTAAGCATACCTCAGGGTTGTGGGTGTAATTTACCCTTTTTTTTTCTTTGCACTGGGTGGAATCGATCAATTTTTGGGTCTTGATTTTTACTAAGTTAGGGTTCAATTTGGGGATATGTTGGAAGGGAAAGTGGTGGGAGAAGAAAAAATGACAATATTGACGGAGGAGAAACGACGCGTTATAGGCAGTGGCAATTTTGTAATTTACAGAGTTGACCAAATGGCGTTAGAGTCAAAATTGACAAAAAAATGAAGGAAATGGCTGTATTGGGAAATTGTACAAGTACAAGGGGATAACTCGATAAAATTGAGAGTACGAGGGGGTAAAGTGACTCTCAGGCAGAGTACGAGGGGTAAAGTGGAATTTACCCTATCTGAAATCATAATGCTATTGATATTCCTATTATACCCTTATAAGATATAAATTTCCACCAAAAACCCTACCTCAAGACATATCTCGTCATTTGCAGCATTCTCTCTATCTTCTATGTTCTTTCTCTCTTTTTCTCTCGTTCTTTCTATACTTCTCTCTTCTCCCATTTCTTCTACGGCGAGAGACACGACATCGGCGACGCGACGGTTGTTCCTGCTAGGGTAGACCAGGGTTGTTACTAAGGTTTGTCATCGGTCGCGCGCGGTGCAAGATGGCAACGGAGTGACCGACAATGATGATGCGACGACGGTTCGTTCTATGGTAGATGGTGGAATTTTGCTAGTGTTTGGCGGCGGCGGTTCGTTCTATGGTAGATGGTGGATTTTTGGTAGTATTTGATTGGGCCGGTTCGTTGTATGGAAGATGGTGGAATTTTGCTACGGTTTGGCAGTGGCTCTTACAAGAGTAATCAACGGAGATTCTTCTCCTAAGGTTTAGTCGCGCGCGATACAAGATGGCTAATTTGTAATTGGTTTTCGATAATTTGTAGTTGATTTCAGTGATTTTCGTAGTGGGTTTCGGTGATTTTTGTAGCTGATTTCGGTGATTTTGTAGTCGATTGTGTAATCCTTTTTGCTATAATAAATAGTTGTTTTATTTGTATTTACGTTAAAATTAAAGCTGATTATCTAATAAAATACACAGAAATATCTCGCATTCTCTCGTTCAGGCATAATTTTGACTTGTATATATGCCGGTAGCATATATATATCTCGTTTAGCTCCCATTGCTAAAGAAGCTTCCTTTCAAATGAAAAACTCAAATTTGAACATAAAATTGCTGGAAATGCTCTTGTGTAACTACCAGAAAATGGAATTTTAATGAAAGAATTTTCTGTGACAAACTAAATTCTTTCATATTTGACGATCAAATTATTACTATATTGAAGGTCAATTTTAAGTTGTAACATAAACAATTAGCATTTTTTATGATTGAATTTGTGCCAATATTTCGGGCAACCAATAATTTGTGCCAAGTTAGGGCAACCAGCATTCATCATATTTACGTCTTTACATCTTTCGAAATCGCTGTCGTAATAATCCGTAAACCACATATTACATACGATCAAAATAAATCTGAATTTCTAATACTTTGAATAAAATCTTCGTAAAATTAGGGGGAAAAAAGAAAAGGTACCTTTAATTCATAAATTTACAAAGGTAAAGAGCAATCTTCTTCAAGAAATGGTCCTATGATTTATTTATCGAATAACTAAAACCGAATTATCATAGAGACTTAGACGACAAATAAAAAATGAAATAAAATGAATTAAAATTAAAAAAACAATAAAAGCATAGAATACCAACAATTACTGTTGTGCACACGGCACACTCTGAGCGCCGCCTCCATGCATATCTTCATCATCATCATCGTAAGCCTCATGCGCACGTTGCTGCGGTTTTCTACGCATCTCCTCTTCCATATTTACGTCATGCAGAGTCGTCTCCTCACATTCGTCTAATTCCATATCGGTCAACTGAGTTATTGACTTTTTTGAGGGCAACACAGTCGCAAGAGCTTTGATTTGCTGGGGGTTTAAAGATTCTGGGAAATCCACAGTGAATTGTATGTAAAGTTTCCCCTTCATGAATGACTTTTCGTACATGGGCATTCCTTCGTCGTTAATCGCCTTGAATTGATCTGAAGCGTCGGCCAAAAAATAACAGACGTCAGAATTCTTGGAACAGAGAGCCCATATTATGTAAGTATTTACTGAATTTAAAATTTACCAGGCTTGATAACTTCGCCAGGTTCAGATTTAATGAGGAGTTGCCGATTATCCAAATGAGTCAAGACGAACTGAAAACCGCATAGTGCTTCAGTCAGTGTCAAGGTGTGCTCGACAAACAGATCGTCGCCCTTTCGTTTAAACTTAGGGTGCTCCTTTTGTTGAAGTACAAACACAATATCTCCTGTGACAGTGTCAGGCTGCAAAAGAAAAGAAAAAAATCGAATCAAGATTCAATCAAAATCCCATATACGTAAAAGAAGATTATTCGACGTTTAAAATAAAAATAGTCGGTTCTTAGAATTACCGCTTCATCGGCCTCGCCTGGGAAGGTGACTTTCTGGCCGTGTTGCATGCCTTTCTCGACGACCACTTCCAAAACCTTCTTTTCTTGCACAACCTTGTCGCCCTTGCACTTCCCGCATCGGTCTTTGTCGGCAATAATTTCACCGCTGCCTTTGCAGTCGTTGCACGTATGCTGCATCTGCTGAACCATTGAAGGGCCTATCCGTCTAATTGACACTTTTGTCCCTGCTCCTTTACAGCCACCACATTTCATCGAAGCTCCAGATTTCGACCCTTTACTGTGAAACCACCCACAAAAGCCAATATATATACATATATCAATATTTGTTTTAATTTCAACAGAAGATTAATAAAAATCTAATATGGTATATAACATAAAACAAAGACTAACCCTTTGCATTTGGGGCAAATAACATTCCGGGAGAGAGAGAGCTTCTTTGATGTCCCGTTGTACAAATTGTCCAACGAAACCTTTAGGGGATGAACCACATCCTCTCCCCTTCTTACTCTTCTTTGTCCTCTACTACCTCCACCACCTACAGTAACATTTTAAAAATTAATAAAAAATACGCACATGGACAGAATCGAGACAATTTTACAGACAACATGTGGGAAAAAAAATGCTTACCTCCAAAAGGGTGACCACTACCGCCAAAAAAGGATTCGAAGATGTCGAACGGGTTATGACCACCGCCACCTCCGCCGCCCATTCCTTCCTTCAGAGCATCCTCACCATACTGATCGTATATCTCTCGCTTCTCTGGATCATTCAATACTTCATACGCTTGCGCAATCTCTTTAAACTGCAACACTCGGAAACAAGCTCTTTTAGTATTATGAACAGCCGTTAGTTAACGAGTTCACAACCTCTGCAAGTAGCAAGACTCATGTCTTTTTCGCATCAACTTGCACCCCAAATACTCGGGATCATTAAAATTAGGAAGTGACTCTATGTTTTAATAAATAAATAAATTTATACAACGACTGAAGGTTCTCAATTTGAAAGTTACAATTTCCCATAAGAGAACAAAGAAGACTCGCACGAATATGTCTTCCAGTCACTTCTACTTTAAAAAACATCAGAACATTAAACTTTTGGGTAAATTACAGGCAGCCCCTGAGGTAAGGTTAAATTACAAAAAAACCCCACCTGTTTGGATAATTAGAACCACCCCAAAACTATGATTCTTCTTACACGTCCATCATTATGATGTCAAATTCAACATAATTTTTTCGATTCCGTGGAATGTTTTCTAGTTTGTACTCTTTTGTGCAAAAACGCAGTTTCTAATGCATCACAATTTAATATTTACAAGCCAAGAGACACGAATTTTACGATCATCGTGCAAGCTCGAATGGGGTAAAACGGGTACAAACCGAAGAATATTCGACATAATCTAAAAGATTCCGCTAAATTTGACACCACAAGTGTGACCGTGTAAGAAGATTCATAGTTGAGGGGTGATTGTAATTACCCAAACATGAGGGATTTTTTTTCGTAATTTAACCGGGTGGTCGTAATTTACCCTATATTTTCTTGATTGAAATTGTGTGCTACTTTCGAATCTCTAATTTTTTTTTGTGAAGAAATAGGAAAAGCATCGAAAGACTGAATATCATAGCTATTATTATCGAAGCCAAAAACATTGAATTTTGCCCTAATCAATTCAGCAAAAGAAACCAACTGCAACGCAGCAATTAAAAACACCGATCTTGAACATAAAAAAGTAGAAATCGAAAAATAAATTAAACTACAAAACCCAAATAAAAATAGTACCAAGAACAAGTCAACTAAGAAATTATTTACCTTTTCCGGATCTCCACCTTTATCGGGGTGATTCTTAATCGCCAATTTACGATACGCCTTCTTCAGATCATCCGGCGAAGCAGTTTTCTCCACGCCCAAGATCTCATAGTACTTGTTGTTATTGCTTTTCTTCGGCGGCCCTCTCCCAAACATCTCTCCTGATTTTTTTCCTTCTTCAAAATTAACCCCCAAAAGAAAGAATTTTTTTCACAAATTTGCGCGAATCGAGCACTACAAATTGATATATATATAGATGCGTGATCATACAAATTATATATATATATTATATATACATGCACTTACAGGAGAGAATTGGTGTGGCGAAGTAAAGGTAAAGTTGACGCGCGCGAGAGAGGGGTTTAGGTATAGGGTGGATCTTTAGATTGAAATTTCTATCGGACGGCTGAGATTTGTTATTGGAAAATCGTCGCCTGCCAAAGGAGACTCTAGAATGTTCTAAACTTCTCTAAGCACGTTTGTATTTCTTTTCATATTTTATATTCTCTCTTAATTGAAAGCAATTCTAATTATCACTACAAAGATTTTGACAAGAGGGTCAAAAGTTATTTAATTTCCATATAATTACTACTTTACTCATGTGAAAGTAAATATTTAATTATTAAAAAAAAAGTCATCGAAATAGTAATACTGAAATGCAAATTGTAGCGGGACTTTTACTGAAATTGGCTTATTTGCAGCGGTAGTCTCATTTGTCAATTTTCTAACTTTCTAAAAAAACCGAAACGCTTTCAACTAAAAAAAATCGAAAACTTAGAATTTGAAGCTCGTTCGACAAATTCAAAAACGAACAAGGACTTCTTCAATGGCTGATCCGAATAACTTTTATATGGTAAAAAGAAAGAAAAAAAAAATTAAAAGTTGGTTTAATCATGCTATACAGCACGAGAAGTATCAAAAAAGGGGAAAAGATTGAGTTACCCGTGCTGTACAACACGGGAACTTGGGTATCAATTTTTTATTTTTATTTTTTGTATTATTAATTTTTATATTCCTTTGTATTATTATTTTTTATAATTTGGTAGGGTACGGTGATGATGGTGATTTTGACGAAAAATTTGATGATGAATGTACAAACGAGTACAATAATCCGAATATGTGTTATCATGTTCCTCAAATAATTAGAAAATTCGATATTTAGAAAAAAATATTAAAAAAAAATAAAAAAATATTCAAACTTTAAGTTCCCGTTCTGTAGAACATGGGAACTTGAATAATCTTCAAGTTCCCGTGTTCTGCAGAACGGGAACCTCATGTTTTTTGAGTCCTCCGTTCTGTAGAACACGGGAACATGAAGATTATTCAAGTTCCCGTGTTCTACAACACGGGTGATTCATATCTAAATTTTTTTTATTTTTTTTCCGAAAATAAAAATTCAAAAAACAGTTTGAAGGTCCCGTTTTCTAGAGCACGAAAATTTGAATCTTCTGTTTTCTGGAGCACGGAAACTCGAAGAAAATTCAAGTTCCCGTGCTCTGCAGAACGGAAGATTCAAGCCGTTTGAATCTCCCGTTCGAGTTTCCGTGCTCCAGAAAACGGGAGATTCAAATTTTTTTACGAAATTTGAATTTCTAGAGAGTGTTTGGAATAGGAGAGAGAAATTGAAAAAAAAAATTAAATGAAAAAGGTACCGCTGCAAATAAGCCAATTTCAGTAAAAGTCCCGCTGCAAATAGCAAAACCCATAGCAATATCAAAACTTGATATGAAATAAAGGTAGTAGAAACGTATATATATATTTATCAAAAAAAAAAAAAAAACAATTTGGTTTGGTTTAACTAATTAAGCTAAATCGGTGAAAAAATATGAACGGGAAGAATGAAATTTCGTTTACAAAAGACGAGTGCATTGTTGGTCCCAATGTGGACAACCATACTGCTCAATTAATTCAAGTTCTTCACTTGTCCATATCAGTTATGAAAATTGCATTTGAACGGAACTCTTTTGGAAAATTGTATTTGCAATCGGTCGGAAAAAAAATTCAGAAAAAAAAAAGAGTTCTTAAAAAAATTAAATAAAAACAAAAAAAAAAAGTCAACGCCGGAGAACCGCGCGGTCAACGCCTAAATCTGGCCGGAATTTTTTTTTCAAAAAAATTATGAAAATTAGGTTAATGTGAGATATTTGTTCAAATCCGGGTTAATATGAATATTGATAAAATTATAGTATAATGAATTGAATCGATGGAAATTATATAATGATGAATATTTTAGACAAAAACATGCGGATGGGTTTATTTGCGAGATTGTTTTTTAACTAGACCTACGTGTCCCTTGTCATGGGACTATTTGTTATTTGCTATAAATATAATCTTACGATTTACAATTTGATTCTTACGAATTAAATTTTAATTTTATTTTTTTGTTGAAAGTAAATTAAAAGGATATAAGACTTTAAGGGTAAATTAAACAATCCCTGAGGTATGGTCAAATTACGAAAATCCCCTCGTGTTTTGGTAATTACAACCATTCCCAACTATAAATTTTTTTATACGTCCACCCTTGCGTTTTCAAATTTATTGGAATCTATAAATTAAATGGTATATTATCACGTTTGTACCCGTTTTATCCCATTCGAAGCCTACATTTTCAAGCAAGATGATCATAGTATGTGGTTTTTGACTTGTATCTATCAGATTGCGGTGCATCTCAAAAAGTATTTTTACACAAAACGAGTACAAACTAGAGCACATTCCACGAAATATAGATGATTATGTTGAATTTACACCATAAGGATGGAGATGTAAGAAAAAATCAAAATTAAAAGGATAAATGTAATTATCCAAACACATGATTTTTTTTCGTAAATTAACCATACATATGGTGTGGTTGTATTTATTTTATTTTATTTTTTTTATGGGAAAATAGGAAGGGTACTTGGTTCTTTCTAAGAAATAGGTTTGAGAGGATTCTAGAGTCTTCTTTGGCAACAACAAATCTCAGCCGTCCGAATAAAGTTCCCCCTTCCAATTAAAACCACAGATCCATCCCAAAACCTAATCCCTCTTTCTCAATCGCACGCGCTCACTAGCTTCAGCTCAGCCTCTACACAAATTCTCTTCAGTAAGTTTATATCTATCGTTTTACGAATTTGTATGCACAAATCATACGTATCTACAGATCAATTGGATGGTGAACTGATTTTTCTTTTTTCTCGATTAATTTGTTTGATTTTGATTGTGATTTTGAAGAAGGAAAAAATCAGGAGAGATGTTTGGGAGAGGGCCGCCGAAGAAAAGCAATAACACCAAGTACTATGAGATCTTGGGCGTGGAGAAAAATGCTTCGCCGGATGATCTGAAGAAGGCGTATCGTAAATTAGCGATTAAAAATCACCCCGATAAAGGTGGAGATCCGGAAAAGGTAAATAATTTCTTAGTTAACTTGTTCTTGGTACTAGGGTTTTTTTTTTTTTTTTTTTTTGCTGAATTGATCATCTTTGTTTTGAATCAAGTAAATGCGATTTTTGAATCGAAATTCAATGTTTTTGTCTTTAGTACTGATTATTGTATGTTTTTGAATGCATTTTCTTTTGCTATGTCTTAAAGAAAGTTCTAAAGTTCGAAACTAGCGCAAGATTTCGTCGATGAAGTAGAATGTAACTTGAAGACAGATTTGTAGCATTCAAAATTGAAACCTTGAGTCACTGTGTATGTTTGATTAAAGTGCGTAGAGTAATTCAGGGTCAATTTCGATTTCCTCGTCTTGATTATCCGGACGATTTCGTTGCCAGTTGATCTGAAAAGACTTAGTCATGCTACTTGAAGAGTTTTTATAAGTTTTAGTTTTTGCATTCAGCGTTTTTTTTTTTTTTTTTTTCCGTTGCAATGTTATGTTTTTGGCAGAGATTGTGATTAACATTATCACAGTTTGACAAGCTCGAGCTTGTTAATGGCTGTTCGTAATACTAAAGTAGTTTGTTTCCGTTTGTTGCAGTTTAAAGAGATTGCGCAAGCGTATGAAGTATTGAATGATCCAGAGAAGCGTGAGATATACGACCAGTATGGTGAGGATGCTTTGAAGGAAGGAATGGGTGGCGGAGGTGGCGGTGGTCATAACCCGTTTGACATCTTCGAATCCTTTTTTGGTGCTAGTGGTAACCCTTTTGGAGGTAAGCATTTTTTTCCAACATGTCTGTAAGATTGTCTCGATTCTTTCCATGTGCGTATTTTAATAATTTTTAAAATGTCACTGTAGGTGGTGGAGGTAGTAGAGGACAAAGAAGAGTAAGAAGGGGAGAGGATGTGGTTCATCCCCTAAAGGTTTCGTTGGACGATTTGTACAACGGGACATCAAAGAAGCTCTCTCTTTCTCGGAATGTTCTTTGCCCCAAATGCAAAGGGTTAGTCTTTGTTTTATGTATACCTTATTAGATTTTTATTAATCTTTTGTTGAGCTTAAAACGTATATTGATGTATATTGGCTTTTGTGGGTGCTCTGCAGTAAAGGGTCGAAATCTGGAGCTTCGATGAAATGTTCGGGCTGTCAAGGAGCAGGGGTGAAAGTCTCTATGAGGCAGATAGGCCCGTCAATGATTCAGCAGATGCAGCATACTTGCAGTGACTGCCAAGGCAGTGGTGAAAGAATTGCCGATAAAGATCGCTGCACACAGTGCAAGGGTGAGAAGGTTGTGCAAGAAAAGAAGGTTCTAGAAGTGGTAGTGGAGAAAGGCATGCAACACGGCCAGAAAGTCACCTTCCCAGGCGAGGCTGATGAAGCGGTAATTTTAACAACCAATCATTTTGATTTTATTCGTGGTTTATTTGTATGAAATTTTGACCGAATCTTGATTTTCATTTTTGCAGCCCGACACTGTCACGGGAGATATTGTGTTTGTACTTCAACAAAAGGAGCACCCTAAGTTTAAACGAAAGGGTGACGATCTGTTTGTCGAGCACACCTTGACACTGACTGAAGCACTGTGCGGTTTTCAGTTCATCTTGACTCATTTGGACAATCGGCAACTCCTCATTAAATCTGAACCCGGTGAAGTTATCAAGCCTGGTAAGTTGTATTCAGTTAATATTTCTTCGAAATTAAAATCCATCCCGTTTCATTTATATTACGTGGTATCTCTCTGTGCCAAGAATTTTGATGTGTGTATTTTTTTGGCCGACACCTCAGATCAATTCAAGGCGATTAATGACGAAGGAATGCCCATGTACCAAAAGTCATTCATGAAAGGGAAACTTTACATACAATTCAGTGTGGACTTCCCGGAATCTTTGAACCCCGAGCAAAGCAAAGCTATTGGCACTGTACTTCCCTCGAAGTCTACAAATCAACTGACGGATATGGAATTAGACGAGTGCGAGGAAACAACTTTGCATGATGTGAACATGGAAGAAGAGATGCGTAGAAAACAGCACCAGCATGCACAAGAGGCTTATGACGAAGAAGACGACGACATGCACGGAGGTGGTGCTCAGAGGGTGCAGTGTGCTCAGCAGTAATTTTCGGAAGGGGCTGCGGTGAGTTGAGAACTGAACTCACTGGTCTATGGGTTCGAAGAGGTTTTAGGGCGATGCGATAGTATTTTATGCTTGTTTGTTGTAGTTTATGGCTGATTGCTTATGTGTACTGAAGGGATAATTTTATTTGATGCAAATGGAATGTGTTGGAGACAGTTATTCGGTAAAGTCAATAGGACCATTTCTTGAAGTTTGCTAAGAAACTTCCGAGACTTGTGGAATCGAATTCGCTTTCTTTTAGATTGATCACATATAAGTGTACTATTACGGATATTTTGAAAAATCTGTGCGGATAGTACGGATTTTGCACTTGTCGTTGGCCATTACCTCATCTCATTCTGCAGAAGCGACCCGGTTTTGATCCTTGTATCCATTGATTCGAGTTGTTCTTAGTTTAGTGATAACTAACGATGTAACAAGAAAAATGTCAGACGAACACGAACGCTATGATTATTATAGATAGTAATCGAGTCATGTGAGCTGAACTTTATAATTGCATGCTCGCTTACAACACTAGTATTGTAAATTTCAAATTTCATGCATGTGTGATGTGACATGTAGAACAACTATTTGTAAAACAACATAGAAACAATTCTTTTTATATGGGAAAAAAAGGACACCCTATATCAATATGAGTTTATAAGGGAGAATTACACTTTTGGTCCCTCATGTTTGGGGCGATTTCACTTTTGGTCCCCTTGTTCCAAAGTGAACAAAGTTCACCTCCAAGTTTTAATTTTAAACACTTTTGGTCCCCGCCGTTACATATCCGTTAGCAAGTAACGAACAACACTATTTTGGGGTGCAAATTGAAATTTTAAAATCTTTTGGGGCTGAAAATAATTATAAATTTAAAATAGACAACTTATAATTTTTAATAATAAAAAAAAGAACTCAACGAAACCAATTATTTTTTAATATACTTAATATTATTATAATTATACTACCTATAATTAACTTTTTAATAAAACAAATAACTAAACAAATTATTTTAATCATAATATTATTTTTAATTATACTACTTATGATAAAAAAATTAATAACAAAAAAATAAATTAACTAAACAAAATTATTTTTAATTATACTTAGAGCAACTCCAATGGGAAGATATCAAAATGGAGCATTAAATATTGATTTGATACTTGATATAATACTTTGATACTTCTTGAAAAAAAATTCACTCCAGCCACAAGTATCAAATAGAATATCAAATTTTAAGTAGATGAATAATTATATTTTTAAATGGCACATGTCAAATAGTGATAGGTTAATTGGGTGGTTATATTTTTGATACCTCATTTTCCAGGGAGTATTTTTGCACCTCGGGGTGGTTGAGTATCAAAATAATTCTCCATTTAATGCCTCCATTGGAGTTGGATTTTTTAATTTTAGAGCATCAAAATGGTAGTTTTTTAGTTTGATACCTCATTTAGTGCCTCCATTGGAGTTGCCCTTAATAGTATTATAATTTTACTACTTATAATTAATTTTTTAATAATAAAAAATAAATTAACTAAACAAGTTATTTTTAATTATACGTAATAGTATTTTCAATTATACTACTTATAATAAAAAAATGATAATAATAATAAAAAAGAAATTAGCTAAACAAGTCATGTATAATTATACTTAATATTATTATAATTAGACTACTATAATTATTTTTTTAATAATAAAAAAGAAATTAACTATGAGCTGAGCTGCTGGGAATTTGTTTTCTTTTCGATTTAATTTTTTTCCCTGCCCACCCCTGCTCGAAAAGAAATTAAAAAAATTGATACGGCGTCGTACGTCAATTCTCCAATGGAACTTGGCAAATTAGCTCTCCATGCCCACCCCTATTCGAACACAAAATTGCTCCATCTAGTAGGCCGTGTGGGTGTAAAACCTCCAATACATGGGGCGGCTTCTACCAAAAGACTGAAATTCTTCAACCTTATGAGAGATGGAGAGGTTTATGGTGGCGAATGAGAGATTGCTTGCGGGGGCGGATGATAGGTTGTTGGCGGCGGCGGAGAGAGGTTGTTGGTGGTGGCGAAGGCGGGGGAGGTAGTGAATGAAGATGACGGTTTGAAGACATAAAGAGAGCAGTTGTTCGGGTGAAGAAATCCCGATCGATTTTCCGAGATTTTCTTCAATCCATAAAAATGGACCCTTAATGATAAAGGAAGTTAGGCGTTGGAAATCAAACCCGTGACATCGGCTCTAATACCACTTGTAAGACCTCAGGAGCTATCAACCATCCTAAAATTAGTTGGTTTTAGAAAGTGCGCAAACCTAACCTTTTAGTGCATTTAACACAAATAGAATCCCACGACATTCAATTGTGGCCCACTCATCCCGGCCTCCGCTACGTGAATAATTGTTGCTAAATTTAGTCTCTCTCTTCCTCTCCCACATTCAAAATCCCGCCTCCACAAACCTCCCACCGGCGAAATTGCTTCCCGGAGCATAACTCCCTCTCCGGTGGTTGGAATTTGATAGTTTAACTACCGTTGGATTCCTCTCGTCGAGCTCTTTCTTTTGGTGGTAATTTCATTCAGTTTGGAGCGTTGATCTGTTTCTGCAATTTTTTTTCATTCGAAGACGGTGTTCTCGCCGGAGCTTTGTTTTGTGTTCCACCAGTCGAACTATGACGGGCTACCCACCGTTGGATTCATCTCGTCGAGATCTATATTTTGATGGTAATTTCGTTGTTTTTATGTTTTCAGATTTATTTCTATAATTTTTTGCATTTGTGGACGCACGGAAGAACCGTGGGTGGTTAAAAGCGGCGTCTAGGGTTTTGGTAGGAGGCGATGTGAGGTGAGGAGTCACTGTCTGTTTGATTTAAAATCTGTAGCGTTTTCCCAGCAATAACCTCTCTATGTCTCTCGATCTCTTAGTGTTTGTTGATTTTTGAGTGTTTTGATGTTTTTTCAAATTTCGTTGATTTGCACTAAAGTAATTTTTTTGTTTTGATTTTGCAACCGCAGCTTAATGAAGGCCATTGATACTTTCCTTGAAGGTGTCAAAATTTTTGTTTGAAGTTACATCTGCTTTGTTCAACAGACTGTATACATTACTGTACATTACTATGCATTACTATAGTAACATGTAGTTACATATGCGTATACTTGTGTATTTTCGATTTGTATTTTATCAGCGAAAATGATAAATTCAGGACCAGAAATGCTGAATACAGTTTTGGCTGAAAATTGCATATAAGGGTAGTATAGTACGTTCGCTTCTCTAGGGGGTATATCAAAGAATGATTTGGGCTTGAGTTTACCCCTAGTTTATTTGGTGGCTAGGGGGTATTTAAAATAACCCCTAAATTTTAATATGTAAGGCCCTGTTCGGTTGGGAGGTTAGTCAAAATTAATTAAATAATAAAGTTTAGTTTAATGTTTGGTTAGCACTATTTTCCATCATGGCTTATCATGGCTAATTGGGAGGTACTCACTAATTGGATCTTGAGAGGTTCAATAAAATTATTGTGCTATAATTTGAATATGAATACATTAATGACAAAATTGTCCATGTAGTTTTCATCTCTTTATCAAAATGACATATTCAATTAATTTAAAAAAAATAGTTAGTATAAAATAGAAATAAATAAAAATCGAAAAAATAAAAAAGTTTAAAAAAATAAAAAAGAAACGAAAAAGAAATTTGATTTATTTGAAAAAAATTGAAAAATAATAAAAAAATGAAAAACATTGAAGAATTTTTTTTTCGAAAAAGATTAGAAAATCGAAAAAAAAATTAAAAAAAATGTTCTTTTTCGAAAAAAAATAACAAAATGTAAATATTAAAAGAAAAAAAAAAGAAAAAAAAGCTTTGTACAATAAAAAAGAGTAATTCGGTCATTTTTAAGTAATTAAATTGATGTTAAGCAAACCATACATCAAATACTATTAAATAATAAAAATTCAAATTTGATAACAAACATCTTATAAAATATGAGATGTCTTTTTTATAAACAAAATTTTCTCTATATTGACTTATCATATTTAGGCAACCAAATGGGCCTTATTATATTATATATATATGGGTAAATTACAAACACCCCCCTCAGGTATGATGAAATTACAAAACCCCCCCTCTTGTTTGGATAATTACATCTACCCACTCAACTATGATTTTTTCTTAGACCTCCACCTTTATGGTGCCAAATTCAACATAGTCATCTAGATTCCGTGAAATGTGCTCTAGTTTGTACTCGTTTTGCGTAAAAAATACAGTTTCCGATGCACCACAAACATATATATACAAGCTAAAAATCACATATTATGATCATCTTGCTTCATAATGTAGAGTTTTAATGGGATAAAACGGGTACAAAAGTGACAATATTACATATAATCTCGAAAATTCCACTAAATTTGAAGAGTTGAGGGGGGTGGTTGTAATTATCCAAACAAGAGGCGTGTTTTTGTAATTTGACCATACCTCAGGGGGGTGTTTGTTATTTACCCTATATATATATATATATATATATATATATATATATATATATATATATATATATATTGGTTGCATAGCTTTAGTTTTCGGTATTAGTTTGAACTTTGACGAGGTTCACCATATGAGAGAGAGAGAGAGAGAGAGAGAGAGAGAGAGAGAGAGAGAGTTGTGACACCTCGTTGACCTGTGTGACATTTTATAAAGTAGGCTTGTGAAATAAGTTAAGCAGATACCATACCACCATTAATTTTGTGAGGAGAAGAGAAAGCCACAAAAACCCAAAATCCAAAATCCCAAATTTTTTTAAGATGGACACAAATATGGTATTAATTAAACACCTAGTTGACCACCTAAGGAAGCTACAAAAACCAGCCTAGTGAGTAGTGATATATATACACACACATCATATATATATATATTCACTCAATCATTACCATAGCTCAATTTGTACCCTTGTCATCTCTCTCTCTAGAAAAATAAATTAATGAACACCAGCACTTTGGACTCGCCGGAAGAACCCGTGGACACCCCTCTCGGAGGCGGTTCTATCGGCGGTTTCGGCTACGGCCTCGGCCTATCACTGGCGGTCCTCGCCATATTCATGATCATCACCTACGCCTCCTACAGGTGCAAGCGCCGCCACCCAACAACCGCCGCCACCACCAACCACCACCACCACCGCCGCTCCACCGACGACGACTACGACAGCTCACCGGCCATGGATATAGTGGTCAACATTAATCAACGCGTCTGCGGCGGCCTGGACGAGGCCACAATCTCCTCCTACCCACGCTACACCTACTCCCAAATAAAGCCCCACAAGAGCGGCGGCGGCGGCGGCGGGGCGGCGGCGACATGCTCCATCTGCCTGGCGGACTACAAGGACAGTGATTTGCTGAGGCTGCTGCCGCAGTGCTGCCACCTCTTCCACGTCAAGTGCGTTGATCCATGGCTGTTGCTTCACCCGACTTGCCCCGTTTGTCGAAAGTCGCCGCCGCGAGGGGGGCAGCCACCCCCCCTAGCACAGCCTGCTCCGGTTACACCCCAATAATACTATGGAAATATATTATTTCATTGGATAATAATAATATTATACAACACATGACTTTAGTCATTATTATTTTGTTCTAACTTCAATCAATTTTTTGTATCTATCTATTGGCGCTCAACATCATTCATTTGTTGCATTCGATACCCTTAATTTTTTCTTGGCTGTACTGTCCCTATTGAGTAGTTTTCTACTCTTTTTTTTTTCTTTTAAAATTGAAATTTCAATTATATATAGCATAGTGTAAATATATAATATCTATATATTGACCAAAAAGAATATATAATATCTTCGAGGGAACTATCCCATAAAATATAGGTTTTATAGATGTTACACCCGATGAAATTCATTGGTGATCTTGAACCACTGATATATACATAATATATAATACGAAAACACTCATGTGTATTGTGCTTAATGGATGATTATTTATATAGATCAATGGTCCAAAATCAGCTGGTGTGTTACACCAGGTATAGCATCTCATAGACGAAAAACTTAGATAGAGGAATGTGTTGTGGATTAGTGTATCTATTCACATAGGCCTTGTTTGCTTAGTGATATTAAGCTCTATTAATTAAATAATAGGGGTTAATTAGTAAGATGAGATTCATATTTAGTCAAGCCCGCTATTACCCGCAATTAAATGTTATTATTTGATTAAATTAGTAGCACCCTTCCCCATACAATTAATTTTGTAGGAGTTATTAAAAGTGGAAAATATAATTTTGTCCTTAAAACAATACCTTAATGTTATTATTAATTAATTTTTTTTAGACAATTGACATTCGATACCAGAATTTAGCGAATTTAATATAACGAATGAAACATCTTACTGACTAAATAATTTAGTCAATGGAATACTAATTCAATCTGACCTAATCCAATCAAATCCCATATAGTCAAACAAACACAACCATAGTGTTAAGTTCTCAGTCTAAAGCTTTCCATTTAAGCTATAATCATATTTCAATCCAAATTCCCTGCTGCCTGACAAGACTTGAGCAAAATGCCACTTAAGGTATTTAAAAAGTCGTAATGATTTTTTCTTTTTAATTTGCGTCCATTTGATTAGTGTGATGTTTAGATTGTAGGGCAATAAATATTCACAGTCAACACCTTGATATTGATGAAGCTTAAAGGTTGGGGGCAAAAACAAATAATAAATAAATAAATAATTATAATAATTATAGAATATAAGTTCTGAAAGGCTAATGAAAATTAATCAATCATTTAGGAGTCTTAATCATTGGCAATTGGCATAACTAACACCAAAATAATTAGCAGTTAAGAATAAAGAATTTCATATTCAACTTGACAACTGTCAATAAATTATAGTTTGGTCCCCAAGTGCGGCGCGGAGTATTTTGGAAATTCAACTTTTTTTTTTTTCCATAAGCAAATAGAAGAAAACAAATGGAAATTGCATAATTTGACTATAACGACTTATAGTCAGCTTTAAAAAAAGACTCACTATTTATTTTCATTACCTATATCAATATGGCTATAAGCTATGTAATACAAAGATATTTCAACTTCTTAACGTATTCACATTTCAAATATGTTTTGTGTCCGATACTCGTAGTCGTGGACACCTGTCGGACACCTTTATGGGTCATTTTGTAATTTTTAAAAAGTTAGAAACATGTTTGAATAGCAAATTATCAAATATTTTTATTTTTTCCCTAATTATTTACATGATATAATGATCAATTGCAAATTAATAGTTGACTGGAATGTACTTGTATGGAAAATAAATAACTTATATATGTTCTATAGCATATTTATAAATATGCCCCGTATACTTTTAATATTTTTACGTTCCTGTGAAAAGTTTCATTAACGCTTAATTCATTCGTGTCGAGTAGACATTTTTTTGTCAGAATTCTTAATTCATGAGTTGTAGGGAGGGATTTATGTCACCACAAACAAAGACTAAAGCAAGTGTTGGATTCAAAGCAGGTGTTAGAGAGTACAAAATTGACTTATGATACTCCTGAATATGAAACCAAAGATACTGATATCTTGGCAGCAGGGCCGGTCCTGGACTTCAAGAGGCCCTGGGCGAAAATATTAAATCGGTGCCCCAAAATATGTATGCTCAAAATTATATATATATATATATATATATATATATATATATATAATATATATATATATATATATATATATATATATATATATATATATATATATATATATATATATATATATATATATATATATGTGTGTGTGTGTGTGTCAAATTACGGCGACCCCATGTTATGGTCACATTACAAAAACCTCCCTCATGTTTGGGTAATTACAGTCACCCTTCAACTATGTATTATCTTATTATCTTACGAATATACGATTTGATTCGTTAAATAACCCAATTACATTAATTTTATGTAAAAATATTTAAAAAGAGCGGAGTTGTAATTACCCAATAATTTTTTTTTTTAATAATTTGGTCATACCTCAAGTGTGGTCGTAATTTGATATATATATAAAATAATTTTTTATGTACAAAAAAACTAATTTTTATATACGAATTTAAAACCCTAGACCCTGGTGAAAAAATAAGGCATTTGTACTTGTGTATATTGGGGGAAAAAATGAGAAAGAAAAGTGACAAAAAATAAAAACAAAATCAGACTAAAATAATAAGTGGAGAGAGAAAGTATGGAAATATGGAGTGGGGCACGGCTCACGAGAGAGAGGGGGTGAGAATAAATAAAAGAGAATAAACAAGAAATTAAAAATAATTAGAAAACGTATTAAAGAAAAACTATTTTTGGGGCCCCAGCTGAAGATGGGCCCTGGGCCTAGGCCCTGCTCGCCCTGGGCCAGGGCCGGCCCTGCTTGGCAGCATTCCTAATAACTCCTCATCCTGGAGTTCCGCCTGAAGAAGCAAGGGCCGCGGTAGCTGCCGAATCTTTTACTGGTACATCGACAATTGTGTGAACCGATGGCCTACTTAACAAGAGAATGGGGAGTTCCAATCGTAATGCATGACTACTTAACAAGAGGATCCACTGCATATACTAGCTTGGCTCATTATTGTCGAGATAATGGCCTACTTCTTCACATGCGCCGTTCAATGCATGCAGTTATTGATCGATAGAAGAATCACGGTATACACTTCCGTGTACTAGCTAAAGCGTTACGTATGTCCGGTGGGGGATCATATTCACTCTGGTACTGTAGTACGTAAATTTGAAGCAGAAAGAGATCGAAGTCGAGGTATTTATTTCACTAAAGATTGGGTCTCGCCCAAGTTCCCGTATCCCCATTTTTTAGACACGTCGTTTCTCCATGTCTGTTTTTCCATTTTTCCGTATCCCCATTTCCGAGTGCGTAGATTTATCAATATTATTTATATAGATTGACTCTTGATGGCGTAAGATCTACGCCTCAAGACCTCACTCCAAACCTACTCCTTTAAGACTGTCGGAAAGTACACATGACGTCCCATCTTAGACCGGAGAAGGTGAAATAATGAACGAAAAATAATTAATATGAGAGAGGCTTTGCAAGAGAGTATATAAAGTGTTCTTCCTTTTTATTCAACGTAACCCTAATAGATTTTCTTCCTCTATCTTATATACAAGAGAAAAGATCTCCTTTTGGTATGAATTAAGATCCTCTAATTACGTATTAATTGATACTACTTTACTATTACACTTGGTTTATTTATGGAATTAATTCGCATGTCGTGCCTCTCCGATGATTGGCTGGTTAAGTTGTTGTTGGAAATTTTATTTATTAAAATAAAATTATTTTTTGAATGAAAATTAAAAAATATTTTTATGCACCTATTTGATCAAATAGGTGTGACAATATGAAGAGGTGTGGCCACACCTCTTCACTTGTTTAATTTCCTAAGGGTTGTGTTCATTAATCACAACCATTGGAAACTTATAAATAGAAACTCCACATGTTTGATTAAACAACAACATAAAAATCAAATCAATTCAATTCCATAATTTTGTTCTATGGAATTCTTCTTTCTTTAGCCTGGAAATATTCTTTGTAGAATATTTTATTCCGTAATCGATTCGAGAGTTTGAGACACAAAGTAACATTCGTTATACTCGAGATTTTGAGTGCTCATATGCCGAGTTAGCCGTTGTATCTTGGGAGACCACTGCCAAATAACCGTAAGCACCGTAGCGGGGCAATATTGTCTTAAGGAAAGAGTTATCTCGCCTCGGCTAATCTTTTCGCATTTCGACTAATTTATTTGATCATTTTACTAAATCACTACCCGTTTTATGTATCGGGAACAAAAATCTTAAGACAATATTGTGATTTAGTAAATTGTGCTTTCTGCACAAGTTGGTAAACGGGATGGAGAAGAAGATAGTCTGCCAAAAATTAAGAAGTTACAAAATCAAATTAGAGGAAAAAATTCATTTTCAGACTGAACATGAAGTTCACGTTCTTTCGCATTTTCGGGTATAGAAAATTAACATTTCAAAGAAGTTGTAGATAATCAAGTTGGCTTTCCAGAACATGTTAAATCGTCACAATCGGAGATTGTATGGAGGATTTATGATGAAAATACGAAAGGATGCCAGAACTGTCGATGCACCTTTTCATGTAAAATACAACCGTTCGTGACCAATGCAATTTGTCGCATATTAAACGCCTCACCAATGTCCAATGCACAAAATTTTGGTGAAAGAAGACTGAATAGAAGAATAATAATAATGAGGTTTGATATTATTTTCGATTCATGAATATTATTTAATATTTTTTGTGGTTCCATTGTAGGTGCATTTTTCAGCACACCTATTCCGACTTCGAGGCTTACTTTGATCATGATCCAGTCCGAATCTCAGAAAACGTAAAACATAAAAGTTGTAGATAATTTTGTTGGCTATTCGGATCATATTGAATCAATAAAATCGAACTTCAGACGGAAGAGATATGATTAAATCATTCAGCACTGCCATAATATTGACACGATTTGGTGCTACCCACGAAATTTTGAATTGACGAACATATAATTTATCGGGTACGCCTTTTAATTATAAGATATCTATTTGTGCAATAAATTGATAATGTTATATCATATAATTGTGGATTATTGCATGATAGATTAATTTTCATACGTGAAAGCATGGCAAATCATATACAATGTATATATGCTTTAATGAATATTCATTATGTTTTTGTATTTACATTAATGATATAAATAATTTTATCATAAATGCAATAAAGTGATAACGTATGTGCTAATTATTTGAATAAGTTTATCATAAACCGCATGATAAGTGCTATACTAATGACATTTCTCATGAAAATGCAATATTTATTTGCATAAATTGCATATAGTTTGATATGGGATTAACTTTCTCCAAATTTTCATTTGATGTGGAACCGTCCGGTTGATTGATTTTCGAATATGCTATATGAAATTTGTGAGTACGTGATCTTATTAATGTTTTTATTATTGTCTATGATCGATTAGACTTGTCTCGTATATTAAGTATGAGTAACTTAGTAAGAGGAATATTATTATACATTATTCCTTAGAATTGTGTTATTGCATGGACATGCATTGATTACGTGCTATAGAATTTGTATCAATTCATTATGTTGGACATGAATTTATTTATGCCATGAAATATTATGTCCAAACTTGATGTTATTATATACTCGTGTGTATACTATGTATATGTTGATATAATATGCTTGATATATTGTTTCTTTCTATGATCAACTAGTATGAACGTCGTGCTCACATGTCAAATATTATATTTATTACAATATTGATGTACATATGTTTTATATATGAATCATACTACAGTTTAATTAAAAACATGATTGAAATAAAAATAGAAAAAAAGAGAAGCTCAATTCATGAGAGCACATGAGTAGTTCTTGTCTCAAGAACATAAGAGAAGATCGAATCGTTGGTTCGATTTGATTTTTTGATATCAGATTTACAAGGTGATGATCTACAATGTGAATGGATGAGATCGGATTTTGATTTTCAAACATCCGAAATAATTGTAAACAACAATGAATGCTTTGTTGAAATAAAATTCGGGCAATTTACTTAAGAGCTCGTTTTGTAGAATTAAATCGTTGGATTTGGCTGAATTTTGAACGGCATATTTAGGACATACAATCCTAAATTATGAATGATTAATATTAAAATTTATATACTCTAATTTTAATATTGAATAGTAGATTTCAACTACCATTTGAAGAGATTAATATTCCCTTATTTATTGACAAGATTTAAGTATCTTGATGAGTTTTCTCTTTTGGAGGAAAACAAAAAAAAAAAAAAATCTTATTATCTTATTTGTTGACAAGATTTAAGTATCATAAGAAGTTTCATCTTTTTGTGCTTTCTTGAGAGAAAGAAATACAATTATTTGTAATTAAATCATATTGGTTATCCAATATATTTCCCTAACTAAAGAAGAAATGTATTTTGTTACATTCTGTATCCTTATTAATAAAATAAAAATAAGGATTTCAAAGCATTAAAATGCAATGTGAATGAAAGTTGGAGAATGTCAACTTTGACAAATGAATTAAAAATGAGTAGTGAAACTCATGGGAAAAAAGAAATTATTATGGATATCATATTGGTAAATTCTAGAATACATACTCTAGAATTTGTGGGGGAAATTAGATATCCCTAGTTAACCACATTAATATTTAGAAATGTGGGGGTCTTTAGGCCCTAACCACATAAATTAGATATCCCGAGCTAACCACATTAATATTTAGAAATGTGGGGCTGTTTAGACCAAGGTAAAAAAAATATCTAAGTTAATATAAGGCCTAGCATAGTCAAGTGGATAAATATTGAATATATTTATAATGATTGTGCACGAGATAGTCACTATTGATGCAAATTGATTATATTGTGTTTTTTTGTAAAATAAGAAAGTAAATAAGTTCTAAATAAGAGAACTGATGAAAATGTAAGTGGTAAACCATCAAAGTGATGAACAACCAAGTTAAAATATGTGAGAGTGGTAAATCATCAAAGTGATGAACAACCAAGTTAAAATATGTAAGAGTGGTAAATTACCAGTGATGAACAACCAAGATATATACAACAAGATGGCAAATAAAATCAAATATGTTTGATTTTGATTTGATTTTATAACTTGTGAGTTATAAAATGAACGATGAACAATTATTGAAATATTGTCTACATTGGAAGAATGTACGTGGAAGTTAGTTTGTCTTCTTCCAAGTATTAAACCATTAAGGTTTAGATGGACTATTAAAAAGAATGATTAAGGGTGGTCCTATAAAGCTAAATTAGTAGCTATGAAATTTTTGATTATTTATAACAAGATATTGGAATCCGTTAAGTCCTTCTAAAGTAATATTTGAAAAAAATGTGTTATCAAATAATTCTCGTAATAACGAGTGTGACCAGTGTGTTTATATTAAAAGCACATGGAAGTATATGTCTATAGACGATATTATAATCATGAGATAGTGATCATGATATTATTTTGAACGTTGAGAAAATATTGGAAAAACAAAATTAAATGTTTGATGTGAAAGACGAGGGTCTAGACGATGTAATCTTATAGATTAAATTCACTAAGACAAAAATAGTCTTATTGGAAGTTTCATGTTGAGACACTACTAGAAAATAGATCTAGTTGTCTAAAGACCAAGTTTTTACTTTGCCAAAAATAATGATGACTAATGGTTAAATTACAAATATTTTTGGATAATTTGGCAGTATAATGAACTTCAAATTTGTAGATATGTAATCACAAGATAAATAATCATTTAATATAAGGGTTCTTAAGTAATCTAAGTATCACCTTTAAATGGATTGCATTAAAGAAAATATCCAATTATATTAGAAAAGTGCATTTGGATATATGAGTCCACTAAGATTATGTATCTTGAAAATTCTCAAAGAAAAGTGAATATCTTGATTCATTGTCGAATTCGAATATATAGCTTTGAATAAAGTTATAAAAGAAGTTCAATAAATTTCATAAAATTATTGGATGATGTTATGTGTTGGACTAAGTCGGTGCCTGCAATTATGAAAAAAATTGCGATAGTCAATCAATTACGATAAGGGCACAAACGACATGTATAATGACAAGTATCGACACATTCATCATACACATAAGACCATTAGGGAATTGATCTCAAAATAAATAATTAACTTTGATTATGGAAATCAATGGTTAATAGCGGATCCGCGACTAAAAGTCAATTACAGAGATTAAACATATTGTCTGTCTAGGGGAGTGAAATCAAAACCCACAAATTAAGAATTTCTATAGTGGAAATCCAACCGTGATGACCGGAGATCCCAAGAACTGGTTCAAAAGGGACAACTAAGTTATGGAAAATTCAGTGATGCATTAAGGAGTATATATTCCTATGGAATTATGTATTTCCAACTCATTCCCTGTGATTGACATTAGTGCTGCCTCAAGAGAGGGTAAAGGATAAGTGAAAGCTTTCATGATTTCAAAACCTTGACAAAAGGTGAGGTATTGGCAGGATACCTTTAATAAGACGTCACCTATCTAAGTGTAGAAGTGTGGGCCGCTTCAAAAAGACAAACACTTATAAATCCAAGATGTGCTCCAGGGCCAAAATGGACGCAACCATGAGAACTGATGAAATGTGGGAAAACTATTGTGTGGGATATTATTGTCTTGGTTTACACAAACAGCTGGCAGTTCAAGACATCGCGTTCACTAACTAGCCAAGTAAATCCAATGGTATACCGCTAAGGAAGGTTCAAAGCCAAAAGCTACCTATCCCCATTGCAGTAGTTTCCACTTGAACTCTCGATAGAATCCATCGTTTTTCGTTAATTTCATTCATGTGGGGGATTGTTGAAAATTTTATTTATTAAAATAAAATTATTTTTTGAATGAAAATAAAAAAATATTTTTAGGCACCTATTTGATCAAATAGGTTTGACAATATGAAGAGGTGTGGCCACACCTCTTCACTTGTTTAATTTCCTAAGGGTTGTGTTCATTAATCACAACCATTGGAAACTTATAAATAGAAACTCCACATGTTTGATTAAACAACAACATAAAAATCAAATCAATTCAATTCCATATATTTTTGTTCTATGAAATTCTTCTTTCTTTAGCCTGAAAATATTCTCCGTAGAATATTTTCTTCTGTATTCGATTCGAGAGTTTGAGACACAAAGTAACGTTCGTTGTACTCGGGATTTTGAGTGCTCATATGCCGAGTTAGCCGTTGTATCTTGGGAGACCATTGTCAAATAACCGTAAGCACCGTAGCGGGACAATATTGTCTTAAGGAAAGAGTTATCTCGCCTCGGCTAATCTTTTCGTATTTCGACTAATTTATTTGATCATTTTACTAAATCACTACCCGTTTTATGTATCGGGAACAACAGTCACCGCCTACTCCCTTCTGTTTGCATCTCATGGACCTTCAACAAGCTGCGTAGCCTGGCCAGTGGCGAATAGGCCTAGCTAGGCTTCCATCTGGACCACTTTGCTTATCCCAGCCCCCATTTGGTGTCCAGATATTTCTTTTCTACCCTTAGGCCTTGCGAGGTGTCGGCTTGGCCCATCCTTACCGGGCTATCTCTTAGAACAACAACTAAAGAGGCAAGCCAACCTGCATCAACTCTTTTACCATTTAGTTCTTAAATACGCTTCTTATAGGTTGTCTATAGATAAAAAACAAACAAACAAATTTTCAATCAAATTATTGCATTGATTTTTCTCAATTTTATTCTAAAATACAAACCATTATTAATTAAAGGCTTAAAAGCATGTTTTTTTTTTTTCTAAAACAAAGTTAAATTTTTTTTTTGTTTAGTGAACGAGCAAAAGTAATTGGTTGTCCCGTCCAATGTCTTAAAAACCGGACAAGGCATAGAACCAAAAAACCAACTGGGTACGGTTCGATGGATTCTATCCAGCTTATAAATAGGACTTTTGTATATTATTTAGTAATACTATTTATGTTTTTTTTCCGTATTATTTAATTTCACCTTGACTAATCTTAATTTTTAGAAACTAAATAAAGCTTACCAAGACATCGATTTAAGAAAGAAAAAATACATTCATATGAATTAGTAAATGGGGCTCTTTGAGAAAACCCCCTCATTATTTTTTTTAATTGAGGGAGGCCCAAAATATTTTAGTCCATTTGAGAAAAGTCCACACTCATTTTCAGCCATTATGTTTTCCAGCTTTGCCCCCACCCACCACATCATCACTGGGTCACGCTCAACGATTTTTTTTTTTTTTTTTTCGTTTTTTTTCTTCCGTCTTTTCTGTATCAGTTTCCTTAATCGACTATGAAGCATAGTCGATTAGCCTTCATCGACTATGCTTCATAGTTGATTAAGGAAATTATTTAATTATTTAATTTTTTTTGTTTTTTTAATTTTTTTTTCTATATCAGGTGTATTAATCGACTATGATGAAGCATAGTCGATTAAGAATCTGCTACTAAATATAACAAATTACAACTGCGAAAAAATCCAAAATCAACTATATTTTAGAAAGAAAAAAAAATATACAAACGTTATAAATGATTTATACAATTGAAATCAATAAACAAGAAATCCAAAAAAAATAAAAAAAAAACTGGAGTCGATCAACCTTAATCGAATACCAGAACATAGTCGATTAGCTTAATCGACTATGAACATGTACATAGTCGATTAAGGTTTCAGCCTGCGCGAAATTCTCTAGATGCGCCGTCCTCCGTCCTATCCACAAAAAAACCCAAAAACAGCGTCCCCATCGTCACCACACCACCCAGAGCTCCTGCCATGGCCGAACCCATAAGGTTTTGAGCATGTTCAGCTCCACCAATGAAGCAACATCAGGATTATCCTCAACAACTAATCTGCAGATTGCCCATATAAACATTTTGAATCCAAGTTCAAACAAATTCAGTAATAGATATAATAAGTAACATATTTCAATAACTAATACGCAGAAATAAAAAAATAGGGTTGTAGGTTTAAGGTTGCAGAAGAAGGACGGAAAACAGGGGATTGACATGTTCTGCCAATAATTTTTTTTCTTTTTTTTATTTTGCAATTTTAAGAATAATAATAGGAAGATTACAAAAAAAAAAAAAAAATAGAGGATGGATTTCTATGAAATACCTCTAGAATGAAGGGATGCGGCTGGTGCTCGGTGGAGACAACAAGTGGCGGCGCTGCTAGTGCTCGGTTGAGAAAAAAAGGGCGGCGCGGCTGCTGCTCGGTGGAGACAATAAGGGATGAGGGCGGCGCTGGTGTGCTCGGTTGAGAAAAAAAGGGGCGGCGCGGCTGCTGCTCGGTGGAGACAATAAGGGATGAGGGCGGCGCTGGTGGTTCTCGGCGGAGAGATGAGGGGGACGGGCTGGGGGCGGTGGTGGTAGGAGAAATTAGGGTTTTAAAATAATACATTAACAAATAAGGGTAGATTTGAAATTATAAAAATAACATTTGGTGAAATGCTAACTAAGGGGTTTTCTCTAATTATTTTTAGGAGGGGGGTTTCCTTAACTATATTTCCTAGATGAGGGGGTCTTGCTAATAATCCCTTAGTAAATACACCCAAAGACTCGTACTTATATCCCGCCACCTCACTTCTTCTCTCCACTCTCCTTTTTGAATGTTCATTCTCAAAGAAAAATAATTGGCATCTTTGATTTTGGGATGGGTAAATGGCAAATAGACTCATGACAAGGGCATTTAATTAAAAGAGGGACATCCAATTTTTTTGTCTTTCAAATAAATCCAGTCAATTCAAACTTATTTGCAAATAAGGAAAATCCTTTTATATATACCAAAATTACTCCCAATTCAACTCCAATTTCATGATTTACACCTCAATTTAGCCCAATTTCATCAATTAATCAATTTTAACCCTAATTTCAATTTTGACCCCAATTTTGACCCGCCACCACCGGAGACCGCCGGTCGCCGCCGTTGACCGGCGTTGACTTTTTTTTTTTTTTTTTTAAAACCTTTTTTCCCCAGAATTTTTTTCCGGCCGGTCAACTGCCGTTGACCGCGGTCTCCGGCATTGACTTTTTTTTTTTTTTTAATAATTTTGTTTTTTTTTAAAAAAAATATTTTAAATAATATTACTGTCATGGCTGCTAAATTACTATCTCCGGCATTTATTTAACTGTCGGGGACAGTAATTTAACTGTAAATTGACTTTTTTTTTCTTCAAAAATATTTTAATTAATATTATTGTCTTTGCTACTAAATAACTGTCTCCAGCAGTTATTTAACTGTCGGAGACAATAATTTAATTGTTAATTGATTTTTTTTTAAAATATTTTAATTAATATTACTGTTTTCGTTGCTAAATTACTGTCTCCAGCAGTTATTTAACTGTCGAAGACAGTAATTTAACTGTTAATTGACTTTTTTTATTCTTAAAAAAATATTTTTAATTAATATTACTGTATTCGTTGCTAAATTACTGTCTCCAGCAGTTATTTAACTGTCGGAGACAGTAATTTAACTGTTAATTGACTTTTTTATCTTAATATTACTGCCTTTGGCTGCTAAATTACTGTCTCCAACAGTAATTTAAATGTCTTAGACAATAATATTAATAATATTACTGTTTTGGAAAATAATATTCATAATATTACTGTCCCAAACAAATATATTACTGTCTGAGACAGTAATTTAGTAGTCAATATAGTAATATTAATTAAAATATCTTTTTTCTAAGAAAAAAAATTCAAAAAAAATAAAAGAAAAGTCAACGCCGGTGACCGGCGGTCAACGGTGGTTGACTGGCCGGAAAAAAAATTTAGGAAAAAAAAAGTTTTCAAAAAAAAAAAATCAACGCAGGAGACCGGCGGTCAACACCGGAATCTGGCCGGGAAAAAAAAACATTTCAGAAAAAAAAATATTTTCTGGAATATTTTTTTTTGGGGTTAATATGATATATTTGTTTAAATTCGGGGTCAATGTGTAATATTAAGGAAGTTAGAGCATAATGGGTGGAATTGATAAGAATTATATTATGGAGGGTATTTTAGGCTAAAGACATGGGATGAGTTTAATTGAGAGACTGTTTTTTTTTGTGGACCAAAATGCATTTAAGTCCCATGTGATGGACCTTTTTGTCATTCGCCCTTTTGGGATTTATTAGAGCTAGTCCCTCATTATTTTTACATAATGAAGGGTTGATCTAAGTTTTCTTTTTTTTTTTTTTTTTTTTTTTTTTTTTTTTTTTAATATTTGAAAATACCCGTTAGTTGTAAGTTCATTTGACATAAACTCAAATAATTAGTTTATATAATTTTTTTTTTACTTGTGATTTGTTTTATCTTATTTATTTTTATTACATTATTGTTATTAATGTTTATTTATTACTATCATTCTTTCTTTTTTCTGGCTGCGGATCGTCAGAGCCCTAATTACTTGACATTCGATTTTTTTTTTTTTTTTATGTTTTGTTTTCCAACAGCGGGTCGTCGGAGGTCTGATTAGCTGACTAATTAAGCATTAGTGACGTAAAAAAAGTTGAATGTCAGCTAATGCTAAAGTTAACTATAGTTGATTTGAGCCAGCTAATCAGAACTCCGACGGCCCGCCGCCTGGAAAAATAACATTAAAAGAAATAAAAGTCGAATGTCACCTAACGCCGAAGTCAGCTAATGCTTAGTCAACTAAAAGTCGAATTCTATCTTTTTCACAATTATTTTCACATTAACATTAATTTTCATAGTAATATTAATTTTAACAGTAACATTAATATTTTTTTACAATTTTATGTTATTTTTTCACATTAACATGATTTTTTTTACAATAACATTAATTTTCAAAGTAATTTTCTTTTTTCATAGTAACATTAAATGTCACGTTAACACTAGATTTTGACAATAATATTAAGTTTCATAGTAACATTAACTTTCGCACAAACATTAATTTTCACAAATATCATCATTTTTCAAAACTAGCATTATTTTTCCACAAAGCATTAATTTTCATAGCAATAAGTACCGTGGTCATAGTCATATAACGCTTTACTATTGTCGACCACACTTTTATAGTGCTGTATTACTGCGGTCAACAATAATATTACTGTGATCAACATAATATAGAGCTATATTAGTAATATTACTGTTGATCACAACATCGTATACCCTATAGTATTGTGGTCAACAACTATAATTGTTACTGCAATCAACAAATTTATAGTGCTATACTATTGTTGACCAAAATATAATTGTGCTACATTGATATTGACCACAATATAATAGCTGAAAATAATACTTTATAAAAAAAAATATTATTGCGTTAACTAGTTAAAATATATTACAGATATACATCATAATTTTGAAATCATATTTTACAATTTTAATTCATTTTAGCAAGTCAGTCAAATGACGCTTATAAATTGAACTTCAAAAGATCGAAAATAAATCAAAATTACAAAGAAATAATAAGTCCCAGTATGATAAAAATCCTCTTACTACTAGTTCTCTTTATAGAAGTGAACATTCTTGAAGATCGATTCGCAGAAGGATGTTTAATTGCGTACAAGCGCAACATTCATATCTTTAACGATCTACCACCAAAATCCGCACCATTGAAATTGCATTGCTGGTCGAAAAAAGACGATCTTGGATATCATACGCTTGATGTTGAGAAAGAATTTGAATGGACATTTTGCGGTAATTTTTCACCTAGCACACTATACACTTGTCAACTTTGGTGGGGATCGAAAGATAGAGCTTTCGAAGTTTTTGATGAAAAAACGGAAGGAATGAAAAGCGACCGCTCGGTTTACTGGGTAGCAAAGAATGACGGTATTTATTACGTTGATGACACTCCTCCATTCCCAAAATACGCGGAGAAAAAATACGATTGGAATAATTAGAAATATCTTGTTGATCAATAAGTTTTATGTATTCAACAATTCATGACAAATAGATGAGGAAAATTATTTATTCTTGCATTATTTTCATAATTCTTATTAAATTCGTAATATTTGTACTGCTTATTTGCGAGACGCTATTAAATAATATTATGTAAATGGGATATACATATATAAATGACGAGATATAATATAGGGTTCTGTTGGCCGAAAACCTACATGCAAGTGCACGTATCGTACAAGTAATATAGTGGACTAAAAGTCCGGATATCGAATCCACAAGGAATATTTAATTATCTAATTCTGGACGCTAAATTCTACGAATTATTATCAAGCCCACCCTACACAGTCGAATTTTGAGAGAATTAACTAAATTAAAAAGCAAATTAAAAAGACAAAAACACGAAAGCAATTAAAAACGAAGGTTAAATCAGAGTAAACAAGCCTAAGATTTTATTCTCCCCCTATGTGATTATTATTTCCCGAATTCCTTCAAGTATGCAAGTAATTAACCCGGATTATTAATCTGAGATGCTAAAATAATCATAACCCGCTTCCGCGTGTATTACGATTCTAATACTCTAGATTCAATTACTATATTCCTATGCAATTAATTCTAGAACACAACATTAAGCACAAATTTCAAGAATGGCTACCTAAGAGATTAACTATATTTCTATGTTAATACACAAAGGCTCTTCTACCGCAGTTCTAATTATTAACCTGATCTTCCGATTCATGCGATTAACAATAACATAAAAGCACATAAGGTGATCAAATTCATGCACTTAATAAAATAAGTAGAAGAAATAATCCGAAATTAAAACTTGCATAAAATCTTAGAAAAGGGTTCACAAATCCCACATAGGGTTCCAAATAACATCCCAGAAATAAGAAAATTAGCTACTCATGATTAAAGCAAAAACGCAAATAAAATAAGTCATAAACGATAAATCTATTGCTTGGAGTCTTCGAATTCTTCGTTTTCGTTATTGCTTTGTTGCTCTTGAAATTGCGTAAAAAAAGAATCCCCAATTGTGTGCTTGGTTTGGTCTTATATAGGGTGAAAACCTTGGGGAAGAAGACAGTTTCCTTGTGCAATTAAAATCCCTTTACTGTACCGCCTCGGGGTCTCGGACGACCGTCCCATGATTTGAACTAAAACTCGGACGGCCGTCCGAGTTTTGAATCTTCATATTTTGGTTTTTTTCACTTTTGGCCCATATTTTCTCCAGAATTGCAGTTTTGACCCCATACTTTTCCAATTCTTCAATTTGTACCTAAAATGCGATAAATCAACTTTTTAAGCACCAATTATCGTTAAAACACACCAAAAGCTCAAATAAAAAGGTACGATAAAGTGTAAAAATATACACTTAACACACCCCCAAACTTGAACTTTTGCTTGTCCTCAAGTAAAATCTATCAATACGCAAATAACTCAACTACTACATCTCATTACATAGATCAATGATCAACTTCACGTTTTCAGAACTTGTAATTATAATGACAATTCTTAGGCATTCGCAAGCTCAAAATTCAATAACACTTAGTCACTCACCATTACCAAAAACCACAATTCATACAATTGCTTCAAGCATCCAATATTTGCAAATTAAAGATAGAAAGGATTTATACTTACATGCATATATTTGACTCCAAATACTCACCAAAGTATTCTACTCTACAAATATCGAACATTAAGCTATTGAGATCATTGGGGCTTTGTGGCTTTCAATTGTTAGGCTCTTTGGTTCGAGGTAGGAAATATGGGTATATGTGGCTATACTTCTTGAATTGAGGTGATTACGCCAAAATTTGAAAGATAGGCGTTTGATTTAAAAAGAGAATTAAACTCTTATAATAGCCATGTGCAATGCACATGTTGTAATTTCCGGTCAAAATGGCCTGAAAATGTGGCACAAAATAACAAGTTTGAGTGTGATCGTGCAACTTTTTTTTTCTTTTTTCAGGTGGTAATCCGCAGAAGCAGACAAAGTTTAGGGGTTTTATGCTATTTAGCCTACTGATAAGTGTATATTTTTACACTTTATCGTACCTTTTTATTTGAGCTTTTGGTGTGATTTAACGATAATTGGTGCTTAAAAAGTTTATTTATTGTATTTTAGGTACAAATTGAAGAATTGGAAAAGTATGGGATCAAAACTGCAGTTTTGTAGAAAATATGGGCCAAAAGTGAAATAATAAGAAATCTGAAGAAATTAGCACGGGACGTCCGTCCCAGATTTACACCTAAAACTGGGACGGCCGTGCCAACTGCAGAACTTGGGCAGAAGGTTTCGGCGATTCTCGCGCGGCCGTGTGAGAATTGCACTGATTTTCGCGCGGCCGCGCCAACACACGTTGGAGGCAATTTTGGACTTTTAATCACACAAGGAAACCTAAAATCATCTACCAAGTTGGGACATCTATTTAAGCCCAAGCCAAGCACGAATTATAGGGATTTTTTTGGACACAATCTTGGAGCGAGAGGAGCGAGAGAACGAAGAGTCGAAGACGGAGAATTGACAAATCTTCATTACAATTCTTCTTTCATCTATCTTTTCTTAATATATTTCTTTTTATGTTTTTATGATGTTTTTCGTAGCAAACATGAGTAGCTAAGTTTTTAATCTAGGATTTTGTTGGAACCCTATGTGGGGATGGTGAACCCGTTTTCTTGAGATTATGCAATTATGATTTTATGATTATTTCTTATACTTGTTATGATTGTTAGTGCATGAACTTGATCAATTTATGTGCTTTATCTGTGATTATTGGGATTGACTCGACAGAGCTATTTTGATAATTAGACGGTAAGTATAAGAACCTTCGAGTAGTTTTCACCGGATGAGTGTGTCAATTGCATGTGGTGTCGTAGACATACATATATCACCTTAGGTAGCCATTTACGAGACTTGTTAGTTAATGCTTTATTCATAATTTGTTTGCATAGACATATAGTGAACCGTTTATGAATAATAGACTCATAATACACGCGACACCGGGTGATGAATAAATTAGTGTCTCGGGTTAATAATCATGAATCATATATTTCATACTTGAGGGGTTTTGGGTGAGCAATTCTTGCATAGGGGGGAGATAAAATCCTAGGTTCGTTTTTATTGATATTTTCTCGTGTTTTATTGCTTTCATAATTAATTAGATTTGACAACTTTGCGTAGGCTGGATAAAAATTATAATTGTTGGAGTTTGGTACTTAGGTTTAGATAATTTGAGTATTCCCTGTGGGATCGACATCCGAGTCTCATGAGTCCACTTTTACTACTTGTTTGCGATACGTGCACTTGCGTGTTAGGTATTTAGCCCCAACAAGTTTTTGGCGCCGTTGCCGGGGAATACGACTAAATTATCTATTTATCCTAATATTAAATTTGAGCAATTTTTCTTACTTCAGCCGTTTTATTTATTTTATTTAATTATTTTATTTGCTTTAGGTACTTTTTATGCGACAATGGAAGAAGAGAATAATCGTAGGGGAGATGACCAAGGGCGCCTACCAAATGCGGCAGGAAATATCGTTGTAGCAAGAGCAACTTCAACTAATTAATCCACCACCTCGTCAACGAGCATTGCATGAGTACACCGTTCCAACACTCAATGGGCTTCAATCAAGCATCGAGCAGCCCCCCATTGAAGCCAACAATTTCGAAATTCGAGCGGGACTCCTTACTATGCTCCAAAACAATGGGTTATTCAGCGGATTAGCTCATGAAGATCCGCATCTCCACTTGGTCAACTTCCTCGAAACGTGTGATTCGCACAAGATGAACGGAGTATCACCCGAAGCTCTGCAACTCCGCATGTTCAAGCACTCTTTACAAGGAGCCGCCCGAGAGTGGTTACAAACTCGTGCACCGCACTCCATCTCGTCTTGGCCCCAGCTAGCACAACTTTTCATGAACACATACAACTCCCTAACAAAAACTGAGAGAATCTGGAGAGAAATACAAAACTTCATACAAGAAGCCGGTGAAGCGTTATTCGAGACGTGGGAGTGGTTCAAACAATTAATTTAGAGGTGCCCGAATCACGGACTTCAAGAGTGGCGCCAACTGCAAATATTCTATGATGGATTGCAAGATAATTCGAGAACGGTGCTCGATTCAGCAGCTGGCGGTATGTTCATGAGCTTGACCTATGACGAAGCTTACGAACTTTTGGAGCGGATCGCAAGGAACAAATACATGCGGGCATCGGACCGGTCAAATAGCGGAGCCAATAAGACGGGAGGAATTTTAGAGTTAGACGGGGTCACCGCAATCACCGCCCAGTTAGAAAAGCTATCAAAACAAGTAGCAGCCACTACCAAAAAACAAGGCTTTAGTGACAGCCGATTTTGTCACAAAAATCAACAAAATCAGTCACAATTAAGCTTTAGTGACGGCATAGGGACGGAATATGTTTGTTAGAAAAACCTTGGTCACTAATGTAATAAGTGACGGAGATTTTCATTCCGTCACACCGTTTATCACGGAATGGTTCGTCACAAATGAAAGTAATTCCGTCAAAATTACCATATCGAAGACTCCTAAAATATATGACGGATTCCGTCACAAGCAATCTTTTTCTGTTAATAATTTGTCACTACCTAACAAAATGTTTTCCCTAAAATTGTGACGGATTCCGTCAAAGTCAAGTTTTTGCAGTCAATGATCCGTCCCTAAACTATGTGACGGATTCCGTCGCAAATAGTTTGTGCTGTCAATAATCCGTCCCTAAACTATGTGACGGATTCCGTCACAAACAGTTTGTGTTGTCAATAATCCGTCAATAAGCATCAAAATATTTTTCCTAAAATCTGTGACGGATGTCGTCATCAACAATTCATGTTGCCAATAATTCGTCACCAATGAATGAAAGATTTCGTTATATATTTGTCACATGGAGCGTCACAATTAGTCACCAATCCTCTGTCACAACACTTTGTCACTAATTGTCTGTATCAAAGAAATGTACTACAAAACCATTAAAATGATCATATAAGTATATTAAGACAAAACCATTATCTCTGTTGCGATATTTCAAAAGTTTGCTAATATATCTATTGGTAAAAATATACAAATGTCGAGCCATAAATATCTTATAACAAAGACCCAATCTCTAAACAATTATCCTGTATCACCCCCAACATCGGCAAGCCATGTTATCGTCATTTCTATTTCTCTCCCTCTCATCCCCTCAACCCCCACCAGTTCATCTTGGACGATCTTTCCAATTTGACAATTTGACAACTTCATCCTGTATCTGCGTAGCACGTGGTCCCTGCCCAACACTAGTCCCACATCTGCATCTTTACGAATAATCTAAACTGCATCTGACAATGTAACACAAAAAGGAGAATTTTCAAATAAACTTATTCCAATTTTCTTACATAAAGCAGAACATCAAGAGAAAAAACACCAAAAGAAAATTACTGAGAAAGAATAGCGAAAATATACGAGTTAATAAGTATATGCACTGACATAATAAAAACGAGAATAGAGAAAGTTATTAAAGAATCACTTGAGATGCCTGATAAGTTCCTACTCCAGGAACAACCTTGATGTTCTGCCATTTGAACTTCTATATATCATCATAATTCTAGATGTCGAGTCCTTGGGGGATTTTGAACTAATGAAAACAAAAAAATGTGAGATAGTGTGGGGCTTTCATGCAATGATGAATCGTATTGTTCACTAGATCCCAGAACTAAACATATCCAACCTTACCATCTATTAGTGATTTCCATGGTTTCGGGATGGTAGGATCTTCAATCACATAACGTATACCAATTACTATAGCTGCTAAGCTTCCGTTATTGAATATCCTGCCATCAGAAAATCAACAAAGATCAGAATTAATAAGAGGTATTGCCCAAAATATTAAACAGTTAAATTACCAAAACGAATATCTAAAAACCAAAATGTGCCAATTAGAGTCAATCATCGTATTCCAAGATTGAAGACAAATATTTTGATTAAAAAAGGAACAACTATTCCAAGCAAGAGCATAACCAACCTGTAGAATGGCCTGATTATACAAGTACCATTTTAATTTTGGAACAACTTCAAAATCTAGAATAATATAACTACTTATTTAACATATAGGATTTACAATCAACCATCTAAGGGGGTAATATGTACATAAAAAATTAAACCCATTCAACTAAAAATTGAAGATTGAAATCAATCTCAGCTACAAACCTAATTCTGAAATTGGATGAAAACGATAAGAGGTAAACGACACCTGCAACTTTTGAGTAAGAAAACGACCGGCGACGCTGAAGTAGAGGGTTGAACGAGCTCTCTATCCCTTTTCTCCGTCCCTGCTTCTCTGTCGCCGCGGTCTCTCCCTCTTCGGTAGATTAATCTCTCTCTCTCCGGTGAAGTGAATCTCTCTCACCCATGGGGTTAGGCTGTTCGCCGAGGATTGAAGTGATGAGATGTGAGCGGCGGTCTTGGGGGAAGACAATGAAAACCCTCCCTTTCGTCATTTGTGTACCTGATCGGTTAGTATTTTGATTTTGAAGTTATGGCAAGTATTTACATATATATTATTTTAAGTTAATCTAATTAAAGGTATATTTATATATATATATATATATATATATATATATATATATATATATATATATATATATATATATATATATATATATATATATATATATATATTTATTTATTTATTTATAATTTTTTTAAATCAATCAAAACACTAAGTAATAAAAAATTAAAACAAAAATACCACCTTCGAATTTCATTAAATAGAGATATATTATTATTACTATTATTTAAATTAAGTGTGTATTTGGCAAAATTATAAAAGTTAAATTAATTTGTTAATTTTGCTATCAGTTTTCTTTATTTTATTGTTTTAAAAATTATATATCGACATAAAATAACAAAGTTATAATTATATCTTTTATTGGTAAATATCTTTGAACTAATAAATTATAAAATTAAATAATAATTGTAACAACTATAAGATTAATTATAAGTATTTATACAAAAATCAAAACATTTGTATAATACAAGAAAAAGTTTAACATTAGTTTAATCACTAACTTATTAAGAGTTTAATTGGTGATTGATTACTAGCATGATTTAAAATATAATAGATTTATGACTAACAATCATGACCTAACGAAACATAGAATATGACGGATTTGTAACAAAATTATATGTGATATATTTGTGACGATTCTGATATTATGGCGGAACTTAAAATGTAATGGATTTTGCGACAGAATAATATATGACGCATCTGTGACGAAACGCATATTGTGATGGATTAATGACGGAACTTAGAAATGACGGATTTGTGATCAAATTATATGTGACGCATTTGTGACGGTATGGATATTTTGACGGATTAGTGATGAAATGTAGAATGTGACAAATTTCCGACCGAATTATATGTGACGCGTCTGTGACGAAAAGTATAATATGACGGTATTGTGACAAAACTTAGATTATGACGGATTTGTGATCGAATTATATGTGACACATTTGTGACATGAAGAACTTAGTAACCGATATATGACTGATACTAATGAAAGTGTAAATTTATAAACCAGTTGTGACGGATATTATCACGAAATAAATTTCTGTCGCAAAATCGGTGACCGAAATGTGATCGAATATTCGTCGTCACGCAATTAGTCACATAATTCATCACATGCCTGTCACAATAAATTGCATTATTTTTTGTTTCAAATTGGTCACAAATTTGTCACTAATGTGGTCACTCATCGTGACAGATTAGGTTCGTCACTAAATTTCTGTGACAAAAGCCTTGTTTTTTGGTAGTGAGCTTTGCAGACTCAGCAAGTCCATGCAGTCCAAGGTCCCGGCCAGTGCTTAGAAGAAACGGAGTCTCTCAAATACTGAATGACACCAATCGACAACAGAGGAATCCGTACTCCAACACTTATAATCCGGGATGGAAAGATCACCCCAACTTTGGATGGGGAGGAAATCAGCAAGGACAAAGGACAGCTCCCGGATTCCAAAATCCGCCTCAAGCTTCACCTCAAGGTAGAGATCTCGCAAACATCTTAACTCTAAGCTTAATATGCAATTTCAGTTATTTTTGGATTATCTTAAAAAGTTGCATGTTAATATTCCTTTTGTTGAGACACTTAAGCATATGCCAAATTGGGTTAAGTTTATAAATGAAATTGTATCGAAGAAGATGAGGCTTCCGGAATGTGCAGCAATAGTAGACCTCAATGAGCAAAGTAGTGCTATCCTTTTAAATAAAATTCCACCGAAGCTTCGAGATCCGGGGAGTTGTACCATTCCATGCACAATAGGTACTAGGTATTTTGGGCGAGCATTGTGTGATCAAGGGGCGAGCGTAAATTTAATGCCTTTATCAATTTATGAGAAATTGAATTTAGGAGAAATTAAGCCCACTTCCGTGACCTTGCAGCTAGCCGATAGATCTTTTACTCACCCTTTAGGTATAGTGGAGGATGTATTGGTCAAGGTAGATAAGTTTATACTCCCGGCCGATTTTCTAGTACTAGACATAGAGGAAGATGAAAACATTCCCCTTATCTTAGGACGCCCCTTCTTAGCAACCGGTTGGTTAATTATTGATGTAGGAAAGAGAGAGCCAAGAATGAGTGTGGGAGAAGAAACAGTGATCTTCAAGGTGTACCGGGTGGATGAAAAGCCTATTACGGCTAATGGATGTTATCTTCTTGATGAGGTAAGTGATTCTAAACTTTTTCCTGTTAAATTACATGATTTAAATTTTTTTGTGGATACTAATGTGCATGTAGGAGAACAAAAGAAAAATGTTGAGTTGGTTACAACACCTACTCAAAACACCGTGATAGAAGACGATGTTGGCACGCCTTATGACATCAAGAAGAATAAATTCAAGGGCATTCCTAAGCGAACCAGTCGAAAGAAGAATCGGATCAACCCATTTATTCAAGACTTTCTCCAAAAGGAAGTGAGGAGATGGGTTCAAAAGCTAAGGAATTGAAGAGCAGGTTAACAAAGTCTGGCTGAAGACTATAAACTTAGCGCTTCTCGGGAGGCAACCAGAGATTTTCGCTTTTATTATTATTATTATTATTATTATTATTATTATTATTATTATTATTATTATTTATTATTATTATTATTATTATTATTATTATTATTATTATTATTATTATTATTATTATTATTATTATTATTATTATTATTATTATTATTATTATTATTATTATTATTATTATTATTATTATTATTATTATTATTATTATTATTATTATTATTATTATTATTATTATTATTATTATTATTATTATTATTTATTATTATTATTATTATTATTATTATTATTATTATTATTATTATTATTATTATTATTATTATTATTATTATTATTATTATTATTATTATTATTATTATTATTATTATTATTATTATTATTATTATTATTATTATTATTATTATTATTATTATTATTATTATTATTATTATTATTATTATTATTATTATTTATATTTCTTGTTTTATTCTATTTATTTATTTTATAAGCATGCAAGTTAACAATTTAAGCATATTTTTTAATTTTCAGGTCAAGAAATTGCAGCCCTGGAGTTCACACGGCCGCACCAAAAAAGGCTTGAATCCCGAACGGCCGTGTGAAAAATCGGGGAAACTACTGTCCGATTTTGGCTTGGGGCGCGGCCGCGCGAGAAAAACACTGTAATCTCACACGGCCGTGCGAGAAACAGACAACTTCTGCCCCAATTTTGCAATTCGCACGGCCGTGCGGAAAACAACTCAAAATCTCATACGGTCGTGCGAAACACAGCAGAAGCATAATAAGAGCGAGGGTGAAGAGCAGCCCGGACATGGCCAAGACGACTAAATTCAGGTGTATTCTATCCTTAAACTTCGTGTTAATTACATTGAGGGCAATGTAAATTTTAAGTTTGGGGGTGGATAATTACTTGCTTTTATGTGCTTTAATTTATTAGTTTGCATGCCTTAGGATTTATTTTAGTTGTTTTAGTTTATTTATTGCTTTCGAAAAAAAAAAAATTGTGTTGAGATAAATGCTTCGATGAATCATGATGATGAAAGACGGTTGATGTTTAATGATGAAATTGCTTGCTTTATCTTGATTGTGATTGAATTTCGGTGAGCTTTTGATTCAAAGTGTCGTAGGAAGGAGTCATTGTTAGGAATCACGAATTATGCCTTGCTTTGGTTGAAAGTTTTGTGTTCTAAAACTTGGAATTAATTTATGCTATATCATATGCTATTCGGTTTTAGAATTTGCCTTAGGAATTTACAAAGTGAAATATTAAATTGTTGAGCAATTTGGGAAGTGATTTGGGCCATCTTTGAACCGTTTGAGCCTTTCAAGTCTTCTTTAAATTTTTATCATTCGAACATTGATTGAGCCTTGGAGAAACGGTGTTCTTTCTTTTAGCCGAAATAAAGTGGGTAGATTAGATGGTGATTTATTGATAAATTTTCCCTTGGAGTTTGGTTGAAAAAAAATTGTTACGTTTTTCTTCTTCGTAAAAAAAATTAAATAAATAAAAGAGAGAGAGAAAGAAAATATAGAAAAAAAAAGAAGACAGATAGAAGGGGAAGAAAGGACTTGAAAGATTTTTAAAGTAAAAACTCGAACCATCATGTTACGAGCAAAAGTGGAGACTTTTGAACTTTTAACAAATCGAGTTAGGATTATAAGTCCTTCGAGGTGAAGCAATAATTCCAAAAACTAAATCTTAGTAAAACACCTCTAGTCAAGAACGAGAGCTAAAATTTCCGTTAAGTGCAACTCTTAGTGACTAATGGTGAGATGAAAGGAGAAGAGTAGCCACTTTTACCCATATTTTCTACCGTGTACCAAAAGCCCAACATTTGAAAGACAAAAAGTCCCAATGATCCCAATAGCTCAATTGTTTGATACTAGCCGAGTAAAGAAATTTGGTGAGTCTTTGGAGTTGAATATTATTATGTAAGTATAAATTTTCTCCATTTTTAATGTACAAATATGGGATACTTGAAGCGATAGCATGGTTTGTGATTTTTAGCAATGGTGAGTGAATACGTATCTTTGAATTACGAGCTTGTAAATTCTTGAGAATTGTCATGATAATTGCAAGTTCTGAAAAAATGAAAGTTGACCATTAATCTATCTGATGAGAGGCATTTGTTGAGAGTGTTGCTGTGAAAGTTGCTAGTTGTTGCTTGAGGACAAACAAAAGATCAAGTTTGGGGGTGTGTTAAGTGTATATTTTTACACTTTATCGTACCTTTTTATTTGAGCTTTTGGTGTGATTTAACGATAATTGGTTCTTAAAAGTTGATTTATTGTATTTTAGGTACAAATTGAAGAATTGGAAAAGTATGGGGTCAAAACTGCAGTTTTAGAGAAAATATGGGCCAAAAGTGAAATAATCAAAACTATGAAGAAACTAGAACGGGACGGCCGTCCCAGATTTACACCTAAAACTGGGACGGCCGTGCCAACTTCAGAACTTGGGCAGAAGGTTTCGGCGATTCTCGCGCGGCCGTGTGAGAATTGCACTGAACTTGGGCAGAAGGTTTCGGCGATTCTCGCGCGGCCGTGTGAGAATTGCACTGATTTTCGCGCGGCCGCGCCAACACACGCTGGAGACAATTTTGGACTTTTAATCACACAAGGAAACCTAAAATCATCTACCAAGCTGCGACATCTATTTAAGCCCAAGCCAAGCACGAATTAGAGGGATTTTTTTGGACACAATCTTGGAGCGAGAGGAGCGAGAGAACGAAGAGTCGAAGACGGAGAATTGACAAATCTTCATCACAATTCTTCTTTCATCTATCTTTTCTTAATCTATTTCTTTTTATGTTTTTATGATGTTTTCCGTAGCGAACATGAGTAGCTAAGTTTTTAATCTAGGATTTTGTTGGAACCCTATGTGGGGATGGTGAACCCGTTTTCTTGAGATTATGCAATTATGATTTTATGATTATTTCTTATACTTGTTATGATTGTTATATGTTATTGTTAGAATTGATTGACAGATCGTTTTAATAATTAGAACAAGGATAGGAGAGCCTTCGAGTAGTTTTCACCGGATGAGTGTGTAAATTGCATGTATTATCGTAGACATACATATAATACCTTAGGTAGCCGTTTTCGAGACTTGTTATTTAATGCTTTGTTCATACTAGGTTTGCATAGACATATAGTGAACCGTTTATGAATAATAGACTTATAATACACGCGACAGCGGGTTATGAGTAATTTCGTGTCTTGGGTTAATAATCGGGAATCGTAACTTGCATGATAGAGGTTTAATTGGGTGACGAATTATCGCATAGGGGGAAGACAAAATCCTAGATCCGTTTTTATATTGATATTTTCTCTTGTTTATTTGCTTCTATAATTAGTTTAATTATTTAATTGATTTAATTTGACAAACTTGCATAGGCTGGATAAAAATCATAATTGTTAGAATTTAGTACTTAGGATTAGATAATTTCAGTATTCCCTGTGGGATCGACATCCGACTCTCACGAGTCCACTTTTACTACTTGTTTGCGATACGTACACTTGCGTGTTAGGTATTTAGCCCCAACAAGACACCTACTTAAAAGTATAAATTTTTATTCATCTATTCGGATGTAAATATACTTGCTGAAAATTAAGTTATAAAAAATGTAACCACCTAAACATCCGGTCACAAGTTGACATGTGACAATAACTAATAAAATCATAAACATTCAATTCATAATTAAATTGATAACCATGGTTAGAGTTAAAATCGGGATGTAAACGAGCCGAGCCGATTCGAGAGCACGATTAATCGGCTTGAAGAAAGCTCGAATTTGAATTCGAGTTTTTCGAACTCGAGCTTTCTGACGAGTCGAACTCGAGCTTTTTTATTGTTGTTCATGAGCTCACGAGCCGAGCTTTTAATTTTAATTTTAATTTTAATTTTAATTTGTATATATTATTTTTTATGTAAATAAATAATAATAATAATAATAATAATAATAATAATAATAATAATAATAATAATAATAATAATAATAATAATAATAATAATAATAATAATAATAATAATAATAATAATAATAATAATAATAATAATAATAATAAAAAAAAAAAAAAAACCTAAAATGAGTTTGGACTCCAGTTCGAGATTGACAAAATGAACTCGAGCTCGCATTTGAGTCTGCCAAAACAGGCGAGCTTGACTTGAGCTCCATTCATTCACACGGCCTAGTATGAAGCACTTGTTTAAGATTAATGTATCGGTATTGTTTGCGAAAACTTTTGTAAAAATAAAAGTTAGTGATAATAAGTAAAAATTAAAATAATTACTATTTATAAACATTAGGTGTTTGAAAATAATTGAAACAATTAATTTTCAAGTATTTAATTTAAGAATTAATGTGTTTGTAAATAAACTGTAATTTTTAGCTTAACACAGCGAGATATCAATTTTACTTTATTTTCAAAAAAACCACCCTAGCCTATTTTGTGGGCTCCTTCGACCCTACACCCGGTGATAAACACCAGGTGGGTCTTCTGTTGCCACGTGTTCTTTTTTTTTATTTTTCTAAAACCCCTAAAGATAAACCCTAGCGGGAAATATATTATAAAATACAAAAAAAAAAGACACGTAACAGCAGAAGACTCACCAGGTATTTATTCGGGTGTAGAGTGGAACAAATCCTACTTTGTGCAAACTTGGGCCATAGCCTGATACGTTCAAGCTCCTAAATGTACGCATAAAAAAATCATATATAATTAAAATGAAAATGAATCATCAAATTTTAATAAACCATTAAATACTAAAATGTGATATAAGTTTTATTTTTTTATACTCATTTACTCTAAACTACAAACATTAAATAAATTAATGATTATAAAATTTTAAGTATAAGTATAGAATTGATACATGTCAATTCATGATAGGTTATTTGAACAACTAATTTTATGATAACTCTCTTCGCATGATGTATATTGCATCTCCAGAAGTGGAATATCAAAATAACTACCAATTGGATTTCCCCGTTGAAGATGAAAATTTGAATTTTAGAGCATAAAATTGAAGTTTTACTATCTAATTTCCTATTTGATTTATCCATTGCAGCTGTTCTTATACTACTAAAACTAGTACTTCACCCGTGCGCTACATGAGGACAATTTCGAAATTGAAAATGTTTGATTAGAAAAAAAAACTCAAATTAAACAGATTAAAAGTTGATTTGCAATTCGAAATAGCAGAAAAGTAAACAAACCAACGACTCCGTTTGGTTTAAGTAATGAATTAAACCAAAATACGTGATTAAAAGAAACATCGAATAATAAAAAGTTTCATATACAAAAAGATAATACATCTTTTGATCAAACTTGTACAACTATGCCGCTAATTGAATACAAATTATTTACTTTAGAGCAACCCCAATGCTAAATATCAAAATTGGATTATCAAATATTCATTTGATATTTGAGATAATAATTTATTTTTTATTAAAATTCATCTATTCCAACATAATTATCAAATTAATTATCAATTGGAAGTTTATGATTGATTTTATTTGTAATTGTCACGTGTCAACTTGTGATTGGATGTTTAGATGTTTAAATTGCCAAGAAGTGAATTATCAAAATAGAAGCATCATTTAATAACCCCATTGGAGTTAAAAATTTCTATTTTTTAGTACATAAATGAAGATTAAATGTTTGAATACCATATTTGATAACCCCAATGGAGATTTAAAGTTGCTCTTACAACTCAGTTATTAAAATTGTGTTCGATTACAACTGTATGAACCGCCTATAACAAATCAAATTCCTCGCCATTGACAGTGACTAGGGACTATTAGTAAGAACCCCCTCTATCATTTTTTTAATAAAGATGGGTCCAACCCATTTTCTTTTATTAGTGATAGATCCAACTTTTTTTTATCGTCAAATTTACCCTTCATTCCTTATTATTCACTCTCAACTACTTTAATGCCTATTTAATTTTTTTTAATTATAATATTCGTTTATTTATTTAAAAATAATCATTTTAATTTTATTTTCGATTTTAATTTTGAATTTTTTAAAGTTATTTATTTGATATCGATTATAAAATTTCTGAAAATAATTATATATTTTTTTAAATCAACTATTTCTGAAATCAACTATTTCCATAATCAACTATAAATTACTGAAAATATTACTTTTTTGTTCGTTTATTTCCCTAATCAAATATAATATTTCCGTAAACAACTACATTATTTGCAAAATCAACTATTATTTTTTCAATTTTTCTAATTGATTTTTTCGGTTTTTTTTTCCCAGCTGATTTACCAAATCGACAAATTACTACATATTATTGAAAACAACTAAAAACGTCGAAAATAACTAAAAATAAATGAAGTACAATTTTTTTTGTACTTCAACTTTATTTCCAGCAGATCATATTATTGAAAAAAACAATACAAAAAATTAAAATCAACTACCAAAAAAACCAAAATTCAACTTAAAATGTCGAAAACAACTAAAAACTCTCGAAAACAACTATAAACAAAATAGCAGAAAAACGAAAACAACTATATTGTTGTGTAACATACCCAACATAAAAATAGTCAAATAAAAAATTCAGAAAATTGCTCCTCAATTAACAAGATCCAAGCATTAGAGGAACACGAATCATTGCCGCAAAATCAATTAGAATGGCCCTCCTTACATCATCCTTGGAACTCGACAATGGAGAGAAATTCTAGAACGAATAAAAAAACAAAATATAGATTGCCACAACCTGTTAATCCAATCTTCAACCAAACGAAACCCTAAAATTGCGGGCATGGAAGATATGAGATGACAACGACGATGCATATCTGAATTGGAGTGGAAGTCAGGCGGAGGTGTAATGGAGGAGTGGCGGCGGCAGTGCGGTTGTGGGATTCTTCCCTCATCGTTGTCGAGATGTGGTGTCGCCTTCTTCCTCTCCTTGCCTCCGCCTCCGACGCTGCAGATTTCTAGTTAGAGAAGAAGAGAAGAAGAGATGGAGATAATATTTGAGGGGATCCATCATAATATATCCCAATGTATTGGGGGGTTCTCACTAATAATCCCTAGTAACTAATACATACCGAAAAAATGCCAATAGTAATATTTAAGGAAATAAATTCATTTTACATGAAATTACCTTAAAAAAAAAATCTTCAATGAAGTCGACGGTAGGCTCACTCGTAAAATGCAATTCAACATAACATTGAAGACTAATTACCCATATAAGTAATAATAAAATGGTTATTATCACAATAGACATTTTTTTAGAATTACTCAATATTATTCATATGGTATTACTATATTGTTCCGATATATAATTAAATAATATAACAAAAAAAATATTTCCTTTTTAATGACTAACTTGTGATTGTTTATATCTCCAATAGTCAAATATCAATGATCCACACATTTACATTAGCTATAATTTTTTGTTGGACAATACATTAGCTATCATTGAAGTTTATAATTCTATCTAATAGTCTCTATTTTTTTGTAGTTCGATTAATTTTAGTGTTTGGTATATTGTTTTTATTGTAATATAGATAGTGCCACAAGTAAGACATTGACTTAAATTAATTTGCTAGAAAATTGTTTGTTGCTTCAAAAATAAATTCAGGGAATGCATGTGTAATTTACCTATAAAAAAAATAATTATAAAAGAATAGTGGTAATGGGGTATCATCACATTATCATTTTATTTTTAAATAATGAGAGAGAAGTCTGAAGAAAGAAATATGTAGTAGATATATAAAAATATCTTCTTTCATTGCATTGCATTGTGTCTTGTTTGTTTTATAGTTGTTCCACGGTCAATGAATACATCAAAATTTTCTCTTACTGCATTAATTCACCTTAGTTATCTCACCATTTTAAAACCATTTTATACAGTTGGAGAGGAGCGAAACCAAATGGCAATTTAGCTTGAAAAATAGCATGTAATACCATTTACACTCATTTATAATTGATAAGAAGTTGAATGATGTTCGCCGAGCTCAGTAACGTGGGCTTATCACCCAAGTGGGGGCAATATTGTGATTGGACATGTGGTTTGACTGTCTAGCTGGACCGGTGGTTGCAATTAACCGGCTTGCCCGTTCCAAGTGGTGAGTTGGGCCACGTGACTCGGGCGAAGGCTTGAGCCACATGGCTCGTAGAGTGGAGGGCAATGCGCTAGGCTGGTTTGACAGAGCAGTGAAAACTTCCCGCTCTCTACGTTGGAAGGATAACGGGTCGGTGCTTCTTCGGCCCACTTAAGCTAAATGAGCTAACCTCTATTGGACAATCACTTTTTGTTTTTGTTATACGACACCATGGGCTAGCCACTATTGGACTGAAAGAAATAATTTAAGACGATAGAAATAACATGAGACGGCACATGCGAAAGCTTCTTAGTTTCTTAGTTGAATCTTCCATGGTCTAATAGGGCATGCTCCCTCTTCATATCTTCACATGTTCGATCATTTTTCCACATGGCGAGCGAGTGGCCTCTCCACAGAAACTGCAAATTCATGAAGGCCGAAACTTTTATTTATCAAACCTTGTTTGTTGTATGCTTCAAGGGCTTTGACTTCTTCGTGCGTCGCGCAAACCACTCCCAACATTGTTTCTATGCCCAAATACTCCGAAAGAACCTTAATTTCCACAACTAAAATGCCCCATTTCAACAATAAATTGAAACAAAACACACAAGATAACTAAGCTTTGATGCAGAACTATAACTGAAGCAAGAAAAAGGACCAGCCTGCTAAGGTTGTCATCTTCGACTGTTCTAAGTGTAACTACAATACCGATGACATCATTTGTGAGTGAATGATCAATGAATAAAGCTTCGGCTTTGCTTTTTCATTTTGTACAAAATGGCAGTTTCAGAGTTTTTGTGTTGAAGAATACGCTCGATTATTTCTTCTTCTTCACTCTTTGAATGGATGGAGTCTATATTAATTACTACTTCTTTGGAGATGCTCGATTTATCGTATTTCGCAAGAGCATGCAGGTACAACAAGAAGAAGATTAGAAGAGAAAATAAAAAAAAATAGGAGCAAAGGATGAAATTATCAGACATAGAGCATTTATCTTGCATACTAAGGAAAATATTCCTCGATTTTGTTTGACATTCGCCTCGTGGTGCTTGACTTTTTGACCCAGTTCTTACAAATCATCTTGGAGTTTCTGGAACAATTTACATCATCTAGATTTTAGCAGGGTTGTGAACACCTAATGCCCTATCATTGATTGGCAGGTGGATTAGTTAAATCACTAATCATGCTTAATATGCCACTCACACACAAATAATACCGATCGATCATATTACGAACATATATCCAGACAGAGTCTTTTGTGCTAATCAGTGCACAAAAGATCCTTCTAATCAAAACTTATAACACTTGTCGAGATATTTATCGAACACAGACAAAAATCTACATTTATAAGTCTTTTAAATCAATCCCATTATTTTATTAGTGATATCGGTGACAACATTAATATTTATACAAATTTAATAATACAAACTTATTCCAAAAAAAAATATATAAATTTATTGTCATGACATAAAATCGATCAGTAAATAAATGAAGCAAAGAAGAATTAGACAACATAGACTGAAAAATAGGAGCTAAAAATAATAATAACAATTAAAAAGATATAGATGTAGTGAATTAGGATGTGCTAGTCGAGATTTGGTGTGAGTAATTAGAAAATAAAAAAAAGTGGCTGCAAAATATGAGATAAAAAGAATATATATATATATATATATATATGCTAACTTTTTTTACAAATATGACATTAGGGTTTCTTAGGTTGCCCTACCGTTTCTTTCTTTTATATATAACAGTTATGTAAATAACATACAAATATGTCGATGAAGAGAGATAATATAATTAAGCAATACTGCAATACAATGCTATAAACCGTCTTAATTCCACTTTGCACTCTTGAAATATAACATTTTGACACTTTGGACCCTTGAAAAAAATTAATTGTATTTTGCATCCTTTAAACACAATAAAAATACATCCCGAATGAATTTTGTAAAACTATAGAAGGTAATTTAATAATATGTTTAGTGGTATTTTTTTTGGCTGCCAAACGTTAAATTAAGATTTTTATATTTATCAATCATTTCGAAACTACAAAGTGCAAACTAAAAATACATCTCGTCAACATATTTAAAAATTCTATTTTTTATCACAAAAAAATACTTTACAAAATAAAAAACAAAACAAATTCCTTCAACATTTTTTTGTTATCAAGTTGTTTGAATATTATATTTCTTACCAAAGATTTCTACCAAAAAAATTCAACGATTCCATAAAAAAGATAAACCGATTGATTAATTTAGTGAGAAATGTTTATGTTTTTTAAGAGAAACTAGGGCCTTTTCAGTAATTGAGTGTGATATTTTTTTTTTTTTTCGCACTTTGTACGCTCGAAATTAGGTTGGATGGTAGGGTTATTTCTATTCTACACCGGGTGAAGGTTACACCGGGTGATTTTTTACCGTTGATCTACACATACCAATGTAGGTGTGTGTGTGTGTGTGTTTGTGCGTATACGAATGGTAAAGATCTACCCGGTGTATTTCACCTGGGGTAGGATCTCAAAAGTCGGATGGTAGAAACAAATTACAGTTTTATTTGTCATTCTGCACCATATGAAAAAAAAGCCATTAAAAAGGAAATTGCCCTCATCAAGTTTGAAATATTCAATTTAGAGTACACTGTGAATGATTTATTATATTTTGATGGAGCAAAGTGCTATCTTTCAAGAATGCAAAGCGTCAAAATGATATATTTCAAGAGCTCAAATTGGGATTAAGCCTTATAAAACGACTAAAAAGTCAAATTTTAAGTTATCTAAAAATATTATAAGTAAAAAAAATCTTTGATAAAGTACATCATAATTGTTTTTCCTCAGTTGTCCATAAAAACGATAAAATCTTAACTTGTTGGATCATCAGGCTTAGGTCCTAGATGGTAAAATCACAACTAGGTGTGAAAGTAAGAATTAAATACTCGTCCCGCAAGGGATGACCTATCGATTGGAGCAAGTAAGCATGTGTCAATTGACCCAAGTTCGAATCCCTTTGCGAATGGGCGGTAGGTCGAGCTTGTCGCACATGGTTAGCCTAGTATGATTTATATCTCTCGTATGATTTGCAAACTATTTTACGAGTGTCTAAGTTTACTCAGTGCACTTATATAGTTGGCTGCAGGGTTCCGTCACAAAATAAATAAATAAAAATATCAAATACTCTTTGTAAATTCAGATCTTGGTTTGAAAGTACAAAATCATTTTCGGTACAAAATTTTTCAAATCCAAGAACCAATTCTCATTGCAAAATTTTTTAGAACTATATAACTTTCGGAATTTTTGGAAACTTTCCGATATATTTTATTTTCAAAGTAAGGTAATCGTTGCAATTTTCTCATTTTGTGAATATGGTTTTCTAATTTTATAGTTTGAGTCAATTATTTTTGAGTTGCAAATAAAATTTGGAATATCAAGTAAAATTATATTTCAAATTATATTCATTCCATATAAAATTTGGAATATCAAGTAATTAATATGTGGATACTAGTTGAAACGTTCCTCATTATTGAAATCCTAATCCAATTTACGTTTTTTTTTTTAATTTGAAAATCAGTCAAATGCTTATAAATTGAACTTCCAAAGATGAAAACAACACCCTCAACAAATTAAAATTACAAGAAACGATGAGTTATACCATGATAAAAATCCTATTGACAATGTTTCTCTTTCTAGAAGTAAACATTTTTCAACACCAATTTGCAGAAGGAAGTTGCCCTTCGGCGTCAACGCGCAGTGTTCATATCTCTAACGGTCTACCTCCGAAATCTGCACCGTTGAAATTGCATTGCTGGTCCAAGGATAACGATCTCGGATATCGTACACTTGATGTCAAAGAAGAATTTAAATGGAGTTTTTGTGCAAATGATAACTTATATACTTGTCATTTCTGGTGGGGATCGAAAAACAGAGCTTTCGAAGTTTATAAACCCAAGGTGGTGAATACCAAATCGGTTTATTGGGTACCACAGAGTGATGGTATTTATTACTTAGAACAAACTCCATATTCGTCGTATTTTGAGAAAAAATATGATTGGAACAATTAGAACAATTTGCAGTGCATTTATGAGAAATAAACGAGGAATAATAAACGACGAGAAATATCTATTTTGCATTTTTTGTTATTTAGACATGTCCAAATTCATCATCACTGATATTTCTGCGTTGTACTAGTATAGCGATTGAATGTGAAGAAACACCGATATTACGTCATTTCAGAAAATACATAATATAAAGATTTTTTATAAATACATTTTCAAAACAACACTTCTTTTCAATTCCAGTCGATAAAAAAAAAAAGTTATTCCAAAATTCATTATAAAACAATCACTAGTAGAAAAATGGTTTGTTACCACGATTTTTATTTTCTTTTCTTACACTAAAAAACCGTTACAAAAGGTAAATTTTACTACGGGACAATCTGAGAGTCGTAATTAATGCTAGGATTTACCGTTGCAAAAAAAATATTTGCTACAGCCGTTTACCGTGGCGAAGTTTTTGTCACGTCCAGATCTGCTACGTGTCAAATTCGTAGCAAATGCAAACAAAAACCTTTTTACTATGAATTTGGTATCTTTTACTACGGTTAACGGTCGTAATAAAAAGTTATTTCTCTATTAGTGAAATGTCAAAAATTTTGATTAAAAGGATGTATTTTTCACATAGAATCTAATTTGAATGAAAAATGTATTATAAAATCGCACTAATATAGACAGCTTACGCTGAAACTAGAAATAAACGCAAAATATTTCTCTTTTGCAATATAATTTTCTAATGTATATTTTGATTCCCTTCTCTTCGATTTGTGATTACTCATGCGTTGTTTTCATTCTCTCAATAATTTTAAAATTTTATTATGTGGATTATCAAAATTCAAAACGTTTTCAAATTAATAATTATAGATATATCAAAATAAATCTGTAAAGTTAATGAAATCTATTTATGGATGGTAATAAGTTCATTATGTGATTTATTCATAAATGTATTCAAATAAAAAACTTTTTTACAAAAACATTCAGACATTATCAAAAGGTGTGTAAAATACCCCTCGCATTTTAAATTCTTCAATTTTATCATTTAATTCAATTTAATCTCAATTTGACCATAAATTTCACAAATTATTCAATTTTGACCAAAAATTCATTTTTTAGTACATTTTTCGGTACAATTCTCCAAATCATTTTTTTCTCCTGCATTTTCTGCCGGTTTCCAGCGTTAATTTTTTTGATATTTTTTTCCTTTACTTCCTGTCGCCGCTGACTAGCGGTCAACGGTCTTCGGTGGGTTGAATTTTTGATTTTTTTTTTTGATTTCTTTTTCCTTCAACATCCTTTTGCCGTTTTAACAGTAATATTGTTGTGGTTGACAATCGTATTAACTATATTACTGTTTACACAGTAATATTAACTATACGACAATTTAACACAATAATATTGTTAATTACTCTCTAGCATATTAATATCAACACAATAAAAAATCACTATTATTGTGTAATAGAATAATATAAATATGTTGACCGTTCAACAGAGTCAAACATAATAAAAAGCCAAAAGATTTAATATTGATGTAGTTGACAGTAATATTATTGTCCTCCACATTAATATTACTGTCAACCACAGTAATATTATTGTGTTTATATTAATATTACAATAGTAGACAATGATATTAATACGTTAATCGATCAACAAATCAAACAAAACCAAACGCCAAAAAAAACAAATAATATTGATGTGATTGACAGTAATATTATTGTGTTTACAGTAACTAGTAACTCACCCGTGCGATGCACGGGGATTAATTAAAAATATTAAAATGAGTTAATGTATAAAATCAACGAAGAATAATTATGTCGACAATGCTAAGAATACAACCGAACAAAAAATAAAAATTCGTATCTTAACCAATCAATAAAAAATCTGCGTATAGAATAAAATGACAACGTTCTAAAAACCATCCACGTTAAAATGTAGCAAGTAACTCCCATACCGAAATCAAAGCATCGCACCAGTTTTGCACATGAATCTGATTGTTGTTAAAGGAGACAATGAAACTACAATCAGATATACGATAGGAGGACAAATAACTTGTTATTTTTCCACTTTTTCAATATATAAGTTAAAGACGTTACGTAGATAAAGAATATTTTATATATATATATATATATATATATATATATATATATATATATATATATATGTGTGTGTGTGTGTGTGTGTGTGTGTGTGTGTGTGTGTGTGTGAGAGAGAGCATATTGAAAAAAACAACTTTAAACATAAATAAAACTAATATATGTGTTTGCCAATGTGTACATTTATATTCTTTTGAATATTTCTTTGTACACGATGTTGCTAGTAACACTGGACAACTCACCGGCTTCGCCCTTTATTAAAATCTTTATTTCAGATCTACTCTTCACCCGAGACAACGCTACGTACTATTGACCGTGACTGAAAACAGGCCTTGGAAGGTACAATCCAACGTGCGAGAGAGTTTGCCATTGACTTTTGTTGATTGTCATGGCAAATGATATAATCACCGGATACTGACGTCTTTGAAATATAACTGGCAATGTGGAATTCGAAGGTATCAAAGTCATCCGAGGAATAAATACCATGTAGCCAACATTCTTACCGGATAATACTTTGCAACTAATTACATGCATGCCCAGCCTTTCAACTTGGAGACGAGTTCCATTGCACAAACCTCTTGGTTGATCGATATTCCTAATGAGCATGACGGGAAGTCCTTTCTTTAATTTTAGCTCATGTGGCGGCAGACCGGAGCACGATATTGTATCGAGAAATTCGGTGGAATAAATTTCTGCATTAATCTCGGAACCTGCTTCGTCCATGCACAGACTGTCAGAGCTCAGGTAAACCTTTTCTTCTTCTTCAATAAGTGACGACAGATATCGTTCACATATATAACACTCTCATTTGTAGGACCCAGAATGACCTTCCCTTGAAAGAAATCAGGATTGGCAATGTTATTCAACAAATCCGGATACACAAACTGCAGTAGCTCTGATAAAGCATCATCGAATTCTCGAATCAGCATGTCCTCAGGAATTTCAATCGAGGCCTCACCATCATTGTAGTCTCCAGCTTCTCCGTTTCCAATTCTCAAAATTCATTCTGCAAATTCCCTTATTTCATCTTCGTTAGATGAAGATGCATTCAACTGAAGCCTCATATTTTTATGCAACCTCATGACACGACATTCTCTCCACAATGGTGATGAATTGATCGTAGCATGTACGATGTCTTGCCTCGATGCTTTAAGTACAACAGACAATATCTGTCTAAAGTCACCACCAAGTACGATAACCTTACCACCAAAAGGTTTTTCAGAATTCAAAATCGATCGCATGGTTCTGTCTAATGCTTCAAAACAAAACATATGTATCATCGGGGCCTCATCCCATATAATAAGCTTTGCTTCAATCAACAGCTCTGCTTGAGGACTTTGTTGTTTGATACTGCAAGTGGAGCTCTCATGCACAATTATCGGGAGTCCAAATCTAGAATGTGCTGTTCTACCACCCGGAAAGAGCAATGAAGCAATATCGCTCGAGGCAACATTAATATTCGATATTTAAAAACTAATAATTTTTTAAATTCATTATGGAGGAAACTTAATAATAAATATTTGAGAAAATAAACTCATTTTTGTATTTATATGTAATGATACTTATGGAACAAATTAATCAAAATCACGGATTTTATGAAACCGAAAATTTCATTTTTTCAAATACAATAAAGAAAATTTACTCACGAATTCAAAATCACAGATTTTATGAAATAAGTAATTTATAAATAAAGAAAATTTCAACTAAAGCAACAAAGGGAAGATGGAATAAAAAAAAATGTACAAATGTTACTTAAATTAAATAAGAAAACCCAATTGAATATAACTGAAAGTTGTGGGGCGAAAATAAAAAATGTGAACTCAATTGTAAATCTTGACTTTGTATACAATATAGATGTTCTTAAGTTGATATTGACGTACAAATTTAATAAACATTTTTAGAAAGTTTTAAATCCTTAATTTTTTGTTCATAATACCATTCAAAAACATTTATATCGATTGAGCTCATAAAAGAAAATATGCTTGATATGCGGTTATACACATGGGAAATTTGATTTATTTTCTATAAAATATGTAGAATACCTATAATAAATATTGGATAATGGTTGTAAAAAGGTAGGAAGTGATATTTCTAGAACATAGAATCCAACTGTTGAAGTGTTAATGAAACAAAATATTAAGATATTAATTGTTGGAATCAAATCCTCCCCCTTCCTTCTTTTCCCATTGTAACATAATTTGAATTTGCTCAAAAAAAATCAAAAGCTGAGTTGACTTAAACATAACTTATATAGAGCTTACTTTACAAACACCTATGAAGTTCAAGCAATTTTAAAGTAGAATTTAACTTGTGAAATAATCAACATTACAAAAAAGAATCAATCTTTAAAAAATACTAGAAACATAAATAGCTAGGATTATATTATTGAAGACGAAAAATCAAATTACGTAATCGGCAATGATTATCGCATTTTATTCCGATCTCTTGGAGTCGGAATCAAAAGCAATGGTTGCTTCTTCTTGAGCACAATTCCAAATACGGAATCCGTGTCAATTCGGGTCGGATCCATTCCATTGGGAAGACTCCAATCAAAATAATGCACTAAAGATGCCACCACAATCTGAATGCTCTTGAAAGCCAAATTAAATCCAGGACACATTCTTCTTCCGGCGCCAAATGGTGTATATTCAAAGTGGGCCCCTCTGAAATCAATTTTCGAGTCGCCAGTCAAAAACCTGTCGGGATTGAAACTCGAAGCATCTTTCCAATATTTGGGATCCAGCGAAATGTCCCAAGTATTCACCAGGACTACACTATCCTTCGGGATTACGTAATCGTGGATCTTGCACTTCTCAATTGCACGATGCGGCACTAAGAATGGGCCCGGCATGTGGAATCTTAGTGTTTCCTTTATACAAGCTTGTAAGTACTTAGACTCGGTTAAAACTGCTTCGTCGATTAACATATCTCCTTCGAATGCCTTTGCAACTTCTTTGATAAGTCTGCGCAAGATGTCGGGATTTTTTATCAACTCTACCATCAACCATACTAATGTTATGCTGCTTGAATCTGTTCCAGCTATTAGTAGCTCCTGAAATCATTAATTAATGTCAAATCAATAATAACCGACATTACTGTAAACGCCAACTCTAGTACTGGTTATTCTGCCACGATCCGCTGAGATTAAGCCTTTTTGTCGCTTCGATTCATAAGAAAAAAAACAAGGAAAAAGATAATAACCAACAATAATTGAGTAAATTAATTTTATATAATATATGTATATTATACCGTGAAGACGACGTAGATTTGATCATCGGTAAGTGAATTGTCGATAAGAACATCCAAGAAATCTCGAGCTGAATAATTGACATCATGCACTCTATCTGATCTTCTCTCCTTCACCATATCTCCCCACATATGCATCAATTTTTTGTGAATTTCCATAGCTTTCTTTCTACTACAAAAATCTAAAATTCGCATGAACGGAAATAAATCGGACAACCCTACGGAAGAGGAAACCATGTCAACAATTTCGTTTACAAGGGCCCTCATATTTTCATGGTCATTAGTTTCGTCCTCTTTCGTGATATCGAAAACGTTTCTCGAAACCAACACGTCACTAATTATATTAGAAACGGTGGAATTCATTAAATTGTCGAGATTCACAATCTCGCCTCGTTTGCTTCTCAAATAATCCACCATCTCCAACACCTTGGATTTCCTCAAACCGGCAGTGGACTCGACGGATTTGTTGGAGAAGATGAAGTTTTGGCTCATCCCACGTAGAAATTTCCAGGTGGCGTTGCATTCTTTGGACATGACTACCGAAGACTGTTCGGCCGATGGGATTTTGTAGTACACCAATGGCAAGAACCTGCCGGAGAAATTCCGGTCTTGAGTCTTGAGGATTTCCT